>NC_022029.1:24167866-24178424 GCF_000317375.1 Microtus ochrogaster
TGTGCACACCACCTCTCTGTACACACCAACTCTCTGTACACACTGCCTTTCTGTGCACACCGCCTCTCTGTGCACACCACCTCTCTGTACACACCGCCTCTCTGTACACACTGCCTCTCTGTGCACACCTCCTCTCTGTACACACTGCCTGGACGTCAGGTGCTCCTGGGGAACTGGGTGGACAGTAAAATGAATGCCTCATTCGTAGAAGCGCTCCCCAGCCCGCAGAGAAGATTCCAGGCTAAGTCTCAATATGGAGTTACCAAGTCCAGCTACGTGTCTTCTTGACTCTAACCGGCTTTGCTGAGAGTTTCACATCTAATCATAAATTGACAGTTACTGGATAGAGTATCTCTGCTGGCAATTAGGGAAGTCGCCAATCTGCTTACAGTAGCTGGCCAGTTCAGGCATGCTATCCACTATTGCTAAAAGTCTTAGTTGGGGTCATCCCTGTGGGTTTCTGGGTGTTTCCCTGGCACCAGGTTTCTCCCTAATCCTGAAACACTCCATCCCCCATCAAGACATCACTTCTCAGACAAACACTGTGCTGAACACCGAGAGTCTTGCCGAAGAAAGGGAGGAAGGAGTCTTACAAGCCAAGGGTGTCACGATGGTGTCACAATGATAGAACCCACAGAGACAGCTGACCTGAGCTCGCAGGAGCTCATGGACCCTGGACCAACAATCAGGGAGCCTGCATGGGTTTCACCTAGGCCCTTTGCATGTGTGTGACAATCGTGTAGTTTGGTCTCTTAGTAAGGCTTCTCACAGTGAGATCAGGACCTCTCCCTGGTGGTTAGTTGGCTTTGGGTAGGCTGTTCCCAATGCTGGATTACCTGGTCCCACCTCGATGTAAGGGGAGGAGCTCAGTCCTGCCTGGACTTGAGGTGCCATGCTTTGTGCAAGCCCATGGGAAGCCTGTCCCTTTCTGAATGGAGATGGAGGAAAAGTGAATGAGAGGAGGCTAGATGGGAAAGTGGAGGGGATGGGAGAAGAAGAGGGAGGGGAAACTGGTTGGTATATAAAATAAATGAAAATAATGTTATTTGAAGAGAAACAAAGAATTATCAAACTCCTCCAGCTCTGAGGACTTGGATAAGTGCCCCATGGGTATTTGTGAGGGGATGTGACTGGACCTGGGGAAAGATGACTAGAAATAGGTTTGTGAATTCATTTCTTACTGTGTCAGGAAAAAAGATGAAAATCATATTCCTTAAATATAGGCAATCCACTCCTTCCCATATCTTCACACTGGAGTTAAATTTTCCGTAGGTAACTGGGTATCTTTCCTATTTCCTCAGCTGTGGGAAATAAAATGATTAGTGAATTGAGAAGACACTTTTGTCTTTATATAAGAGAAATTAGAGATCAATTCTGTTGAAGAAATATATGAAGCAAAAATCCCGAACTACATGGACCATGAATCATTAAAAATCTATTTGGAGCAGTCATATGGGTCCAGAGCAACCAGCACAGCAGGGGCAGTTCACTGCAGAATATTCCAGAAAGTGCTGCCAAGGTGGATGCTTGTCAGGGTGGCAACAGAATTGCTCCAGGGTTGGTGAGCAGGTGTCCCCATAACTAACAACACTTGCCAGACAAAGCTATGTCTTAAGAGTACTATGGTACTTAAGTCTTAAGACTCCTGGGCCACACTGAGAAAATTAATTGACCACTACAGAAGGACATTCTTGTAGATCAGATGTGAGAGATAAAGTCTCTTGAAGGTGAGGTCAACAACATTCAGACTTTGGCTAAATCTGAAGGGATGCGTCCAACAAGCACCCTTAATCGTTGGGCCGTCCCTCCAGCTTCTGTATTCGTGGTTTTACGCTGACATTGTTTTTAAACTTGAGTCACCTGATAGAACTAAGTAGCATTATTTTCTTTTTTTTTAGGCTCTCTAATCTACTTGGTTTATTTGTTTGTTTTCTACCTAACTAAAATGAATGTGTTTTAGTATCTGTCATTAGGTAAACATTTTGGGCAACACTGCACATTTTCTTACCTTTTTAATTAAGTGATTCCTTGTATACTCCATAGCATCGGTGATCACAGGCTCTCCCGCTCCCTTCTCTTCTCACCTTCCCATCTAGAATCATGAGCCCCGGTCTTCCCAGCAGTTTCCCTTCTTGCTTTTACATTGGTTTGAGTGTATACACGAGACTCTCTGAGTCTCATATGACCATTTTTAATAAGCACCGCTTATTGAAATATGAAGATATGGATGACTAGTGATTCCATCAGTGTCAAAAATAACTCCTGTCCCTCATCAGCCATTAATGACCAATGGCCACGCCGGAAAAGGCCTCATAAGCCCCTCCCATCTCCATAGTGGGACGTTGGGCAGTTTCTGTGGAAGGAATCAGAGTGACACTGGCGCCATGCCTTGTCCGGGAAGTGACATTTTATGGTGTTCTCCCATTCTCTTTTCAGGAAATGACCCCCATTTCCTGACCCCGGTCTAAAGTTCTAATTGTGAACATTTAAATTAATCTGGGCCAATTAGAGACCAATAATCAGAACTGCAAAGACTTACTGCAGGTGGGCTGATACTGAGTGGGACAGAGGACAGATATCTGAGTGCTACGTGGAAACCCATGCTAAGCACTTTGGAGGTTATCAGTTCCACCGTAAACTGTGAGAGACGGAGGTCCCTTAGCACACTCTCTGTCTATGATATTTATCTTTTAAAAGATCTGGCCTTCTGCACAGGCACACACTCGGCAATTCCCAGGCTGACATTTTCTTTTCTCTCTTCTCACACAGTTTTCTGACCTTTGAGTAACTGCTGGCGGGTCGGGGGGGGAGGGGCTGCTTGTGAGCCCTGTGTGTCTCAGAGCGACGGGAATGGACATCACGGAGCAAGAGAGAAGGCTTGTCTGCGTGAAAGGCTTCTAATTTTGGAGCGGAGCATGAGAGGAGAGTGAGCCAGAGTGGCCAATTAAGAGCCAGTCAGGCTGACTTCAGGGACGTTTGTCAAAAGCCACTGTGCAGTCCTACAACAGTGTCATTGCCTCCCGGCCCAGGAGACTGCATTCCAGTTGTTCGGGGCAGCTGCAGTGGAAGAAGATGAAGGTGGGAAGGCAAAATACTACAAGGAGGAGGGACAGGGAATTTGGGCACAGTGAGACTGAGCCTCACATCAGAACAACCCTAGGAATCCCCGAGAGAAAGCCATTTGTAGGATGCTAAGAACATTGCTGTTGGGACAAGGTGAAAATACTCCCGCTCACGAGGCAATCTATGCCCAAGAATTCTCAAACAGAACACGTTCTCATGTCAGCCGGTTTCTTCACAGACCTCCTGCCAGGGATATAAAGAGAAGAAACTGTTTCTACCAGTTTCTAAGTGAGTGGGCCATTTAAGCATGGCCCCAGGACAGTCAGCTCTACTCTGGCACACTTTGGAGATGGCACATTGTGGGAACCCCATCCTTAACGCTGAAGGTTTTCCAGGTAAAGAAAAGCTCGCGATTGCCAAGAGTGACCAGTCCTGGATGTGCTGATGTGCACAGTATGATGAAGAACTTGGAGGTGGGAATGCCAACCTTTTCAAAGACTCCTTAGGATGAGGAGGGAGGAGAGAGCCTGTTCCTGTTCAGAAACAGGAAGCTGTGTGATCTCTAAGTGCTCTTGCCCAGTGGGCTTATACCATGGATTGCTTATTTGTGGCCATCCTGCTATTATTGGACCAAATTCTTTTTTGCATAGTGTTCTCATTTGAGAGTTTTGTGAGATTATATACTTGTTATATGACCTCTAAGGGAAGCTAGAGGAACATGGACACACTCTTTTGAGAGATATGGAGTACAGTGACAATAGCTTTGGTTGTTGCTCAAAAGTCTTCACAGAACGACATTTCTATTTGTCAAACCTGCCATGAAATGTTACTGGTCAGAGCACTAAATTAAATCATGACATTCCATAGAACTACATTCAGGACATGCATGAAGCACAGATACTCATGTGTACATATATGTACATACATATCTATAGGCACACAGGCACACACACATGCATAAATGTGTATGTGGTGCCTACACACCCAGGGTAGTCACACCACCAGTGTTTGTATGAAGCTACGGCTTCCATGTAATTACTGGGTAACTTACCATGTGGTGAGAAGAACCACGGAGGAAAGCAGAGAAGGGAGGTGAAGGGTGTGGAGGGAAACAAGCCTTCTGGAGTGAAGCCTGCGGAGGGAGACAGACATCTTTGTCTTTGTGACTCTGTCTCCAGATCTATCCACTTCTCAGGATGTCCTGGGCTTTGTATGTGTGTGGACCTGTTCTCATAGGCAAGATGTTTCTTTCCCTTGCCTAGAGCTAGAAAACCTGGTCTTGTGGGGAAGGTAGTCCTCTGTCTTAGGAGGAAGATTTTGTGTGTGTGTGTGTGTCTGTGTCTGTGTCTGTGTGTCTATGTCTATGTGTGTGTATGTTAGGATGCTGTGACTGTAGGTGTGTGGGAGAGTACATTTGTGTCCTTGCATGTATGTGTGTGGAGGAGTGTGTATATAAATGAGGCACCCTCACTGAATTCCAGAGTCAAGCTTTCTTTAGCAATCAGTTGCTCAAATCACCCAATATAGGAGAAAGCCTGCCTTAAGTCAGAGGACACTGTCTAAGTGAGTAGGTTTTATCTTTTTTAATGACTCAAATGCTACATCTATTGGACACACAAATACACATAGATTGTATAATACATATTACGATATATCTCTTTTCCCACATGTGTGATCGTATGTAAAGAGAGAAGGCAGGAGTCTGCAATGATCTCTAGCCAATGCTACATCTTCACACACCATTTCCAGCAGTAGATGAGAGGACCCCCTTGAAAGCAAGCTGGCAAAGCATTAATTCCCTCAGGTACCACTCGAGAAAGCTGAGTGCTTTAAATGAAACACACCTCCCAAGTTCCGTGATTAGCCTCACCGCCACAGCGACCAGGAGCACGTGACTGTCAGATGGAGAAGGCTGAGATCTCTGAGCAGTATAAGGGGAAGGAAACCCTGGCTGAAGAATGAAAATTAGCATGGAATTCAAAAGCAGGACAGTTATGCAGATGCAAGGTTGTTGTCTGAGACGGTCTTATGAGAAAATCGGGCAGGGTATTGCTTAATGGTAGCTGCAAACCCTGTGATAGGACCTTTATAAAAAGTTAGAGAAATGGACAGAGCACTAGAAACCCTGTTCCTTTCACACACACACACACACACACACACACACACACACACACACACACAGAGCTCTGTGAAAAATTCACATGTGCTCTCCCAATCTATGTGCGTCACGTTAAACTTAGCTCTTTTTTTTTTCAACAAGATGTTTTGCACAACAACCTGCCAATTTAGAAAATCCCTTTAAAATTACCTTAGTAAAACTAGATAGATTAATATATCAAAATGAGAAATCATGACACAATGCTCCTCAAATACCAGCAGCAATCATGTTAGAACCCAATAATTATTACCTTTTATTGTAAGATGAAATCTCAACATAATTTTGAAACCTTGATGTTTTCACTCTCTCTTCTCTTGACTCCGTTTTCCATGCCAGCATGGAAACATTTATCAGGACTCCATACTGGTATGTGACAGTACCTCGGGTTTCCTTCTGTGTAGGGCCCACTGTGAAGTGTCTGAGAAAGTTTGCTTGAGCTTTGGTATGTGTGTTACTAGTAACATATATTATATACTATACACACACATATATATCACACTACATATACTATAATACATAGCATACACATGTATATATACATATTCTATTTCCCTGTGTGTGTGTGTGTGTGTGTGTGTGTGTGTGTGTGTGTAGAGAAGGGAAGTTTCTGCTATGTTTTCTAGTCAGTACTGTATCTTGACATACCATTTCCAGAGCAGCTGAGAGGACTTCAGACATGACACATATATGTCACATGACACATATATGTCACTACGTTTTCTATAAATTCTTACATTTTCCCTTTCGTTTATTTCACTGTAGAATGAGCATATTGAAGGACATTACTTTCTAATAGGTTTTGGTCTAGGTTCTCTGGTGGCTCCACAGATTGTGAACAGCATAGAAAACAACCTCAAGGAGGAGCCACTGAGTCTCCTGCGCTCCATCCCCAATACAGCAACATTGTTCCTTTGTGTGGGGACAGAAGAGACCATAGTTACAATCTGGACCTCTTTGGGCACACAAGGAATTGACAATAAGAGAGCACAATGACTCTTGGGATCCACACACTTAGCAAGCTCACATACTACTCAGTCCCCTATTCCCTTTGCTCCCCAACAATTCTCCAGTGTCCGTGGTGTCTCTGAAGACTGTCCTGCCATCAATGGCTTCCTCCTTGCCTGAAGATCAAGCACCTTCCAACAGCACTTTCCTAATTATGCAGAGAACCCCTCTACAGGATTCAGAAGACACCAAATTTTCCTTCACCTTGAACTTGACAAAACAGCAGCAAACACCAGCCTCGTCAGCAAGCTCAGGTTGAGGCGCTCTCAGAGGTTCACAAAGCATCTGCCTGTTCCCACTCTTCCAGAAAGTGGCTTTTCCCCATGCCCAGTGTGGTTAGCTTGTGTTTTATGGTCTGGGGAAGTGTTGTTGGAAGGTGCTTGAACTTCAGGCAAGGAGCACTGACTGCTCTTCCAGGGGATCTGCATTCAGTTCCCAGAACCCACATGATGGCTCTTAACTGTCTGTAACTCTGCCAGGACACAGCATATTTGTGGTTCACATACATACACATAGGTCAAACAGTCACACACAGAAAATTTACCAACAGCAAGCTTACCTAATGATGTACATATAGTGTTTGCTCATCCAAGAATGTTAGTACAAATGATAGTACAAAATGTTAGCACAAAGTTGTCTCTCTCTCACTTTCAGACAAAGTTTGTGTGAGATAAGCCTTCTAAACCCATACCCGCCATGCGGCTGGAGATGAGGATACAATTTTGTGGTGTTTTCCCAAAGAATGGTGGAAAAAATATTCCTGCACATGACTTAAGGTATAAATGATCATACATTGTAAGGTTCTGCTGAGAAGCTGCGCAGCTTTAGGGTCCTGCCATTGTCACTGCTGCCCAGAAGGCAGCTTGGTAGCAAGGACAATTGTCTTCCATGATCATTTGTGGAAGTTTGTTTTAAAAAAAAATCTGGAAAATAACACTTTTCCTGTAGAAATATTCTTAATTCAGCAATATTTAGTATGGTGATAAGGTAAAACGAGATTTTAACAAATCCACAGATTGTGTATTGCCACGATTTGAAAGAGCTTGTCCCTGGAAGGTTGATCTGAAGGCAGCTTGTTCTTTAACACAGCGACATTGAGATGTTGATCCTCTAGAGTGGAAAGTGCTTAGACTGTGGCTATGCTACCCTTGGAAGGGATTAACGCAGTTGTCACAGGACCGAGTCAGTTTTCTTGAGTGCGGAGCTTTTTTTTCAGTTTTAATTAATATTTGTATTTCTGTGTTTGTGTGTGTGTTGTGTGTGTGTGTGTGCTCGCACTCGTGTGCATGTGTGTGTATGTTGTGTATGTGTGTGCATGCGTGTGCATGTGTGTGTATGCCACAAGCCACACATACGGAGGTCAGAGGACAGCTTTTTGGAGTTAGTTCTCTCCTTCCAGCTCTCCTAGACTTCCTGGGATCACACTCAGGAAGATGCAAACACCTTTACATGTTGAGCTGTCCTGCCTACCCCCAAGGGAGGTTTCTATAAAGCAAAGCCAGCTCATGTTCTTGGTCCTTTCTGCACATGGAAAGTCTGTTTTCCCACTCCCTTCTATGCTATGTCAAAGCCAGAACCGCCTTGTCAGACACAGGAACATTCCTGTTTTAATGCTTTGGCCACTAGGATCATAACTCAAATGAATATTTCTTTCTCAATAGAGTGACCAGGTACACATATTTCGTGATAGCAATATAGCAATAGAAAGGAATCGAGTAAATATCTAAAGATTGATGCCTCTGGTTTGGCTTGAGGATGTACCTTAGACTAATAGTATCCATCCATATGTCTCAAAGGCAGATATCATCCCATCATGCATTACATGTAAAAGAGAGAGAGCGAGCAGTTTCCAAAGGCAGTTAGCATATTCCTCATACTGAGTCACAATTCCATGAGCACCTCAAGGTGACACCGGTGTCATCATCTGGAGTAGCCCCTCTTCTTACTGTCACACTAACACTTAATCCTTTTCTCTGTTTGTATTCTTTCATTAACATTTCCTGACTTTCAAAGGTAGACAAATGCCAATTCCTTCAGAGCTGGAGAGGAAATATTTCCGCAGTATTTTACTTGGTGAATTAGGAATCCCCAAGCCCTGAAGCAAACAGTTATAGTTCAGAGCAGAGCCCCCTTTCCCTCCCATGTCCCAGTATCTTCACGCCTTGTTCCAATGTAGTCATTTCCCATTAATTTTGTGACAACCCAGCTCCCCCTCATCTGAGCACCTACTAAAGATAGTTCTGAACAAGATGTGCTGTCAGCTAATAGCATTTCAAAATAATACTCACAGGTGCCACCAAGAAGATTTTGTTTGCTTATTCCTATATATATCTTAAAGCTAGATGCTGGAGATGATAAAATTATACAAAGTTTTTGCCTACTTTGGTATTCATGTGGCTTTGGATATACACCATGTCACTGTGGATGCTGCAGGTTCTTGGGGACACACTAAGGTTCTCCCCATGCCTAAAGAGCAAGGGCAGCACTCAAGAAGTCTGGAGCAGCATGCAGTCTGTTCCAGTCTATTCTGCTCTATCCTGGTGGTGGATTTGTCTCCTCTGAAACATAGTCCCAATCCTTGCTCACAAGCTCAAGCAGAATGGCTTTTTGTAGAGTTTAATCCCTGATTTTTAAATTCTGGGATGTGTTCTTTTGGGATCAGGAGTAATGAGTTGATTAAATCATAAATATAGTAAGTATTTTAAGTTGGCAAAAAAGAAGGAAAAGTTTTACAATTTTTTTTATTTTAATATGTTTCTTCTCTTCCCCCACCCCACACTCTTGGCTCTTGCTACAAGGAATACTAAGAAGTACATGAGTAGAAACCAGAGATTTTAATTCAAGGGAACCTCCCCCTTCCTCTCTCACAGTGTTCCTAAGTGCTTTCCCAGTCTTTGAAAACTAGAATTTGTAACTTACAATAAAAAAATAAATTAATTAAAAAAAACATTCAAAACCTCAGTTACCAGAAAATACGGGTGTCGTCCTTGGAGTGGCTTTGAACTGAGTTGCTCTTGAGTCCCTCTTATTTTCTAAACCCACCCAGACTCCCAGGGACTCACTATCCACCACTAGTGACATTCATCACACAGGAATAAGGAAGCCCTGAAAGTTCTATTACCAAGCATCAGCTAGGAGCTGCTCGCTTCTGCAAGGTGGATGAAGGACTCTAATGGGGGTTTGTGAGGGGGAGAACCAATGGACACACATCAAGCACTGCCTCAGCAGCTGTAAATACGTCATGTTCCCACAAATCTGCTCTTTCCGAATGTTGGTCTGGATTCTGATCTGGGTTCTGACATAGATACGCTCCATCTTGCATCCAGGTATCATAGCATCGTATGAAGACAGCAAAGCCCAACAATGAGCAGGAGACCCAGCACTGTGGGGAGTTTTCTGAGTCATATGGTCAAAAAGAAGAGACTGTCAGTGGTCTGTGCCCCCTACCACCATCCCCGACATGTCTTGACTCCTCTCCCTTCTGAGCTTCTGAGCTAGTGCTCACTCTGGAGACAGCTGAGAAAGAGTGGTTATCAATATAGCAAGAGACTATTTGAATTCATTGTTGGTTTGTTGGTCTTAAACAAGTGGGCAGGTGAGCTAATTAAATAAGTATTACTCATGGTATATCCCCAAAGAGAAGGACACACAGGATAGGGAAGCAAATAAGGAGCTGGTGAGAATTCTGGAAGTCTCCTCCTTAGATGGGCCTTCCTCTCTGCATATCTGCACCAGGATTTTACCAACTTTACTCTGATCTAAGTTGAACTTTCCCACAAGAGCTAGTAACATTCCCAAATGTCATGAATTCTTTCTTTGGCCTTACTCCCATAGCTGGTTTATCTCCATCTGCTCAGATGTGCATCCTCCGAGCTTTCTCCGACCTCCCAACAGCAGCAGGTTAGGGCTGATGTTTCTCACACGTGACCCACCTTTCTCAATTCTGAGTCTAGTCTTTACTTTGTTCTCAGGAGGGGCTTCCTAATCAACCCTTCCTCAATCCTTGTATCTCTGGTGCTGCTGGCCCCTCTTCATCCCTGAGAGGGTTTGTCAAAAGCCAATGGGGACTACACATCCCAGAGTCCTGTGAAAGAGGCTTCAGAGTCCTCTGCCTCAGTTGCCTTCTGTTCTCTCAGCCCTGTTAGACATAGGTGAGCATCTTTCTGCCACCTCCATTCATCCGATCCATGATTTTCAGGGGTGCCGCCTTCTAGAAACCACTATTGCTGGATTCCATGGTTTTTCGCAGTACTGTTTCATTTTCTGTTTTGTTTTGTGTGTGTGTGTGTGTGTGTGTGTGTGTGTGTGTGTGTGTGTGTGTGTGTGTGTGTG
>NC_022029.1:24178524-24192524 GCF_000317375.1 Microtus ochrogaster
GACAGGGTTTCTCTGTGGTTTTGGAGCCTGTCCTGGAACTAGCTCTTGTAGACCAGGCTGGTCTCAAACTCACAGAGATCTGCCTACCTCTGCCTCCCGAGTGCTGGGATTAAAGGCGTGTGCCACCACCGCCCGGCTTCATTTTCTGTTTTCTCTCCCATGCTCCTCTCCTCAAATTCTTCCTGGAGAGTTCAGAGAAACGCCTCGATTCCGCCTTCCTCTTTGTGTTTTCTAGGGTGACTTCATATCATACACTCATTTTGTTGTTGACATTTGGTTTGTGTGTTGGGGGTTGGACCTAGAACCCAATGCCTGGGGAGCAAGCACTTTACACGGAGCTCAGCTCCAACTCTCAAAAGACTAAATCTCACCTGGCTGCTGACAAATTCCAAACATTCATTTCACATCCAGACAGAACCCATGCTGACATTTGTGCTCGAGTGTATGGGGGACATCTAATAAGGACACAAAAACCAAAAGTCTGCAGTGGTATTGAAGCTCTGACCTCAGAACTGGTCTATCAACAGCCAGATTTCAATGTATTTGAAACAGATTTGCTTTACAAGGTGGTCGCTCCTGACCATCCCCACTCCTTTAATTCAATGTATCCCAAAGAACTTACTTCTGTGGGTTTCTTGGACCCATAGATGTCCTTCTCATTTCCTCATTACCAGCCAAAATCCTAACAGCACCTTCTGGACCTGTAAGAGTCTCCCCAAGTGATCTTTTGTATTTCACCCTCGGTCCACCCCAGTCCTCATTCATGAGGCAGCCAGAGCCAACTTTCAAGACTAAGACTGGATCTTGTCACTCATCTCCATTTAACTATGAAACTGGCTTCCAGGGCATCACTCACAGGAGCATATCCCAGGCAAGGTAGGATCCCCTCAATCCTGGGCTCACATCTCTAGACTCCAGGTAGCATCGGTAGCACTTGCTACATGGGCATGAGGAAATAACCTGAGTCCCCAGCGTCCAGACATTGCTGTGTGTGCACTTGTAAACCTAGTGCTGTAGGGAGGGATGGAGGCAGGAGGATCTCTGGGGCTTGATAGCCAGCCAACTGAGCCCAAAACAGTGAGCTCCAGGTTCAGTGAGAGACCCTGTCCTAAAGGAGACAGGGAGAACAGGAGAAGAGGATACAGACGTCATCCCCTACCTTTACATGAACATCCATGAGCACAAACACACACATGAATATATCACACAGAGTTCACACACACACACACACACACACACACACACACACACACCATCACATTATACCCCATACCCATGTCTCCATTGCCCCTCTTTCCTGGAAGACTGTTTTCCCCCTCAGACTCCTGATCTCATCTACCTATCATGACTCTCACACCTTAGATGGCCATGGTCACACTGTCTCAGAAGAATGAGGATTGCCCTGTGTTCTGCTAGCCATTACTCATGGAACAGTCACTGATCTAGACTCATTCAGTGAACAAGAACTGTCAACTGATTCTTCAAGCTCTGTCTTCACTCAGGGTGTGTTCCATTTTGCCTTGTCTCTGCTCACTTCTCTTTCTATAGAAGAGGGAAACTCATGGTCCAAGGACCATGAAACTCCTATTCTGCCATCCGCACTGTCTCTGGTAGTGCAGTCAACCAGCTCCCTGCAGGAGGTGGAAGAAGTACAAGAGACCACTATAAGTGGAGGTGGAGCTTATCTGTCCTGACCACCCAGTTCCAAATAATCACACAACAGCTTATATTCATTGCAAAATGTTAGGCCTATAGCACAGGACTATTACTAATTAGCTCTTACAACTTAAAGTAACCCATTTCTACTAATGCATATTTTACCAGATGGCTTCTCTGGTAGCTGGCTCACATCTCTTGACTCTGCCCTCCTTCCTCTATTTTCAGTTTGGCTTTCCCGCCTAACCTTATTCTGCCTCACTATAGCCCAAATCAGCTCTATTATCAATCAGTGAGAGAAATCCATATCTATGGCATATGAAAGGATTATCCCACAGCAGATCACAGAGACCACAGGGCCTCTGAGGGGAGCTCAGGTGCTGTGTCCTCATGAATGGGGTCTCTGATGAAGTTGTTCAAGGAACCTCCCGTCGTGACTGTTGGAAAAGGGCCACTTGTTGGTTCCCAGTTGCTTAGCTCTGAAATAATTACATAGAAACTGTATTAATTAAATCACTTCTTGGCCCATTAGCTCTAGCTTTTTATTGGCTAACTCTTATACGAATTTAACCCATTTTATTAATGTGTATATTGCCACATGGCTGTGGCTTATCAGGTAAAGTTCCCACCATCTATCTCCAGCAACTCCATAGTTTTTCTCTTGCTCCACCCTTTTTTCTCCCCAGCATTCAGTTTAGTTTTCCCCGCCCACCTAATTTCTGCCCTGCTATAGGTCCAAATCTGTTTGTTTTTTTATTCATTAATGGTATTTACAGCATACAGAGAAAAATCCCACATCAGGTGGCTATGCAAATGTCCCAGTACACAATTCATCTTTATCTCTGAGTTAGGCTGAGGCCCTGGAGGCAGCCCTACTCTCCCTCAGTAACACTTTGAGCTAAATAGAATGAGGTCTGGCTTGGGGAAAAGGCTTAGAAGGGCTGGGGTTAGAGCAGGGATAAGGGTCCTCTAGATTACTGGACTTCAGTTTTCCTCCGTCTGTTGCTGCACTTCAATAGCCTCATCCTATGTACATGAGTGGGGGTTGTCATCTCCACTGCACAAAACTCAGAGAGGGCTAAGTCGAAGACTATTGCATGTGCTCCTTTATTTCTGGAGTTTCTTTCTTCTGTGGATATTGCGCATCTCCTCTTACAGAGACCCTACACCATTAGTAAAGGATACTATGTATGGCAGCTTAGGTCCTCATTCACACTGACCCATTTGAAACGTTTCCTATTTAAGATCAAGAACATGATTTAAGAGGTATCTTTGCCCTTCGATTTTCCTTTAATTTACCGTGAGGCCACAGATTCTATCAACAAAATATTCTGTGTGAAAGCAATGGACCTCATGTAGACCTGCCCTCTGAAAACTGTTGCTTTTCTCTACTCTAGGACGAGCATGACAATGGCCTGACTCCCAGTCGATGATCTTCCTCAGAAGCAGGCTGCTGTGAGCGCTCTGTGGCCAGAAATTAACTGTGCTTGTGCCAAGTGGGTGTCCTGTTAAAATAACCACAGCAACAGCTGGTCTTTACCACAAATACGTGAAAAGAACAGTTGTGTAAATACGGTTTGTGCCTGAACTACTAAGCTGGGGGAGAGGCCTGTAGAAAGATGAAGTAAATAGAAAGAGAAGCGAATGAGAGACCGCGTCAGGAGGGAATCTGGGTGAGGAGAAGCGGCGCACCTCGTCACGATTGTCTCCAAAATTATGCAAGCAAGGAAAGGCGCTGTCGCATCTCCTCCTAATTAAATTCATAAATGTGTTCTTCTTCAAAAATGGCCACACACTCCATCTGCCAGTGCAGCATGCTTGGTGTTCTCAGCCAATGCTCTCTTGCTGAGCTGTTCATACCGAGTGGAGAGACACGGGGGCTCTGAACTCCGAGAGTAGCTCCCTGAAGCACAAGGAAGGAGTGGGTTTGTGTGCATTTGAGTTATTTGTCTTCGTGTTTTGGCGATGAAAAGATCAAACACCCCATGAAAGATAAACCCTCGGAAGGTTGGAGCTGTAGGCGCAGCGCTGACAGGTTGGGGAACATTTTTAGTGGTATGGTAATTTGGTGGAAATGCAGTGATTCTTTTTAACAGCTCATATTAAATCAGAGGAGTTGTTAACTACAGCCACTCAAAGAAAGCACATCCCATGTGTGTGCACGGCAGCACGCACGCTCAGTCTATCTGCTAGGTGCCTTTGTTCCGAGGCGCTGCCTGGAATCCACAGTGTCCCTTACACTGTCTGAGGCTGTGGAAGCAGGATGCCTTCGCCCACACCAGCTGCCTGTGGGAAGCTCATGAGGCCCTTGTCTGAAGTCCCAGATCCAAGAAAACCTCCTGGGTGGTTCCAAAGCCTCTTGTTCTCCCAATGTGGTACCATCCCCCTGTGTGCCAGCCCTCACTCATCTCTTCCACTAGTTCTATAAGCAATTGGTTGTTCTTATTCTCTCTAGTAATTCCTTCGGCAAGAATTCACCTTTCTCTCCCTGCATTTTAGGTACCTGTTGGCATGATTAATCAGTCCTTTGCTCATGAAAGGTTCTTCATGGTGATCAAACAATCTATGAGTAAATTAAACTTGCAGGCAAGTGTGATTTTTTTTAAAATAATGTATGGCACTACAATATCTTATTAACTAAAATCTAGCTATCATTATTGCTCCTATTTTTGTTAATGCTGAAGTCTATAGCAATTGCTTAGTAATTTGATTATTATTGTGCTTGTTATTTAAAGGTCAAGTGTATTTTCTTGAAGTCAATCATACACCATCCCTTTCAAGCTAGTCTACTCACTTTGCATTGTTGTGTCTGCTTGGCAAAGTCCTCAAAGTTAAAGCCATCACCTTCCTCGCCCCTATTAAACTTTAAAGATACCCACATAATAGGAAAATGAGAGTTCCACACATATTAAGACGCTCCTGTGATCCGGAACAGTGCTTGTAACACATTACTTGCTAACTTTGGGAGAAACAGAACATTTTCTTTAGGAAATAGCTCAGTAATGAGGGACAGGGCCCTCCCTCAGAGAGTTCCTTTTTCATCTTCTCTGAGTGTTGACGGGCCCATTCTTGCAAACTAACCACAGTTATCTTCAGGTGTTGAGAGTTTATGCTTGCAATGGCTGTGCATCCCTCAGGAGACATTGTTCCCCAGCTCTCCTTCCAGCTGTTACATTCTCCTCCCTCATCTTCATGTTCCCTGAACCTTGTCGGGCACGCCATACACACCTTGTCTGGGACTGGGCACTCAAATGTCCAGTGGAGGCACTAGAAAGAAAGGCTTCTTTGCTTAAGGCTGAGGGTGACAATTGCCTAGAGCTAAAACCAGACAAATATAGAAGCTGATTTCAAGCAATGTCAATCAGATAAACAGAATCAAGCCTGCCCCTAATGAGTCCGGGATCTCTTTACCTCCAAATAGTCATGCCACTATTGGGAAAGGGCACATCTTGCCTGTCACGCCACTATTGGGAGAGGGCACACCTCGCCTGTCAGGCACACTATTGGGAGAGGGCACACCTCGCCTGTCAGGCCACTATTGGGAGAGGGCTCACTTTTCCTGTCAGGGTACTGCTGTAGTTCATTGACTCATATTTGCATGACATCATTGAAGCCTTTTCTTGCCCTAGCAGCCCACACAGCTCCTTCCAGCACTATAGAGTCTATCAGGCAGAGAAAAAGCTTTCAGATCACTTCCAGTTTGGTTTCTCTATAATGTGCAACCAAAAATGTGCAGACTCTTTTGCTCCCTGTGGAGAGAGTCAGGGAAAGACGGAGCTACGCCTTGAGTTGTGTATCCCCTATTGATCTCATCAGGCTCCAGTGGCTGGTCCCAGTCTAGGGGTGGGTCTGATTAAACTAAATGGGTCACAAGGCAAGCTCTGAAGTCATAACCCTAGGACAGGCACTGCTAAGGAGGGAAAGAGGCTTGAGGAGTCTGGCATCATGCCCATCTCTGCTCTTGTGCCCCTAGAGCCAGACAGTGAAACTATCAAATCAAACTTTAGTGTTGTGAAGAAAATGGCTCTTAATTCACAGGGGTCCTGAAAATACCTGCTCCTCATTGGATCCACTCCAAACTCAGACCTATGACAGCCTGAAACCTTGACCTTAAGTGCCACCAAGGAAATCTAGATTATTCTCAAAAGCTTCATCATCTGCCCCCTTAATGAAGAGAGAAACATGGGTGATCTCGAAAACTCCCCCTCTTGTTTCATCTTTTATTAACTGGCTCTCTGGTTGGAAATGATTATGACTTATTTAGAGGCTTTGTGGTGTGATGGTTCATATTGACTGTTAAGATGCCTGGATTTAGAACCACCAACCAGACACACCTTTGTGCATGTGTTGGAGGGTGTTTCAATAAAGTTTTAACTGATGAAGAAAGAGCCACTTTGAACGGGAACAGCACCACTGATGAGGTGGAGTCTCAAACAGAATGAGAAGAAGGAGAACTAAGCATTAATATCCTCTCCCTACCTCCTGACTGTAACACCTCCCCATCCTGCCAAAACAGTTCCACTAACTGGGGACCAAGCATTCAAATATATGCAGCTCATAGTACTTAAGATATCCCAACATGTTTTGAATGGCCATCTCTTTAACCCTACACTACTGTTTAAAACATCACAGTGAAGCTGGCTGATTCTGCTCAGAGAAATAGCACTGTCTTTGGACATCTGTAAAGTACTCTGACTTCTGGGAAACCACTGCTTGTGCTTCCAGAAAGTCATCAGCCCCGGGCTCCTGCTGATACACCTCCCATGCCAGGATGGGCCACATCCTCTCACTGTGAGCCAAAATAAATTTCCCCTCTTTAAGCTGAATTTATCAATTATTTTGTCATATCAATAAGAAAAGTAACCAATGAAAAGGAGATAATAATGACAGGATCTCACAACTTTTCATATTTAGCTTTGTTCTTATGTGGAGGCTTCTGGTGAAGAAAAGGGAGGAGGGGGAGAAGGAGGAGGAAGAGAAGAAGGAGGGGGAGAAGGAGAAGGAGGAGAAAAAGAAGGAGGAAGAGGGAGAGGAGGAGGAGGAGGAGGAGGAGAAGGAGGAGGAGGAAGAGGAAGAGAAGGAGGAGGAAAGGGAGAAAGATGGGCCTTGTTTACTTGGCCAAATGGAGCACTACTTTGTGTTTTAACTCCCCTCACACAGTTGGGAACAACTGATGACTAAATATGAACAATGATTACAACAGAATACCAAAGAACTTTGAAACTTACATGCAAGAGAAGACATTCATCAGTTTAAATTTTTTTTGGGAAAAAATACACTCTTATTTCCGTATGAATGAGGCCACCATCTTGAAAATGGGAAATTTCATGAAGACCAGCAACTGTGTCTCCAAACACTCAATGTGTGAAGCTTCCATGAGAGGCCAATTCTCCTGAAATCCAGAACCCAGGTTGAAGGCCAAAACTGCCCAGAATTTCACTTATTATTGTATTACATGGACAGACCCGTGACTGAGTGCCTGTCAAACCGACCATCATACCACAGCAAGTCAAACTTTCTTCTGATCTGGCTCATGTTCTGTAGTTGTACCACAAGGTTCCACAATAGCCTGAAATGGTGGATAAAAAAGGTTTATTCATTTGGGGATAAACTCACAGTAAGGGAGGAGATCCACAGTCCTCTGTGTGTGCTGGGAACTGGAACTGAATCCAGCAGAAAGTGCATGCTATTTATCTGCACTTATAGCACATGAGACCACGCCCAAAGTGGGCCAGTATCTTAAAGGCTATTTTCAGAAGGAGTTTCTGCAACAATGTTTCTGACCCTAATCAAAAACATCTGAATTTATGGTCAGGATAAACCAAATTGCTCTGCAGAACATTTGACAAAAGGAGGGGATAGAAGAGCTATCATCTTCAGCTGATAGATCTGAGGCTTTGGTAATGTTTGTGGCAACTTAGCTGACATAGGACAACAAAGCCAATCATGTCTCACCAGATAAAAGTTAGCCACTCAGGTAGTTGAGCTGACAGGGATTATGAATGTCTATCCCAATTAATAACTATTTAAAAGACTGTTTAATAAGGGATTAAATGGGTCTTTGTACACACTATCTGTCTTAGTTACCATTCTATTCCTGTGATGAAACTCATGATGAAGGCAACTTATAAACTGGGGGTTTGTTACAGTTTCTGAGGATTGGTCCATGATCATCATGGCAGGGAGCATGTTGGCAGGAAGCAGACAGGCATGGTGCTGAAGAAGCAGCTGAGAACTCACATCTGATTCACAAGTTTCAGGCAGAGAGAAAGAATAAGCCTGGGTCTGCCAAGGACTTTTGAAACCCCAAAGCCCAGCCACAGTCACACATCTCCTCCAATAAGTCCACACCCCTCATCCTTCCCAAACAGTTCCACTAACAGGGGACTGGACATTCAAATATATGAGCTTATAGAGACCCTTCTCATTCAGACCACCACAGTACTCAAGCTATCCCAACATGTTTTGAATGGCCATCTCTTTAACCCTACACCTCTGCATGAAATATCACAATGAGTTTGGCTGGTTGGTTCTGTTCAGAGAAACAGTGCTCTCTTTGGGCATTTGTAAATTACTCTGACTTCTTAGAAACCATTGTTTGTGTTTACAAAAGGTCATCAGCACTATTGTCATTTAACACAGAAGAAACAAACAGAGTTGGGTCTCCCTGGCACTGCCTGCCTTTCTGAGATCAGGTCTAACCAATGCCATTGCTCTGAGGGAACTCTTCAGATCTGAGAAATTGATCACTTACCTAAAATGGTTTGGGATGCACAGTGCAAAGCATTTTATTCCAGAATAATAAAACAACTGCTTGTTTGTTGAACCTCGGGGAATAAAACTCATTACCACTACAATCATTTTCCTTTCATGCTGTATTTCAGCATCCCACTGGTAGTGACTGATTCAGGAGGCTGGGTAGAATTCAAATTGCAAGAAGACCAAAGCATTGTGATTCCTTCCAAGGGCAAATATTTGAAGGTATGCACTCCAAGGGTTTACGCTGTTTATATAATTAGTGTTTCCTTGATAGTGCAAGCTAAATTGTTTTCTTGAAGAGAGGTAAGATTCATAAAATCACAATTTTCTCTGTCCTGTGACAGAGAGTAGCTTTTGTGAAGCAAATAAATGGTTCTCACCTCCTCTCACCTCCGATGTGATAAATACAGCAACACTCTGACTTGATGGGCAACCTCACTCAGGAAAGTGTAAGTGGCAAAAATCTTAAGTCTGAGATCCAAATCCCAGGGTTTGGGGTCAGTAGATAATGTCACTTTGTTTTGCTGAGTTTTCTTACCCACAAGTTAGGGATACCAACATTGTCTAACTGGGTGGGTTATGGCAGGCTTTATTAATATGATAACAGAGTAAACCTGGGAAACACTCAGCATATTTAAATGTTTATTTCTATTGGCTGTGTCTATAAAAAATGGGGAAGTCAGAGCTGAGGAAATAGCTCAGTAGTTAAGAATACCTGCTGTTCTTCCAGAAGATCCGGGTTCAATTCCCAGCACCCACATGGCATCTCACAACTGCCTGAGTTTCTAGTGGCAGTTAGACAGCCTCTTCTGTTCTCTGTGGGTGCTGCATGCATATGGTGCACCAACATAAACTCAGATATACACAGACATATGAATTAAATAAATACAGAAACCTTGACATTATAGGAAATACATGGCATATTTAACTCATTCAATACATTTTATGCAAACTTTAATTAATGGTGGACACATGCCACTAGGTAGAACATAACACATACTCCAAGAGAGTTTAAACATGCATAGTGTTTAAACTCTTAAATATAGGAGGCTTTTTAGTGATGGAATTGGATTTTGTATACAAAATGTACGTTGTACCATTCATATGGAACATTAGTGCTACATCAATAAAAGAACAAGAGAGTGAAAAGGAACAGAAGCAGACATAAGCCAATACATATAATAAACCCAAGACCCCTAAAGAGCCCAGACAAGCCAAGAGCATGTAGGAACATCTCCTCTTGAGAAGTATTAACACTTGGGTAGAAGCTTAACTGAGAACATGAATCATAGTCATCACTGAGAGAGGGTTTTTCCAGGAATGGCAGATGCAGAGACCCTGCGCTGCCTTCTGGGACAGCAGAGGAGTGGGGAGTCAGCTTGAGTGGGAAATGTAAGGTCCTGAGTCTCTTTAATTTAATTCTAGATCTGAATTCTAAATTCTAACTTTTGAAGGCATTGTAAAGTCATCCTAAACAGGTTTTGAGTCTCCCTGGAACATCCCCATGACAGAAAGAAAAGTACCCTATTCATTGATTTATTGTCTGCTCTGTGGAGGCATGGCGTCTTAAAACTTCAATGGGCACTAGTGCATAAAGACTGTTACACACACATGTAAGCACTGTTGGAAACCGTGGATTACCCTAACTCCAATGGCAAGTATCCTGTTAAAGAGGATTGGTGTCTCCCTTTAAACAGCATGGGGAGGGCTGTGATGATGGCTAAGTTGGTAAAGGGCTTGTCACATTAAGTGTGAAGACCTGAGTTAGATAGCCCAGATCTACACAAAAAGCCAGAAGTGATGGTACCTTCTTGTAATTTCACTGATAGGGACATGGTGCCAGGAGGATCCAGGGCTCCCTGGTCAGTCAGGCTGGCCCAATTGCTGAGCCTCAGATTCTAGTGAGGACCTTGTCTTCAAAGAATAAGATGGACAGTCCCAGAGCAAAACAACCTGAGGTTAGCCATTTACTTCTGCACACAGGTAGACATATGCACGCACCTTTTATGCATGAGCGTGTGCACACACAATACACATAAAATCCTCCACACGAAGCTCTATGCAGGGGTTCTGAAATGAAGACCCACGGAAGCATTGAATCTCAGATAATGCTATGCAAATGCTATGTGTTCACATGCTAGAACACACCACTGGTCAGTGTAGGTGGATCATACCGAACAGATGTGCTCATTATAGGAGCATTCTTATGCATGCACTATTAAAATCCACACTAACTACAAAGCATTCCTTATGTGCACTAATCAATATCTTTTCACTCACCCATATAGGCATCTCTCTATAGAAAGATCTTTTTCTGAGCACCCTTTTTGTTGATTTGAATCCTCATAAGGCTTGTTAGCAAAAATTGAAAGTGTGAGTTTGACAATTCATCCAGGCAACTGCCAGTACAGCATTTTAATTATTTCATGTATTTCACAAAGACAGTATGGGCTGCCCGTGCTCTGCATCTTTGCAACTTTCCAGATCTTTGGCAGGAGAGTTCCTGCCACATCTCCAGCAGATGGCCTGCTGATTTGAGAGTCCCATGTTCACCAAAAATATTGGAATGTGGTAAAAGTTGAATTAATAAAATTATATGCAAACATCCAACAAAAACGAGTACTTATGCCAAATTCAATATTCAGTTGGAGCTCCTCACCACAAGAACTTGCCCAAGCTGCAGAAATGTAGTCTTAAATTTTCCGCTGGCCCCAACATGGAAGCCAGATGGGAGATTTTATTTACTCTGGCCCTATTATGCTAAAACATATTTCTATCCCTATTATCATGTGCCTCTACTTTAGCTTTCAATGTGAAAGCAAACATGTCTCAAATATGAACTCAGTGTGGTGATTTGCCTCTCAATGCACCATGCCCACTGACATCTTGACCTTGGTGCTCTCTGTGGTTATTCTGAATGTACTGGCATTGAGCAATATCTTAGTGTTACCCAACAGACAATAATGTCACCCATGCCTCCCAGCCTCTAGCTGAAGTGGTCAAAGCTGTCTCTAGATATTGCCAAGCATCCCCTAGGCACAGCTGTTTCTTGCTGAGCACTGCTGGAGTTGGGGGACTTCTCTGATGGAGGCAGAAGACCATCCCATCCTGTGGTCCTCGTCCACCATCGTGCTGTACCACAAAAGGGCTTTGGCTCACTTCAGGAAAGAAATTTACTAGCTCTTTACAACGCCTCCACCAATTTGTGGACTAATTCGATCATATTTAATCAATAATTCAAATCATAAATCTTACAAATGTTTTAAAGAAAACTGTCTAATTCTGATATTTTGTCCCATTCATTTCTTTATTTAAGGTTGTAATACAGACTAGACATAATGGCTTATGTTATAATCCCAAAACTCATGGGGATGGTGCAAGAAGATTTGGACTACCTATTGAGTTCCAGGCCAGCATGGGCAACAGTGTGATACCCTGTCTCAAAATAAAAAATTCTGCCATGTAGACACACACACTCACACAGTAAATATATGTTGCAATTATATGTATATATTTTTATTTGTGTGTGTTATTTGTATATCTGTGAATATATTTATATTCCATATGTATATATATATTATATGATGGAATCAAGAACGACTTTTCTATATTCCCACTTACTTCCAATTTAACATCTTATATATTGTATATTATATGATATTTATGATGTTACTAGATTTTCAGCAAGATGAGTTTGTTAAGCCCATAGCAGAATGATTCTTCCACTCACAAATGTACAGGAGGGGAGCCATGATCACATCATCGGTAAAAAGTAACTCTGCTGATAGAGAAGAAACTTCAATGATAGAAATATCACTTAATTTCTAGCTAACCAGAAAACCTAGTTTCCTTTGGAAATTGATACATTATTGCTTCAGGCTCTACACTGTCCAAAGACTGGGAGACTTATTTTTTTTTCCTTCTGATGGTCAGATTTAGTATTAGAGCCAGACTGCCACCTCCACCTTGTTTGTATAAGGACTAGATTCCAAATCTTCCCTATCTGATAAAGACTTCTGTGAGAATCAGCAAAGGACTTATGTTGCTTTCCTGAACACTGATTCTCTTCACTCTTCAGTGCCAGGAACCCTGCAGAGAAGTAGAGATTCACAGCTGACTGTTCTCTCAGAACATACACCAGCTTAGTCCCAATGCTGTCCTAAATTAAGTGAGAACATTGAGGAAAATTAAATCTTGAGGAAGAATGTGTTCTGAGGTCAGAATGTTCCAGTTTGGATTCTGTGGCTGTGATAAAATATCCTGGTGAAAGGCAAGATGTGTCCTTTGATGAATATTCCAGGTTATAGTCCCGTAGTGCAGGGCATCAAGGCAAGAACCAAATGCACCGCAGTCACAGTCAAGAGAATGAAGGGAGTGAGTGTCTGACCTTGGTTCACTTCTCTCAGCTCACTTCTTCCTCTCGTGCTGTTCAGGACCTCCAGCCTAGGGAATGGTGCCACCCACAATGAACTTGGTCCTTCTACATTAGTGACGGTGTCCCACAGACATGCCCACAGGCTGAACTGACCTAGACAGTTCTTTTTTGTTTTTAAAGATTTATTTATTTATTAAGTATACAGTGGTCTGCCTGGCCTGCAGGCAGGAAGAGGGCACCAGATCTCATTACAGATGGTTGTGAGCCACCATGTGGTTGCTGGGAATTGAACTCAGGACCTTTGGAAGAGCAGGCAGTGCTCTTAACCACTGAGCCACCTCTCCAGCCCAGACAGTTCTTAATTAAGATGACCAGCACAGAGATTACCCAAGTTTCTGAACAGAAGACTCATGTCACTGACTTTCTGTCTTTTCTCTTTCTTATTCAGACTCCATCTTCAAGCCCCAAATGCTAAGGGCATTAAGAGGAATGAGTTGATAAATTATTTCACACCCAGAAGTCAAGTTTATGACCCCAGCAAAAATCTGTGTGTATGTGAGCACAGAGAGGAGCTAACTCCTCCTTTGTGCCTCAAGCTACAGAGACTATGAGGCCTGTGACAAGAATCAGCTGTGGCTCATGAGCCTTTTACATTTTGGCAATGGATCCTTGCCTTAATGACTACCCCTCATGTTAATAGCTGTATGTACAGCAAGACAACACATTTCATGCCACTCGTGAGAACTGGAGCAACTACCATGCCAAAATAAAATGCTGAGATTGGAGGCCCTGTGAGTTGGCGAGGTGTGGGGACTGAAGGGGAGAGAGAGATAGGACGTTATCCTGAAGCTTCTTATGATTCCTGCCTGCTTTAGTCAAGAGCAAACTGGTGTCTTTTCTGAGGCCAAATTCGACTTACCCTGTTGCTGCTACTACTGCTGCTACTGTTGACTCTTCCTCTGATATCGGAACCAGCTTTTCCAGGCTTTCACTGCTGACTCTTTACCAGCTGCTCCGGATTTTTGATACCATGTTGAGACTGCAGAGGCTCCCAGCCTTGCGGACTTCTGAGGCTCCCAGACTTGCGGACTGCAGAGGCTCCCAGCCTTGTGGACTGCAGAGGTTCCCAGCCTTGTGTACTACAGAGGCTCCCAGCCTTGTGTACTACAGAGGCTCCCAGCCTTGTGGACTACAGAGGCTCCCAGCCTTG
>NC_022029.1:24192654-24260548 GCF_000317375.1 Microtus ochrogaster
CTGAGGCTCCCAGACTTGCGGACTGCAGAGGCTCCCAGCCTTGTGGACTGCAGAGGCTCCCAGCCTTGTGGACTACAGAGGCTCCCAGCCTTGTGTACTACAGAGGCTCCCAGCCTTGTGTACTACAGAAGACCGCAGGCTTGTGGAGTGAAAAGTTATGAGTTCTCAGGCTATCAAGTGAGATTAATATGCAGGATTAATCTAACTGATGAGCCACCCAAGCTCAGGGACTGAGTGACATCCAGATTCTTAGCCTCTGTGGTGTGAAACAACTGTCCTTGCTGTTTCAAGGTCAGGTGATTTAATAAATTCTTTTATTTTTTTGATAAAATGTTTTATTTTATTTTAAACTATGTGCATATGTGTGTATGGATGTACATGTGAGGCAGTAGGTATCCTAGAGCTGTAGGTACAGGCATTTGTGAGCTTCCTGTGGGTACTGGCAGCTGCACGTGAGTACTCTGGAAGAACATCCAGTGCTTCTAAGCACTGAGTCAAATCTCGTGCTCAAGAAGTTATTCACACACACACACACGCACACACTATTGGTTTTGTTCCTCTGGAGAGCCCTTACTAACACACCCTCACTCCAGGAGGGCGATCCCCAGAACATCTCAGTGGTTTCTTAGAAAGCTGTGATATTTTGGATATCGGTCTGCACTTCTTCTGCTCCCTACTCCATGAGAAGAAGGCTATGTTGTATTTATGGGTCAGTCCCCAGTGACAAACAAAGCCCTGCCCACGCCAGGGAACTGAAAATAACAGTAGCTGAAAGAAGAGGTGCATAATGAGAGAAGAACAAAACTCGGTGCTTAGAACTGGAGCATGCTCAGAGCAGAACAAAGCCCTGTCTTCACTTCATGATACGTGGATTCCTGCGCGCACGCACACACACACACACACACACACACACACACACACGTAGAGGAGAGGTCAAGCTACTCTGGGCATGCTCCTTTCCCAAGAACGTGTACAGATTATGTAATTTAATAATATATTAGAACAGCACAGGATAGATGTTAAAAAGTCAGACAGGGGCTCTATTAGCTCTCTACTGTCTCAAGTAGCTTTAATTAAACCCTTGTACATGCTGTTCTTGCTCCTGATGAGAGCCACCCTTAGCCTCATCTCATGGTGTTTTTAATTCTGTTTCAGACTAAGGAACTAGAAGTTAAGTCAACACACGCAGCTCCTCTAGGGGAGTCACAACCTGTACTTTGCAGCATGTAACCTGTGTTTCTATCTTGAAGCACAGCCTTCCTCTTTCCCAGCATGCCCTGATCCAATGTGACGTACTTTGCATCTGAACAATTCTTACCTATCTACCCCAAGTCTGGGACTTCCTCTGAATGCCTTTCTAGATTGATTATTCAACTCATCATACCCCTGATCCAGAAGTATCAAAAGAAACTGAGCACACAGGGGAGGTGCCCTACCCCAGTACACCTTTCAAAAGAACTCAAGGGGAAAAGAAGAGATTCATCATGCTCGCCTCTGGGTTTCTCATGTATTTAAGCCAAACAAAAAACTGGATTTCTGTCTTCTGTCCTGTGCTCTTCTGATGTCCTCATTGATGAACTTGCAGACCTTCCTGAGAAATTCAGAACAATCCTGCTATAAATCTCCTGGCCATCCAGGAGAGAGAGAGAGCTAAGGGGAAACTGAGGACCAGAGGTGATTCGGGCTTGGCAGCTAACCTTGTCCTTCTGTTTCCTTAGATTAGACATATCTGTGATATACGAAAGAGTCCCAGGGAAAGACAACATGCTTAGGGGTGATAGGGAATTGTCCTGGAGGCCAGTGACAAAATACTTAAGTAGTTGCTTTTGCTGGCTGCAATTAATACTATTATTCATAATTAATTTGTTTAATTTTTTATATTTAAGAATTTCATACTTGTGTGCAATGAAATGTATTCATATCAACCTCTGTTTCCCTTCTAACTTTACCAAATATTGCCCCCCCCCAAATTGCTTTTCCCAATTTCATGTCTTTCTCCATTGTTGATTACTCACTGAATCCCATTAGTGCTGGCTGTACTTGCGTGACTGTGGAGCCATTCAAGCATGCATGGGACTCCTTCTAGAGGTCATATCCTAACAAAGAATGATTCTCCCTCTGCAGAAATGATAGCTGCCAATAGCTCCTCAGTTAGGCCTTGGGTCTGGAGAACATCTACCTCATCGATACTGGAACTATGAATAACTTGATCTTTATAGGTTTTTTGTAGGTAGCTACAGCTGCTGTGAGATCATGATTTCAACAGTCATTCCATGATCAGAAGATAATATTTCCACAACACCCTCCCCATTCTTTAGCTCTTTCATGCTTTCTGCTTGCCTTCCATGATGCTCTTTGGGTCTTAATAGTAGTGGGAATAATATAGGTGCCCCATCTTATTCCCATCACTTTAGCCAGTCATGCATTTCTCAGATGACAACTGCCCACTCCAGAGAGAAGCTCCCCTCACCCAGGCCAAGAGCAACCCTGATTTACGAACATGAACAGGATTGTTTAGAAGGAACTATGACAAAATATCCATTCAGCAAACTAACAATAGCAAGTTTTACTTTAGAACTTGTGTCTTCCCCAGCATGGGATTTTGACCAAAATTCCCTCCTATGAACCAGGCCTCATATCTGATCAGAGCACAGCATGGTCATGTCACTAAGTCACTGGTAAGCAGAACCTGCTTGACAGGACATTATATGATGTAGGAGGTTCTTCTGTTTGTGTGTTGCTTTCATTGGTTAATTAATAAAAAAAACTGCTTTGGCCTAGTTGATAGGACGGAACTTAGGTAGGCGGAGAAAGCAGAACTGAATTCTGGGAGGAAGAAAGCAGGGTCAGAGAGAGAGCTGCCATGGAGATGCCAGGTCAGACACGCTAAATCTTTCCCGGTAAGCCACGACCTCGAGGTGAACACAGATTAAAAGAAATGGGTTAAATCAAGATGTGAGAGTTAGCTAATAGGAGGCTAGAGCTAATGGCCAAGCAGTGTTTTAATGAATACAGTTTCTGTATGATTATTCAGGTGTACTAGCTGTGTGGCCAGGACAAACAAAGGGCCCCCACTATCCCCGTTACAATTATACATGTTCCTGCGCTAGGTAAGACCACTGATATTTATTCTCTCCCAGAGCCCATGTATGGAGCACTGTGAAGCTATGTAGCAGGGAAGACATTCCCAGGTTGGTTTGAGATTGATTCCTCTGTGTTCTGCCCCCAATGTGTGTAGTGTCTTCAGCAATAGGAACTCATCATGTAATTATGGCTGGTTGCCTAGGGCAATGACAGTAGCTTGCATTGTATTAAAAACCTCTGGACCTCTCTGACCGAGGAAGTGCAGGGAGGTGTATCATAACTTGCACTGAAATTTTCAACGTTGTCCATCCAGACAAGCTAATTCCACTTGAAATCTTTTTTTGTTCTTAAGCTGTGTTTTGAAATGAGCTTGATAACTACTGAGTTTCCATAAGGCTTGTTCATACACACCTGGCTTCTATTAACCACCTAATATCTCCTCCTCACTCTACCCCACTCCCAATCCTATTCCTACTTAATGAGTTGACCCCCAATATCCCCCTTCTTTTTTGTTTTCATATGTGTTCTACTATCCCTCAATTTACATTTTTAATGGGGTTGTGATGTAGTCAGCTTCCATATGGTTTTTCCCTTTAGTTACCCGATATTTTTTGACAAAGCTGTTAAAAATGTACACCAGACAAAAGACAGTATCTTCAAGAGTGGTTCTGGGAAAACTGGGTTTCAGTGTGCAGGAATGTACCACCTAAATTTTCATCGCTTACTATGCACAGAACTCAGCTGCAAAGGGATCTTTTTGATGGGTTCTTGGATTCAGTTTGCCTGTATGTCACTGAGTATTTTCGCATCAATGTTCACGAGTAAAATTGGCCTCTAATTCTCTTTCTTTGTGGAGTCTTTGTGTGGTTTGGGTATCAGAGTGACTGTGGTCTCATAGAAAGAGTTCAGCAATATTCCTTCTGGTTCTATTTTGTGGAGGTGTGGATAGGGGAAGAGGGGAGGTGGAGAGAGGGGAATAGAAGGAGAGGAGGGAGGGGCAACTGTGGCCTGGATGTAAAATAAATAAATAATTTTTTAAAAAATCAAAAAGCTACAGCGTTCCAGTGACAACAAATGGCATGAGCCCTAACAAGCACGTTCCACAACACCCCACGACAAGAGATGTGGAACACCTGACCACAGCAGCCCTCAGAGTATACTGAGGAAGATTCCTTCACATGGGTAACCCTGAGTGCTTCCTGCTGGAGGAAGCCTGCCGGCTGGACCGTGGCAGGTGCAGGATTGACAGGGAGGAAATTGAATTGTGACCTTGCATGCTGAACAACTGATCTCTGCCAAGTTACATGGGGAACATGTTCGAGGTGACGATTTGCGAAGATCAAGGCCTACGGTGCAGACCCAGGGGCACAGCCTGTGGTTCTGTGGGCAGCATTAGCCCGGGGTTCCAACTGAGTCCTCAGTGGCCAGAAAAAACTACACGTCTGGTTAAAGAAAGACGGGTTATTTATTTTGATACTACTGAGTTCTTAAAGCTATCGTTTTGATTCATGTTTGTGTGTGAGTCTATCTGAGTGTGTGATGAATTTGTATGTGTGTATGCCAAGGCCAGAAGATAACAGCATTGGGTGTCCAGCTCTGCAACCCCCTCCTTATTTCCTTGAGATGGCCTTGCTACTGAACCTTTAAGAAAGCTGACCACCAGCAATCCCCAAGGAGCCTTCTCTTTATTTATTGTAGCCTGGGGTTGCAGGCTCACACATGGCCATGCCTAGCTTTGAGCTGGGTGCTGAGGCTTTGAACTCAGGTCCTCGGGCTTATATAGCAAGTGTTCTTAGCCTCCACGCCATCTCTCCAGCTCAAGAGGACTGAGTTTTACAAATACAGTAGGCATAATACGGTAAGCCGGAAGTCAACACAGAATAAACCTCTAGATTATATGTAAAGCAGTCTTTGTTTTCAAGTGTGTCTACACAATCTTTGATTCTATTAGTCTGACTAACTCAGAGATGCTTTTTACTTTTCTCTGGTAGAAAATTTTATTTGATCTTCAAATTATTGATCTTCATGGTATAAAGTCTCAGGATCTGGTATTTTTGTTTAAAGAAATGTGTCATTTTATTTCTATAGAAGTAAGAGCCTAAAGCCTTGTGTTCAGGGGAAACAAGTGGAGATTTTTGTAACTCTCCAAGTCAAGCCTGCTTGGCACACACCTGGAGTAGAGCGGTGGCGACTCAATCACCAACCTCGGGGGCTTTGTCTGTGGCTAGTGTGTCAGAACCAGATGCCATTAATCACACCAATTACATCAATTTGCTTGTTGATAACTGTTGTTGTTTTAGAAAACACTAAGCTGCACATCTAACTAATTTTCTAACCAATCTATCTGCACCTTAGAAAGCGTTAGAAAACATACCCTTTCATCCAGGGTTTTGATTGCAATGATCAGTGCCACAAAGACATGGACAGAATGTTACTTTTAACATTTTTAAACACAATGAAAAAAAATCTTTAAGTCATTATGAATTGTGGGAACTTAGAGCTGTATTTAAGCACTGACATACAAAAGTCCTGCATGCGGAAAACCAGTCCTCTGGATTTTATGCTGTGCTCCAAGAACAAACAGGGTTCTCGACATGGGCTGGCGAAGCCACAAAGTGCTGCTGTTCTGACTGCAGATTGCTTCCTGTAGCCGCTGGAGGAAGTGACCTGGACCCCATGCCTTTGACATTTTTAAGGATTATGACTGCACAGAGAGCAAGAAGGGATGCCTTGTTTCCAAATGGCCCACGTGACTCCCATTGACCTCCATAGATGCTGAAATGACCATGGTCAGCCAGTAACAAGAAGGGGGATGGGGCAGGGAGAAAGCTGTGTGTGACCACACAGATTGGGTGGGGGGTAAGGAGAGGAAGCACACATATTCCACCGCATAGGAAGCTCCCCAGACTCACTCAAGCAACACCATGAACACTAAAAGGATCTCTGGCTTCTCTCCTTCCCAGACTGTGTTCCACAAGCAACTGTGATCATTGACATGGAATCTACTTATAAAAAGGCCTCGGGGGTTAATGATAAACTTTGCATTATTTTAAAAACCAAATGTTCCAAATAAAAGTCTCAAGAGTCCTGCCAAAATGAAGCATTTGGTTTGGTAAGATATGATATGATAACTGATACAAACCCCTCCATCCATGCCGCCTGCTGCCAAATCTTCCCCAGGCTTTCAAACTGGTTTCAAGACAGCCTGAGATACTATTTTGCCATAGATATAAGTGGATATGTAATCAATAATTACAGACTAGAGTAGGCAAGAGGAGACAGGTGGTCTCTGGGGCTCATTAGCTACCCAGGCTAGCCGAATTGATCAGCTCCGGCTTCAGCGAGTGATTCTGTCTCAAAATGTCAGGTGGATAGGGATCAAGGAAGAATCATGTGTGTGAACACAAACCCACATGCGCATCTGCACATGCTCGTAGAACACACACCCAAGCACACTCTCACACACACACAGACACATACACAGAATGTGTGTGTATTTTCTTAATTCTGAGGGCTACCAGTTTGCACATGTTATCGTCCACCCAATAAGAAAGCATCAGACATATGGAAGTGAAATACTGTCTAATCATTTTCACTGCCTTCATCACTTGCTGTCTGTAGTAACAGGCCATAGACGGAGCAAACGAAGCATCACACACCCTGGAGTCTGTCTGAGAAGCCTCAGGCAGAAATGCCAGCAGAGTTGGGGTTTTCAGCTTCACGGAAAATCACATGCTCTTCAATTTTCATGTCGCAGATGGGGCAAGAAATCTCTCTCTGGGATCTGTACCCCTTGTAATTTGCCCACCCCTCAGAGGGCATCACTTCCTGATATCATCTGGGGTGGGGTAAGAGTTTGATACCAGTTGGTCAGTGGATTCTTTCTTCTCCATCAGTTAAAGAATTAAAAGACAGGAAAACAGTTTGGGGCAAGATAAGAATGAAATTTACTGAGAAAATAGTCAAAGAAATAGGGAGCCCAGTGACTCTAGGGGGAGGGGTTATATTTTAATCAGGGTTTAGTGTGTCCTACCGGCTGATTCCCCTTCTCTCTTTTTTTCTATTGGCCCAAAATTTTTCTATGTGTCCCATCTTCAAAATGGTTGGGTTCTCAGTCTCTAACCGTACTGTTGATTGGCTGGGATAGGAATGAGGACTCCAGTCTCCTCTGCTCTTTGCGGTGTTTGGGAACATGCTGATGGGGCAAATGGCCATGAGGAGAAGAAAACTTGGTGTCATGAAAACCTCAGACTGCGGTGATTATGTTGGATTATGAGTCCAACATCCTCAATTTCAGTGTATGAGTTTAGAGGACAAATATCTTCAATAAGCCAATAAAACTCCATGTACATCTTTCATATGTAAATAAAATGATTCCAATGTTGTTTTACTATACAAAATTTAAGTGAGAGGGGCTCACATTTTTTTGATATTTTAATAATATTCAAGCACATTTCTATCCAAGGAAAACAATGGGTTAACAGCCCATTCTTCTTCTCTCTGCTCAGGTGCCTGCCCTTCTGAAAAGTTGACCCCCCAGATAATCAATCACCATTGTCTCCTGTTCTTCCTTGTCTGTCTCACAGGGCTGAGATTCTTATAAATGGGCCGTCCTTCCAGACTAGAAGCTTCTTGGGTGGTGGCTGCACCCTATTCTGGTCATTCTCTAACCCCCTGCCAGCTATACCACTCATGGGGGCAGATGGCAGAAGAATTCGCTTATGTTTCTGGGAAAGTTCAGAGGACCTTCAAAGCTCAGGGGGCGTCAGTCTACACATGGAAGGATAAATAGGTCACCACTAGCATAAAGGAAGTGGCTGTTCTGTGATGAATAGATGAGGCAGACTGGACCAGAGGACAGAGCTGAAGATGGCCAGCAGCGGAAGATGGAAAGGGTCATGTCAAGGTCATGGCTGATGTCCTTTCCTTCAGGGATGGGGGTTATTTGAAGTCCTAAGCTCCTGGGCTTGTAGGGGAACCCAAAAGTTCCTATGTCAAGGGACACGCTTGGTCTTCCCTCAGTGCCTCCTTGGTCTGATTTCTTACCTAAACCAAACATCATTGAGGCTGGCTTCTTTTTGAGAACCAATGTACAGTCATTCGAGGACAGCCTGGAAGGGACGGTGGCAAACACTGTGCGTGGGAGTGTGTGTGTGTGTGCTTGCGTGCGCACACGCATGTATGATAAACTTCTGGTTCAAACCCACCAATCAGCTGCAGACTAACCTCCCCTCCCTGGAATTCCCCTTGTCATGCTTCTCAGAAGGTCACCATTTTACTGAGTGGTGGACGCCCACGTGCTGGAATTTCTGCTCTCGAGAAATACACTCTCTTGCTAATTGCATACGTGAATGGGGATCTTTTGCAGGATGACTCATGGACCCTAACATGACACCCCGAGTGTGTGGCGGTGACAAGGACAGCCTAGGGTGCCAGCCTTGAACTCCCATGTGTTTGAGGCAGAGTCTTTGTTCTTTACTTGCTGTGTTTAGCTGGCCTTTAAGATTTGGGTATTCTCCTCCCTCTGTGTCCTTCCTATCAGGCCATAACAACCCTGGGATTCTGCATATCGGGTACCACCTCTGACTTTTGACAGGTCCTGGGAATAGGGATCCAGGTCCTTATGCATGTGGCTAACAGGTCTGGGGATGGGGAATTCAGAGCTCTTCCTCAGAAGGGACAGTGAGATGAATAGCTTTTTTTTGTTCCTGGTCCCCTCATCTTGGGCCTTTGCTGATTTTGCCTCCAGAGAGAGAACACCCTCTAGTGTGTCAGGACAAGGCGGACATGCCTGAAGTCCTTTGAGACACTTGATAGGCGCCACAGCTCTCTGTCTTTAACAGGCAGCTGTCTGTGTGATGTATTTTTCTTTTACAGAATAGCAAGCCTCCCTCAGATGACCGGAAACTGTAGAGTGCTGATGAAAACTGGTTCTGCTATCACAGTCTCTGAAACACTGAAAGCAGCCTGGCTTGCCACACACGGCAGCAACCCACACTAAGAGGAGATGGCCTCGTCAGTTTCAGATCAGAGCTAGTCGTGATTACAGTCGGATGTGTTTGGTGTTAGCTGAACTTGGGCGAAAGTATGAAAACAGGAACAAACCAGACTCACTGCCTAGCCCCGGTGCTCAGAAGCCAGGGACTGTAGCAGTCTTTCCTTTCTGCTTGGAGAGCTGGATTGTGGGAAAGGATAAAAGGGAATTTTAGTATTCCCCATTTCTAACTTCATGAGTATTTTTAATCTTGAAGCACTGAGGTCATTCTAGCATAGAAAAAGAAAAGACATTTGAACTATAAAAGATTCCACACAGGGCTTTCAGGCCAAGCAAACTGATCAAATCGCTGGTCAAGCTGAATGAGTGTAGGTCATTAAGAAGGACCCTGGTGTTGGGTGAAAGCGGCAACCCGCCTTAATTGCTGATTACAGACATCAGCAGGGGAGGGCCACATGCTGAGACCTGGGCATCTTGCTACACACTCATTCACTAGGGGCTTCTCCAATGGTCTTACTTAGCTAAGGGAACAAGCCCTTCCTGTGTATGAGCACATCATACACATGCAGAAGCTGTATCAAATATGTGTATGTACAGAGCAGCAGAAAAAAGATGAGCATGCCAGCAACACATGACCCAAAACACACTGGATGATCGGGGCGTAACAGAACACCAGGCCAACAAGATGGTTTAGAAGGGTAAAAGGGCCTGCTGCCAAGACTGGCAAACTGAATTTCATCCCTAGGACCTACAAGGTGGAAAGAAAAAAGTCTCCTTCAAGGCTGTGCTCTGATCTCTGTATATGTGCCATGGCAAAGTAAGCACACACACACACACACACACACACACACACACACACACGCACACCCAAATCTAATGCATGTATAAAACAACTTTTGGAAATGAACTCATTGCCTTTCGTTGGACAGTAGGTTAATGGGTTTTTATGTCCTCTTCATATTTTGTTATGTTTTCTATTTCATAATGAATAAACATTCTTAGTTTTTTTTTTCAGTTTTCCTTACATGAATTATTTGGGCTTCTTTGTTCTAGCTGCTTATTTTAAAAGTGTAACTGAACAGCTCCTTTCCTTGTGAGTGACAGCTGTCACAGGATAGCAGATCTAAATGCCTAACACTTATGTGATTCATCATTGAGTCTAGGTTACCCCAGAAGACCAATATTTCTCTTTCTTATCTGTATTTACGCAAGCATCCACTCTCCCTGTTCTTCCAGTATTTTTAACCTTGGTCAACACTGAGCACCTAAGCACACTGTGTGGTATTGAATTTGCCGTGTGGAAGGTCTTGGAATGGATGCTACGCAGCATTAGATTCTCTCTTAGGGGGCAGGAAGTGGTGTGTGGGGACCTCCCCAAAGACTGAGATCACTTAGAAAACAGTTAACATCCCCTTCTTCTCGTGTGTCCCCCAGAGTTAGCAGGTGATTCATGTCATTGGATAACTTTCATTTGGGTGCACTCTCAAAGCCTACTGTGGGCTCCTGGGGAGAAAAGTCTAAATTCTCACTCTGGAAACTTCTAAGCCAAGAAAGCACCATGTTTCTTCTCTCTTTGAAAGTTTTCAGAGGCAGTTTGGGGGGGTGGTTACTCTAGAACCAAAGCCCAAGGCTGGTCCCCTCATTTTTGTTTGGAGCCTGGTTGTCCAGCACACTACATGCACCAGGTCAGCTTAGGACAGGGAGAGACTTGTCTGGCATCTTGACACTTGGATGGCCAGTAGAATCACGCTTAGAAGATCTCTGACCAACAAGTGTGGGTTGAGGGTCTGGACTATATCCACATGTCTGGGCTGAGCACCTATTTGCTTTCCTTTGGGTTGTGGCTGTGCTCTAGTGAACACCCATGGGACCAGCACCCAAATAGAAGCCTGGTGCTGAGATGTTAAGGGGTGTCTTTGGTAGTGAGTGTTCCCCCATCATTTCCAGGACTTCCTAGGACATCCCAGGGCCCCCCTGAGAGAACCCTGGCAGAGTCTTCCTCCTTCCTATTCTGTCTCTGCATCTTCCCCTTGGTCTGTGGTATTGTGTGTCCTTAAACTACAGTAAGCTCTGCCAAGTACTTAGTCATTGTTCTGTGGAATCCAAAAGTCTGGGGATCCAGAGGCTCCATTATCAAGGATGTCTACAGTGACTCAGGATGGGGCATACTTTGCAGCTAATGTTGTCTGTGACAGCATTGTCAGAAGGGACGTCTGTGACTAGAATGGCAGAGAAAACAGCTATAAAAATGGACCATGGATACCAGTCCTCCAAATCAGTGTAATTTTTTTAGCCTGTCTAAACAAGAACCAGAGCTACAACAACCCTTTTTCCATGGAGGCTGGCTTGTCAGTCACTCCCACCCAAGCCTTAGCAGAGTCCATTTGATGTTTGTGAAGCCAGGAAGTAGAAATCCTCCCTGTGACATTGGGTGTACCCATACCGCTTCACTGTGCTTGCCAGATATGTCAGCTTGACACAAGCTAGGGTTCTTTAGGAATGGGAACCTCGATTGAAAAACTCTCCCCTGGCCTGTGGGCAAATCTGTGGGGCACCTTCTTGATGGATGAGAAATGTTGGGGAGGGCCAGGCCACTGTGGGTGGTGCTGCCTCTCATCTGGTGGTCTTGGGTGCTATAAGAAAGCAGGCTGAACAAGCCATGAGAAGCAAGTCAGTAAGTAGCATCCTTCCATGGCCTCTGCATCTATTCTGACCTCTGGGTTCTTGCCTTGTTTGAGTTCTTGCTTTGACTTTCTTTAGCAGTGATTTGCAAGTTACGAGCTGAAATAAGTCATTTCCTCCCCAGGGTGTTTACGGTCATGTTGTTCTCATGGCAACAGGAGAGGCCCTAAGATGGGTACCAATCTGGGCAACCAGTTTTCATACATTCGATCCTCCGCCATCCCTGGTGAAACAGTTGTCTAAATCCTAGATTTTTCATTTGTTTTCAGAATGCTTCATAAGGAGATGGTTGGGTGGTTAAGACCACAACATTACTTACGCAGAGGACTCAAGTTTGATTCCCTATACCCTGTTATAAGCTCACAACCATCTGTAACTCTAGTTCCAGGGTAACCAATACCTCTGGCCACTCTGAGCACTTGCACTCACATGCATACACATATATGTATGATACACACACACATGTGAGTGTTCACACACACATATGTAGGCAGAGGCTACTCTTTCATTCCCGGCTGCCCAGACCCAAAATAATCACACAGAAACTATATTAACTATAATACTGTTTGGCCAATAGCTTAAGCAAATTTCTAACTTGCTCTTTCATCTTAAATTAACCTATTTCTGTTGTTTTATGTGTTACCATGAGGCTCGTGGTTTACTGGCAAGGTTCCAGAGTTTCTTTCTCTTTCAGCAGCTACATGGTGTCTCTCTGACTCTTCTCTCTCTCTCTCTCTCTCTCTCTCTCTCTCTCTCTCTCTCTCTCTCTCTCTGATTTCCCACCTGGCTATATTGTGTCTTGCTGCAGGCCCAAAGCAGTTTCTTTATTAGCCAATGGTAATAAAACATATTCACAGCATACAGAAAGGAATTCCACATCACCTTCTTTTTTCTGTCTAAATAAAAAGGAAGGTTTTAACTTTAACATAGTAAAATTGCACATAGCAAAACAGCTATCAAGCAAGAATTATAGTTACAATATTTATATCTATTTTATCTTTTATCATAACTAAGGAAAAATGTAATTATACCTATCTATTCTTCATCTTCATCAAGGACTCCAGAAGGAAATAATATTACCTAAGTTAACAAGAAGTGTGTGGAAGCAACTTCCAAAACTTTAGAATTGACAGAGACATCTTCCTGCCTGGTCAGTCACCCAAAGTTCTGTAACATCGGGGCACCCGTCTTCAGCCTACAGGCCCATAGTATCTGGCAGACTTTTCCACAAAGCAGGAAATTTCAGAGACAGTTCCACCTGTATTGGCAGCTTATTAGTCACTTTCTTCTGTATCCTGCAAAACGTCTGATAGTCTATTTTGTGAAACAGGAATCCCAAAGGACTGTCTCACCTTTAGGCAAGTTTAGCAGTCATTTTTCTGTGGAATCCATCATGCTCTCCTACCTGTACACTCCTAGCAAACCCAACCCAACCACCTGCCCAGGTGGGGTGCACTGAGCCATGGGCATGGTCTCAGCTACTTTTTTCCCAACCCTGAGTGGGCACACAAGCACCTAAACCCGAAGTGGGTGGCAGGCGTCAGTCCCCAATGATCATGAGGCACCATTCTCTAGGCGAGGCTGCTCATTCCTTCCAGGCTGCCCAGACCCAAAATAATCACACAGAAACTATATGAATTCTAATACTGTTAGGCCAATAGCTTAAGCATATTTCTATCTTGCTATTAAATCTTAAATTAACCCATTTCTATTATTTTATGTATTATCGCAAGGCTTGTGATTTGCCAGCAAGGTACCAGCTGTCTCCTTCAGTGGCTACATGGCCACTGACTCTGTCTACTCTCTCTCTATATATATATATATCAGATTTCCTAGCCGGCTATACTGTGCCCTGTTATAGGCCCAGCGAAGCTTCTTTATTAACCAATGGTAGTAAAACATATTTTATTAACATCATCACAATCTACAGAGGGGAATTCCACATCACATACATGACTTAAACACACATGCAAACATTCATCTATATCCATGCATGCACACACATATACACAAAAATACACATAATTTAAAATGAGAAACAAAAAGCTGGCGCTATGGCTCAGTGTTTAAGAACACAGGCCAGTTTACAGAGGACCCAGATTTGGTTCCCAGCACACACACACACACACACACACACACACACACACACACACACACGGTAGCTCCCAACCACCTTAACTCCAATTCCAAAGGAACTGACGCCATCTTTTGGCCTCTACTGGCACCAGATACACACGTGGGGGCACATACATACCAGTAGGCAAATCACACATACACTGATCGCAACAAAACGTTATGTCATAAGAATGTACGAACATGACACAATTTTAAGTCTTTCTGACATTTACAGAGAGCTGTTTTGCTGGTCGTCCAGACCTGACTGCTTCATTAAATATTGTCAATGCCAATGCTGCTCATCACTGCAGCCGGGCCACACTCTCTTCTGCTGTGTATCAGACCTTGTGTTGACAACTACCATTTGTATTTCTATTCTCCTGTTCATTGGGGCCCAATACTGACCTCTGGGCAAGCTCCCACAGGGAACACATTTGGGCACATCCTACTCGTAAGTGTGCAAAGTTTGTATCTACCAAAGTACACCCTTGGAGTGAGCTTTCAGGGAAACTTCAGCTCTACACCATGCTCTGTTAACACAATTCCTCTGAATTTCTCAGAGCAAGTTCCTTCTATGAGCTCTGGGGTTCTCAGACCTCTGATTACTTCTGCCCAGTGTCTGCAGGAGGGCAAGATAAGGCCGTAGAAGTCGCATGCTTCTGACTGGAGGAGGCCATGTGCTTGACACCCAGACGCTACTCTGAAAAATATCAATGTCGTTCCTCAGTAGTCACCATACCAGTGCTACCGCCCATCCAGAGCTCCGCCGATCTGATTACATTTGAACCTCCTTTCGGGCTGTTGTTTGTGTCTGCACTTTCCATGGCTTTAAAGTGTTTTTTTATGTGTATAAGTGTTTTGTCTGCATATATGTCTGTGTAGCATGTGCGGGCCTGGCTCCTGAGCCATCTTTCCAGCCCCTTGTCTGCCTTTTGGAAGGATAGCATCTTTTCCTAAGAGGTGTTTTGTTGTAAGGGTCGCATATTTTTTTGTGTGTGTGATATACTGCTAAAATTCTTCCTCATTCAGATAGTCCCTGTGAGTGTTTCACAATATGTTTCTCTAAAGTTTTTTTAACAGCTTCATCATGGCATGATTGCTATACAATACACCCAACATATTTCAAATGTATCATCTGACAAGTTTTGACTCATCTGTGAAAACATGAAGCCATTAACTAAGTCAAGATTTGAACAATTCATTATCTCCCCTCCCTCCCACCACTCCAGCCTCAGCCAATGAGAACATTGTAAGACTATAGATTAATTTGCATATGCAGAACGTTCTAGCCGCATCATGAGGGCTGTGTTTCGTACAGAGTTGGGGCTCTTTTCTTTCTGCCTAGTTGATTGAGAATTAATCCTATTGTTTGATGCAGTTACTAAATTCACTTTTAGTTCATTGAATGGACCTATAAGAATATGTTCAGTAACTCGTCACTTCAGGTCCATTTCTGTTATTTCTGGTTTTTGGTCATGAAAAGTAAAGCTGCTTTGAACATTCAAGGGTTGGACGAGCATGGCCATATATGTTAAATTCTCTTTGATAGCTTTTTAAGAGCAGACAAGTGGAAGTTTAAAGATACAAGAAAATGCAAAATAACATCCTACATTTGTTCTTTTAAAAAATTCATGAGCCAGAGTTTGGGAGTTCTGTATTCATCTCCTAGCCCACACATGTTATGGCTAGTATCTTAAATTATTCCTCTCCGTTCTTGCATTCTAATAAACAGTCTCCGTGGCAGACAATTCTCCCTTCTAAAAGGTCCATGATGTCAAACAACATTCCGTGTACCCATTGGCCGCATCTACTTCCTTGGGCTGAGGACACATTTAAGTAGTAATTCGACTATTTTTAAAAATAGTTGTGGTATCTAGTTAAGTTTTTGAGCTCTTTAGTCTCGTGTGGGTAAAAGGCTTTCTCTGATACATCATGTGTGATTATGTTCCCTCCTTCCATTCTCTGCAGAGTTCCACGGGCCCCGACTTGTTCTTCTGCATGTTTAGATAAGGTGGCGAAACTCATTTATCTGGCATTGCGGATTCCCTCCTTTTGTTGAACATTTCTTATCATAAAACTTTTCTTTCACATAAAAAAGTAGAAGATATCTTTATTTGTTCCTAGGTCTTTGAAAGATGCTCTCTTCGCTAAAACAAAGACACTTAGGCTGGCAAATGGCTGACGTGGTTCCTTGTGGTTCCTTAAGGAAGCATCTCCAAAGAGCTCTGGCTTCTATTATTTCAAATTAAACGTATTTTCCTTATCTCGAACTTGTTTTTCTACACATAACTGACCTTGGACCTTTGGTTACTTTTAAGATGTTTTATTCTTCAATCTAAGGACGTTGCCACATGCCTGATCATAATTTTCTACTCTTTTATTGTGCCTGGAGAATGCTAGGGGTCTCAGATGTGTGAGTTCTTAATTATCAAACAATTTTCCTGTGTCCTTTCTAGCCCCCCTTCTTCAAAGAATCTGTGCCCTGGTCATTTGAGATGGTGCTGCTCACTGTTCAGCAGCAGACAGGCCCGTTTTCGGAGCCCTTTGCTCTTGCATGTCTGTTCCCATTGTCTGAGTGACCTGCCCTCTGCAGCTAAAATTCCGTTCTTATTCCTATCTCAGACGTTCATCTTAGATACTGGCATTTTCAACTGTTTGTCCTCCTCTGTCAGTTTTTATCCTCTCAATCGACCTTAAATGGATAGATTCTTTCCTTTTGCTTTGTGACTGGGTATGTGGCCAGTTTCGGAGGAAGACTTGTGAGCTGCTGAGAACAGGGTTTATTCTTTCTTGTTTACCTAAGGAAAATGGTCAGTAGATATCTGCTATGTCCATTTGGTTTACAATGTCTGTTAGCTCCAGCATTTCTCTCTTTAGGTTTTTGATGGATGCCCTATCCATTAGTTAGAGTGTGGTACATGTGTGTATTTGTGTATGCATGCTCCCATGTGTGTGCCGGTGCATGTTCACATGTTAGTAAGAATGTCTGGTGGTCATAGTAAGATGCCCATTGTCGTCTTTACTAGACCTCGGGTGTATTTAGTGACTCGGGGTCTCCCACTGGACCCAGAAAGCCATGGGCTCAGCAAGTCTAGCTAGCCAGCTTGTCCGAGGGACTCAGTCTCCACCTTCTCAACCTGGCGATGACAGGCCCCCGCCATGCTTTCCTGGCTCTTCTGGGCTTTGGGGATCTGAAATCTGTTCTTTAGTGCTTCCCTGGGAAGCATTTTTATCTACTGAGCCATCCCCACACCCCTGTTCTATTTTTAATTTTAACAATTCCATCTCTATATTTCCTTTTCTGCTACAGAACAAGACACAGGCATACACTCTGATACTTTAAAAGATCTTAATACAGGTCATCAGTCATTTCTAAAGTTTCTGCCTTGCCCTCCAGCATAGATAACAAAAAGCCTCCTGACATTATACTGTATCATTTTTCTTACCCAACTGTGGCTCTCTGCGCACCTGCTTCTACTGAAGCAAAGGATGGCACAAGACTGCATTATTTTAATTTATCTCAAAATGTCCATTCATTTCTAATATCTACATAGATAATTGGGGGACAGCCATGATTTTTGTCTCCTTATTGGGGAGACAGATCGCATCTACCTTTTCTTATTAGACTGGAGATGCCTGTGTTACAGAGCTTGTTTCTAAACTTTGTTTTAACTTGAGATCTGGGATCTCACTTCGCTTGGTCTAGGCACAGTTAGCGTGTAGCACACTGCTCATGTTTGGGTCTGTCTGACATCCTGTATTTCATTATCCCAAGAGATGCCTTTAGATACTTCATTTCCTTTCGTCTTTGTAGTCTCTCCGGGAATGGTGGGAAATGTCCCGTAGCCCTTATCACCCTCATCTCTTCAACTCTCCCTCAGGTTGTCTGACTCATAGCTCTGGAGCCACCTGTGAACCTGGCTTTTACCTTTAATTTAATCATCTGGTTAACAGTTAATTGAGTTACCGTAACACACATTATATTGGTTACTTTTCTGTCTCTATGATAAAACACTATGACCAAGGCAACTTACAGAAGAGGAACAGGTTTGTTTTGGCTTTTGGATCAGGATGGTTAGGATCCATTTTGGCCCGGAGACATGGCAGCAAGCAGTAGCTATGAAGGCAGAAACAGGAAGCTGAGAGCTCTCACATATTGAACTGTAGACACAAATGTAGTTGTTATTTTTTTTATTCTTTTGCTTTTCGGGGGGCACACCACTTAGTAGTTCCCAAATAAAAGCATGGAGACTTATTTTTAGTTATGAATGCCTGGCCTTAGGATGACTTGTTTCTAGCAAACGTTTTCTAACTTAAATCATTCTGTCTACCTTTTGCCCCTGGACTTTTATCTTTCTCTGTTCTATATACCTTTCGTGACTTCTTACTCATGGCTTGTCGTGTGGTTGGATGACTGGCTCCTGGTGTTCTTTTTCTTCTCCTTTTCTCACCCCTCAATTTCCTCTTCCCAGATTTCTCCCATTTATTCTCTCTGCTTGCCAGCCCTATTTCTCTCCTGCCTAGCTATTGGGCATCCATCTCTTTATTAGGCCAATCAGGCACTTTAGGCAAGCAAAGTAACAAATGTTCACAATGTTAAACAAATGCAACATGAAAGAATGTAACACATCTTTGCATTGTTAAACAAATACTCCACTCCATACAGGAATGTAACACATCTTTGACTGATATTCCACAGCGCACAAACCAGGGAGAATGAATAGGAATTGATGAGGAGTCAAAGACCTGGCCCCATAAACAAATTTCTCCCAGCAGGGACATGCCTCCTAGTCCTCCCTAAACAAGGTTTCTGACTGGGGACTGAGTGTTCAAACATCTGAGCTTCTGGAAGACATTGTCATTCAAACTGTTATACCTATCTGTGTGTGAGTGTGTGTGTGTGCTCCTCTATTGGACACACAGATACGTATCAATATGAACATTTTGTTTGATTACATTCCAAAGTTGATTTATCATTGCAATAATTCACCGTTAGTGTCTGAATTCACTTTTTCTCAAAAGCATACAAACTGACTTTGCACAATATATAAGCACCCCACCTGAGCTGTCAGGTATCAGTAACAGGTGAGGCAAGTTGTCCAACCTTTGATTGTGTTCCTCTGCATGTGATTAATTTTGTCGTATGGGAAACCAGACACTTTAGTTTTAGACTTATTTTCTCAAGAAAGAGTTAAGTTTTAAATAACAATTTATATATATTTTTTATTGATTTTTATTGAGCTCTACATTTTTCTCTGCTCCCTTCCCTGACTCTCCCCTCCCCTTCAAGCCTCTCCCAAGGTCTCCATGCTCCCAATTTACTCAGGAGATCTTATGTTTTTATACTCCCCATGTTGATTAGATAGATGTATGTCTCTCTTAGAGTCCTCTCTGTTGTCTAGGTTCTCTGGGATTGTGATTTGTAGGCTGGTTTCCTTAGCTTTATGTTTAAAAATCACTTATGAGTGAGTACTCATGATAATTGTCTTTCTGGGTCTGGGTTACCTCACTCAAAATGGTGTTTTCTAGCTCCATCCATTTGCCTGCAATTTTTTTTTGTTGTTTTTTCAAGACAGGGTTTCTCTGTAGCTTTGGAGCCTATCCTAGTACTAACTCTTGTAGACCAGACTGGTCTTGAACTCACAGAGATCCACCTGCCTTTGCCTCCCAAGTGCTGGGATTAAAGGCGTGCACCACCACCGCCCGGTTTAATTATTTTTTAATGTCTTTTTTTTGCTGTGTAGTATTCCATTGTGTAAATGTACCTCATTTTCCTTATCCATTCTTTGGTTGAGGGGTGTAACGGCGTAAATGAATGCAGACAGATTGTAAAAATATATACAGCTTTAATGGGGAAATAGACTTACAGAACCACCGTTCCTGCAGAGACCAGGAAAGCAGAAGGGGCGGCTGGGCACATGCCTGGCAGATTTATAGGTAAACATTAGCCCGAAGCGAACACGCCCCCTAAGGGGCTGGACTTATCCCTACAGAGGGGCATTTAGGTTGTTTCCAGGTCCTGGCTATGACAAACAATGTTGCTATGAACATAGTTGAGCACATGTCCTTGTGGCACGGTTGAGCATCCTTTGGATATACACCCCAAAGTGGTATAACTGGGTCTTGAGGAAGGTTGTTTCCTAATTTTCTGAGAAATCACCACACTGGCATCCAAAGAGGCTGCATACCAGGTTGCATTCCCACCACCAACTCAGAAGTGTTCCCTTTACCCCACAACCTCTCCATCATAAGTTGTCATCAGTGTTTTTGATCTTGATCATTCTTATAAGTGTAATATGATATCTCAGAGTTGTTTTGATTTGCATTTTCTGATGACTAAGGATGTTGAGCATTTCCTTAAGTCTCTTTCAGCCATTTTAGATTCCTCTGTTGAGAGTTTTCAGAGTAAAAATTTTAATACATAACAAATAGAATTAACATGGGAATTTAGAATTGGTTGTTGATTTTTTTAATTCCTATATGTTCCACAGACTTATCATTGAACATTTAGAAAGTATGCTACATGGAAATGCTACCAAGTGCTGTACACAGTAATATATATTTCTTCATCGGCGTTCTCAAAACCTTTTCCACGTGCTGTGTCTCACTAGCTCTGGAGGGGACTGAAGAATCCTTCCTGTGGAAGAAAAGGGCTATAACCTTGAGGGCATTTGTGATCACTCAATGCCTGGGCAGTGCACTGGACATGATTCTGCAGCTCATCTGGAATGGAAGACTCCAAATCCTGGTACTTAGTGGACACAGCTAAGCATTATTTCTATGAAAGCATGCACCAATCTAAGAGTAAAGTACAACATAGTGAAAAAAAGAGGGCTCAGCTATAAGCGTTTATCCTTTGACACAACTGCCCCGAGGGCATTGACAAAGGGCTATTCTTCCTCTCTCTACAGATAGCAAACCACACAGCAAAGACTGCCCTAACCTCCCACAGAGATCCAAGTGCTCCATTAGATGTCCACAGAAATAAGCCTCACTGTAAATTCCAAATGATTTTGTAACCAGTAGACTGACTCACGGAGGAAGTGACTGCTCTCCCTTCCTGTCTGTCCCTCCTTCCTGCCACAAGGTGAGATCAATGGCTCAGCCTTCAGGGTCTATCAATGAACCACAAATATGGACATGCGATGTCAGTGTAGTATGATGTCTGGGTCTCTGGAATTTCCAGGAGCCCGCTTCACTGGCCTGCATGTCTAACACCAGCCTTCCCCTTTATTCAGAGTTACAAGCGACTTTCAAGGGAAACAGCACCCACCGTGGATGGTGGAGGGATGCAGAGTGCATGGAAGAGATTTGCAGGACCCAGATGGAGAAATAGAAATTACTGTGGACAACGCTTGGTAACCCACGTAGGATTTCCATGTGGCGTACTTTCTAAACGTACCAAGATGTGCTCGTGGAACATAGAGGAAGTTTTAAAAATCAACAACCAATTCCAAATCTCCATGTTAAGTTCTATTTGTCAGCTATATGTTGTGGATTATAAAATTTTGTCCCAGACATTGCTATCAAATGCCCAATTTCAGAGCTTAGTAGAAGGAAAAAATATTTAAAAGGAAGATAAATGAATCCAAAAGCTACGACTTTATAAAAGTTAGCATTTTGTTCTTGTCTAAACATTATCATCTCTCTGCAGTTTCATTTTTATGATAGTCTAAACATGGCCCCCTCCTACTTTATGTTAATCTTTTCATCATGAATGGTAGAGCTTTGAAGCCTTAAGCTATCCCCCCTTCTCCCTCTGTGGACTGAACCTCTGAAGGGCAGTTTCTCTGGAGGCATCTGCACCCAGCTTCCTGTGCCGTGAATGAACAGCAAGTAAGCCTCTGGTCTCTAGAAACTGATCTCATTAGTTCATGATGCATGCATGTCCCTGCTCTTGTTCCCACCTCATCAGTCACATTCCTTATAAGATTTCCCCTGATGCTGTCCCCAGCTGATGGGTAGAACCTCAAATGTGCCACGTGCCTCATATGGGCAAAGCACAAGCATGTAAAATCTGCAAGACGGTGAGAGTGACCACATCTATAGAGTCGTGTGACTGAGATCTAAGCCTACTCTGAATCAGCTGAACTTTCAGATGCAGAAGCATTCACCTAGGGGACACTGGAAGGAAGCCTGTTGGGACCTGTACTAGGGAGGGATTCCATGGAAGATGGGTGTAAGTCGAGGCTTGTGGAATCGGTACCTTCAGCCAATTATGACTTTCCATGTAGTGAAGAACCTTCTTTGAAATCCTTTGTGATGACAATAAGGAGAGAGAGAGAGAGAGAGAGAGAGAGAGAGAGAGAGAGAGAGAGAGAGAGAGACCTTTTTAAAACTTTGGGGCTGAAAGATACTTAGTGATAACCTTGTGTATTCTGCCAACATTGGAAGACTAGAACATCTCAGGAGTTGGATTATTTCATCATATCAATACCTTCTGGAGAGCATATTTAATTAAATTGTTCTGTCTTCTATGGAACTGTGTTATAAACTAAAAATCTAAACAGAGAAAGGCTAAAGGTAAAGGACAGTGAGCATTTTTTCTTATCAGTGCTATGCATGTGCCCATGAGCAAGGATGTGTTCTAGGAGACAAACCGCAATGGTGCTGTCTAACAGAATCTCATGAAGACCGCTTTTCCCTACCAAGAGTGACCTGTATGGCCTTGATGGGATCATAGGAGGGGCAGCCAGTGCATCTCTGTGCCTCCTACATCCACTGGGGCAAAACAATTATTTTACATTTTATAGAACTGCTCTTCGAAAAATGATACACAATTAAAATACAGATAAAAATCATCAAAGTAACCTGAAAGGCATCAAACCAGTCAGGAAGCATTGTTTTAGATTACTCTAGATTACTCATCAAGACTGTGAGGCTAGAGCTTTTCACAATACCAAGACCTCAATGGCTTTTCTAAAATCTTGTTGAGCTCGATGCTGAATATAAACGTAATGGTGGGACAGCCTGCTGGCACCTCCAAATGTGCACCAGGAAAGTGTATACAGACTTCACAATCGCTCTGCCCTCATCCAGGGAAGCCTGGACTCAGGCAGACCCTTGTAGAACTTTGTTATGCATGGTTCTGTGTCAGACCTCGGGTTTAAGTCTCTTTGGGTGCTAGTGATACATAGATAAAAGGAGAGTTATTAATCCCACTGCTGCTTGCTACCCCAGCACTGGGTTGGGGTGCCTTAAAGATAAGACTTTCAGGGGATGGAGAATTGGTTCATCAGCTAAGAGCACTTATTGCTCTTACAGAGGGCCTGTGTTTGTTCCCAAGCCCCAAATGGCAGCTCACAACTGTCTGTAACTCCAGCTGCAAAGGATCGTCTAACCTCCACAAGAATGGCATGTATGTGATTTACAAACATACATGCAGGCATGCAAATATATTTGCACATAAAACAAAAATAAATAAACAAGATAAAGGGAGGGAGGAAGAGAGAAGGAAACTTCTATGATTCTGTGGCCTGTGAGCTGAAGTGCAGGCTTTGTGGAAATCCATGTCTATTCAGAAAAACTGAAAGGCTCCATTTTCAGACTGAGACATTTGGAATACATTTCTCAAGGATGAGAAAAAGAATCCTAAGGTTTCAGTGGCTACCTGTGACAGTATGAATGGTCTATGATAAAATTCAAACCTTCATGCAAATTTTAGTATTTAGGAAAAAAAAAATCTATGTTCACCACGGTGTTCGTAGTGTAAGAGCCAAAGTTATGTCTTAAGTTTTAATTAGTATACTCAAGAGATCCATGGAAGAAAATGCCCCACTCGGTGTCCACACTGCCTGTGTCATTTAAAGGATAATGAAAGGCCACCCTGGTCTTTGTGCTAATCCCCCTTTTGCTGTAAATGTCCGGGAGGGAAGGATTTGTGGGTCTATGTGTGACAGATATATACCTTGAGCTTTTTGGCTCAAAAGGGGTTCCTGATAAAGTACAAAATAAGCACACTGCTACTGAATTTGTTTTGGCTGGTGTAGTCATTTGAAGTAGAATGGCTCCCAAGGGCTCATATGGTTGAATGCCTGGTCCCCAGTCAGTGGAACAGTTTGGGAAGGATTTGAAGGTATGGTGGTGTTAGGGGAGTTGCCTCAGTGGGGATGGGTTTAAAGGCTCTCTCTCTCTCTCTCTGTCCCTCCCTCCCTCTTTGCCTGCTGCCTGCATATCAGGATGTAAAGCTCTCAAGTTCAGCTCCAGTGCCATGTCAGTCTGCATTCAGCCATGACAATCATGGGCTGATGGAGAACAGTCATCTGTCTATGTGTTACTTTCATTGGTTAATAAGGAAACTGCCTTGGCCCTTTAATAGGACAAAAAATTAGGTAGGTGGAGTAAACAGAACAGAATGTTGGGAGAAAGAAGCCAAGTCAGACAGTCGCCATGACTCTCCTCTCTGAGACAGATGCAGGTTAAGCTCTTTCCTGGTAAACTACCACCTCGTGGTGCTACACAGATTATTAGAAATGAATTAATCGAGATGTGAGAGTTAGCCAATAAGAGACTGGAACTAATAGGCCAAGCAGTGTTTTAAAAGAATACAGTTTCCGTGTAATTATTTGGGGGCAAAAGCTAGCTGTGCAGGAGCCGGGCAGTGGGAAGCAGCCTGCCGCTCCACACTACAATGGGCCAAACCTCTAAATCTGTGATCAAGCCTTCAATGTTTATTTTCTTTGGTAAGAGTTGCCTTGGTCATGGTGTCTCTTCACACCAATAGAAGAGAGAGGAAGACACTTTGTTGGCTTTCGTTCAGAACAGTGGATAGAACACAGGGTCTTGGCTATGCTAAGCATGTGTTATGCCTCTTACAACTGAGATTTCATTCCAAAGTCCTCTGTAAAATGGAATATTTGCAGTGTGTAAGACCTTCCCTGTGTTAAGAACTATGAGAGCCATAAACACATTGTATAAAACAAGGACCAAGGAATGCCAACATTATACAAACAGCCTTTCTAACAAACAAAAAAAAATGGCCTTGGAAGAGAAATTTCTTGATACTGTACTCTGTAAATGGAAATGGCCTATATTAAGAACACAGGGTCCTTTGTGCACTATGGCTGCTAGGGCTGGCTGTTTTGTGACTGCTGCAGTTAACACAGGCATAAGTCATTTTCATAATAAAGTTTGTTTCTGGGAGCTAGAGAGACCACCCAGTGGCTAAGAGCACTGGAAGTTATTTTAGAATACTCAGGATCAGTTCCCAGCACCTACAACCACAACAGTGATGGCTCACAACCATGTCACACTCCAGTTCTAGGCCCCTGGTGCCCTCTTCTGGCCTCTGCAGGCATTGCACACTTGCAGTGCACATACATATGTTCAGGTTAAACACTCATAAATAAAAATAAATAAGGCCTTTCAAAATTGGTTTATATTTCTATAGAATAAAAATGTTTTGCATCCTGGATGGCATTTTTATACACCATGTGATTAACCCAGTTTTAAGCCAGATTTTTAGCAGGTTAGTAGAATTTTATTGGTAAAAACATCTAAAGGAGATTTTAGACTTGTGAAGTCATTTGCCAAATATAGCACATCTAATAAAGCATTAAAATGATATTTAAATCCACATCTTTTCATTGAAAGCTTTCTAATGCTGTTATACCATTTTTGTTATTAAACTATATAACTTGAAACTAATAATTATAGGGTAAAGTACAGTTTGTTCAATATTTGCCTTATGATTTTTGTCCAAGAGGCCCCAGATTTGTGCAAAGTGACTACCAGAGGTCCACAGTTAAAACTCATTTCTGAAAGTTCGCTCTTCTGTGTGGGTCTGGCAGCTGATGCGGATGGATGGGTTTTGGCTTCTAAGGGTGATGCGGTTGCTAGAAGGGGCAGGTTTGGTCTATGGCAAGAGCAATGAATGACGCCCACACCATGCCTGTGCTTTTGAGGAATTCCCTATGTGGAAGATGCTCACTGCACATGGAGATGAGGCAAGTGTGTCTCGGTTCCCTTGTGCTATGTCACAGTTTACACATTAGGACCTAGGGAGAGTAGGGACTTTCAAGCCCTCATTGAGTCCAGAAGCCCCACTGAGAGTGTCCAGCACCAATTCTTACTAAGAATATACTCATGCTGTTAAGATAAACTTAAAAAAATAGACATTGATTTAGTTATTCTTATGCCATAGAAGGTTTGAAGAGCGTAACTGAAATAAAGAAACGTGCAGAACATAAACAAAAACCAGAAATTGTAAATAGTAGTAGACCATCCTGTTAGTCATTTCATAACCTTCTGGCCATATTTACTCTAGCTCCTTCTTTCTTGGTCTTTTAAAAACATCTGGTGTGGGGGGGACATGTGTGCATGCGTGAGTTGAAGGTCTAGATTGTTATCTCTGTCACTCAGGGAGCACACTTAGTCCAATTAGTGCTATCTACATGTGCCTAGGTGTGGGGTCATCCCCTGAGACACAGGCGACCTACCAGTGGCCATCCTCCCAAACAGATGTGTATTTTCTTCATCAAGTAGCCATCAATTGCCAACAGCTCCTCAGCTACAGCTGGAGCCCAAGAAGCCCTTCCCTACCCTTCCTGCTGGAAAATTTAAACTGACTTGATTTTGTGTAAGTAGCCATAGATGCCGTGGATTCATGATGGAGGAAGGTCATTGGCTAATAAAGAAACTGCCTTGACCCATTTGATAGGCCAGCTTTGAGGTGGGTGGAGTAAACAGAACAGAATGCTGGGGAAAAGGGAAGTGAGCTCTTATGCCTTAGCTCTGCTCTCTGGGGCAGATGTGATGAAGCTCCAACCCAGGATGGACGTAGGCTAGAATCTTCCTGGTAAGCGCACCTTGGTGCTACACACATTAATAGAAATGGGCCAGGCAGTGTTTAAATGAATACAGTTTGTGTGTTGTTATTTCGGGGCATAAGCTAGCCAGGCGACTGGGAGCCGGGCTGTGGGAAGAGGCCAGCAGTTCTTATTACAGATTCATGGCTGTGATGACTCTGCCGTGTCCAACAGATAGAACCTCACAGCATTCCCCATCTGTCTTTTACATCCTTTCCTCCTCTCTTTCGTGATGTCCTCTGAACTCTGGGGTGGGACTTGGTACAGACGACCCATCCATCACTTACTCTCAGCACCTCTGCCTTAGTCATGGCTCACTGCAATGACCAAGGTTGAGACAGCCTGGAGATCTCAGTGGGTGATAATCTACCCTCCCTCTTGTTCCCATATGAAATCTCCTCTTCCCTCCAGTGATCTCTTCTCCAGTTGCAACCACTCTGTCTGCATTTGTTTCATCTGAACGTGTGACAGCATCATAATTCTTTCATCACCCAAATGCACAGTTTACACATCTTTCTGCACTCGACTTTTGTCTCCCAGTTGATACTGCAAATCTGGCTAAAACCAGCTAGCCATAAATATGCCCGAATGCTGTGCTGTCTTACTATTCCCTCTGACAAATAAACTGATCCATTAAACAGTTTCTGTCCCAGTCATATTTCAGGATACAAGGGAAACTAGTCAGGTTCTGTTGCAGGGATGGGCTGTGATCCAGGGGCCGGTAGATTCCCGTTTCCACCCGAGGCCTGACCAGCACATTTCATGTTCCTATCAGTCTGGCAGTCTTCTGAGCTCCCATCAGGATGACCCTAAAAAGCTTTGCTAGACCTATGGAGTCTAGAACTTAAATCCCAAGCTCCCCCTCATCCCTCCTGTACACTGATGTCAAGGCCTGTGAACATCATAGTCAGGCTCCATCACAGAAATGATCTCTCTTCCCCCACATCAGTTTTCTGTGTTAGTTATGTCTGCATCCCTGTGACCAAACTGCCCGGTAGAAACACCTTATAGCAGGGTGTGTATTAGCCTCCGGCTTCAGGGGATTGTGGTTCGTTACAGCCAAGAAGACCAACTGGAATGTCTTCCTCTATGGCATCAGGAACTCTGACAGCAGACAGCAGGCCAGAAGCAGGGCCAGCCTGCCTGCGGTAACCTGCTTCCACCTGTCCAGCCTCGCCTCCTGAAAATTTTACAGCCAAAAATAGAGGACCACGTAGTCAACACATGAGCATGGGGACACTTCAAATTTCAACCAAAACAGCTTCATGTGAATGCATATGAGTGTGTACCCACTCCCCTTTGTAAAAGCTTACATACTAATTTGGGGAAGAAATTCCCCAAGCTTTTAACTCTGAACAAAAAGGATGTAATTTGATTCCAGCCTTTTCTTGGTGAGATATTGCAGTGTACAACACCTTATTTCTACATCACGTAAAACAGAACCATCTACCTCACACCGGGAGCTGGCAAGCTGTTCTCCAAGAGGGCAGGACAAACACCCCAGATTCTGTGGGTCATCATCATAATTACTCAGCTCGGTTCCCAAAAACTTACAAACCAAACATGAGTAAGTAGGCATAGCTATATTCTAATAAAACCCTATTAACAAAAGTCACCGTAAGTTACAAACCTAGTAGCCAACTCTATCCGCCACAAAATCGAAAGGGAAGAGGAAAATTAAAAGCATGCTGTCTGTCTGGGAGTTGGAGGCTGGAATGCATCTCATCTGTGATGCTACAGATAAGAAATTTCTATTATTAGCCTTCAGTAAGAAATCTACGGTGACTCTTACTAGCTCGACATCTACCCTGTTTCCCAAACCATCAGCCACAGCATTAGATCCTTTCCCCAGTTTCTACCCCCCTGACCTTGGTCTAACCCCTAAGACATCTGCTGTTTTATTGTTTCCTCCTGCGATATGGTGAGATCTGTCTCTCTCCTCCCCTCCCAATGCCAACACCTTGGTTTAATCCTTCACACTTTCTCGTATGAATCACGCATTGTTTCCTAATTGGCTCCCTCATTTCCCCCGGGCTCCTTATTGTCTGGTGTCTACAGGTACGTTTATTCCTGGCTTAAAGCCCTTCAGCAATTCCTGTTACACTCATAAAAATACTTTCACAGAAGAAACGATTGCATTTGCTTAATTTTTCCCAGAAAGGAAATGTAGGAAAAGGATAAATTCATAATTGAAATGAGAGAGGACCATTTCATATGAGAGCTCCGAAACTTGTTCTTAGGGCACACATTTAAGTGGAAATGAAGAATCTATAAAAAACAAAAAAAAAAAAAAAACAAAAAAAAAGCATTTAAGGAGAGCAGGCAGAAGGAACACAACACATGTGTTAGCCTTCCAGTGCCTGCTGGGATTTCTGGATTCTTAACCTGTGTGTCTGCACAGGGGTGCACACAAACAAACTAGAATATTATCAAGAAAAATAAACCAGACACATTGTCTGAGAAGTCAGGCCAGCCAGAAAAACAGCATTGAAGGATGTTTGAGAGGCATTTGGGTCATAAGAACACCCTCACTAGTGGATTAGCGACACCCTTAAAAGTGTTTGAAAGAAGGAGTTTTTCTCCTTTCTCCAAGAAGCCAGCATCATGAAGGTAATGTTTTAGCTTACAGGACAACGAGGAGTAAGATTCTATTCTTTACAAATTAATCCCTCTTGGGCAGAATTCACTAAGACAAATATGAGAAGATACTGCTAGACAAGAAGGTTTTCTCTCATGGAACCAGGGATACCACAAACACTGGCACACAGGCCCCAGCGAGGAAACCGTTCCTGTTGTTTTACTAACCGGACCCAGTGTAGCCACTGAAATCCTTTCCAACAATTACGTTTATGGCCACAGATCAGCGCTATCAGCTTTGCCTAGGATCTCTGCAGTGAGCAGCTGCAACTGAAGAGACAGAGACTCATAACTGAAATACAGAAAATAACTGTTGATTACATATCCACAGACGGGAAACCGACATCACCCTTTAGGGCCTGAAAAAATGTGGAGAAAAGGGGGAGGGACCGGAGGAGCCAGGAGGAGAGAGGCGTGGTGTGGAACACAGACTTCCTGTATGACTTGTGGGTTGCACTCTGAAACTCATAGCAGAAGATCTCAAGTCTGGGTCACTCGGCACTTGTCATGGAAAAGGGGGGAGCTCAGAGGCCCTTAAGGGTTTCTATGCTGATAGTAGTTAGTGGGTGGGGAGAAGTACTGTCTTCAGTGGCATAGATCCATGTGTTCATGTAAATAAACCCTTATTCATCATCCCACAAGGAGCCCTGATAATACTCACTGGGCACACACACACACACACACACACACACACACACACACACACAGGGATTATTAATAATAGAAATTGAAGGGCTGCTTAGATCAGATTAGCCTATGGGTGTGTATCCCTTGAATTGACTTCCCAGCCGTGAGGGCAACCTACTGTGGGCAACACCATTCCCTGGGCAGGTGGTCCTGAGCTGTTGAAGAAATCTAGCTGAGCATGAGTTTGGGAAGGAGCCAGCAAGTAATTTTCCTCTGTGACGTCTGCTTCAAATTCTTGCTTGAATTATTAACCTGATCTCCCATGAAGGACTGGGACTCGGAAGTATAAGCCAAATAAGCTCCTTCCTTCCCTGAGTTGCCTTTTGATAAGAATATTTTGCCACGGCAGCAGAATCAAACTCGGAGTTGGGTGTCAAGGAAGGGTACATACACAGTGGGCGAACATGATTGAGCTATATTCTCTACACACGTGAAAATGTCATAATGAAACCTACTAAAATGCACAACTAATAAAAGCATCGAAAGTGGAAATATATAAAATAGTTAAAAATTAAATAAGGTAGTGCTGTGTGAGTCAACATATTTAAATAGTAGGAAGACGGGTCCTTTCTCAAAGGACATGCGCCGCGGAGCGTTAAGGTGTTTGGGGTTCCGCGGGCATCCTCTTCCCTTTCAGTCTTTCATTTGCTTAGGTGCCAGCAGGCTGATTTGTTCTCTAAGTCAAAAGCGCCAAAGAACCACGATTAAAGCACTCAGTATGATTTTAGGATCCCCTACGAGATGTGAAATAGAAAAAGTTTAAAGTAAGATTAAGGGCTGATGAGGACCGCCCTTGTGAAATGGGTGGATGTCTCCGAAACGAGTCTCAATGATAGAAGGCTCTAATTTTATTTTCAGATCAGCCTGCTGGGCTCTATGCCTGTGTTGTGGCGAACACGGGCTGCTGCGGCTCACATACAGTTTACTGCCCCGTAGATCACAAGGACGTGAAGACAGACCTCTAAGATGTTCGATGCCGCCATCACGGGGACACTTCAAAGACGCCTCCTGAGGGCTGGCTGGGCTCACTCCAGAGTTTTCAAGGTCAGCCTCGAGTTTCTGGTCCAATCATCACACCCTGGTGGAAATCAGATGATTTTATTTTTTGTTTTGTTTTGAGACAGGATCCTCAAATGTAATACATAGCTAAGATTGGCTTTTAACCTCCTAACCCTCCTGGCTACACTCTCTAAGTGCTAGGATTACAGGCGTGCAGTACACTCAGCTGGAAATCATATTCTTTTAGTATCTTCATCAAAATTATGATAGTTTCTTAGTAAAAGGTAATGGCTACAATAAAAACTGCATTAAAATGCTCCAAGGTACATAGGAGTGTGCTTATTCACTCAGAAAGAGACGAAGAGGGGAAATCTACATCTACTTTTCCCATCCCCCACCACCTCCAGAAGCATAGCTAAGGCCGAATGATCTAATAACATGAAGGTGACAAAGAAGCACCATTTAGCAGAGGGGTGAGGGGACACAAGTAGGGCCATGAGCACGTGCTAGGGAGTAATCTTTGTGTACACTGTGAAGATGTATTACTCAGATTGATTCAATAAAAGGTGGAACGGCCCAAAGCCAGGCATCATTTTCAGGGTGGAGAAAACGCTGGGATGAAGCAGGGCTGAGTCACAAGATGAAGCAAAATGGGCATGCCGTACTGAGGAAAAAAAAAAAACTGAGCCACATGGTAGAGCATAAATAAGAAGATGGGTTAGTTTAAGACGGAAGAGCTAGTCAGTAACAGCTTGAAGCTATCAGCCAAGCATTTATAATGAACGATAAGACTCTGTGTGGTTATTTGGGAGCTGGCTGGCAGGACAGAAAGTTCTGCCTACAGCACACAGAACCCATGAGGTACAAAGTGACTTCTGGGATGTAGAACAGGCTTTCTCAGCAGGAACCTCCATCGGCTCTGAGTTCTCTGCTTTTCCTCATTCACTCTTCCCATGTCCTCATCTTCATGGAACTTGGGGTATGAATACATGTCATAGCACCCAGCAGAGCAGTACCAGTGGAGGTGTCCAAACACAGCCTCAATTCTGTGACATCCATCTTAGATTTCAACTTTCCCAGTAGTCTGTTTTCTCAAAAACTAACAACTGTGACCTATTTTTTTTTCAGGTCCTGTGGCAGCAAAGGCATTTGTGTCCTCTAGAGAGGGCTTTCTCTCTTCTGATCAGCTTCCTTGCTTGCTTGTCTTCTTTAACTGAGTAAAGATGGCAGACAGAGTTGCCAATGGGCCTACAGAAAGCCCCAGCCCCAGCCCATCATCTGCCTTCAGGGCACAGCCTCTGAAGCCAATGACCAGAAACACAAAGTTCTGAGTTTCTCCTCCCATCATCAGACCACTGGGAAAACTATTGATTTACTTTTTGTTTTGTTTAGAGACAGGGTGCGCTAAGACTGGCTTTTAACCCCCAACACTTCTTCTATACCTTCTAAGTGCTAGGATGACAGGCAAAATTTGGATTTCCCCCTACTTGTTATTGTTTCACAATGGTGTTTCCAGACATGGACAAACGTCAGGACTCTTTCCTGATATTTCACGGTGCCTCACACTGAAGCCCCAGACTCAGAGACAAACGGTATGCACTGTATCTTTTTCAGTGATTTTGTCAATTCAAACAAGGATCACGTCTCTCACAGCAATTCCAAGTTGTCAAATTTAGGTTCATAGTTTCGGTGGCTGTAATGGCAGCAAATGTATATCCAATTCTTCTTTTTTATAAAAGTAATCCTGATTGCCAATAATGTGTCCTTTATGATGTGAGATTGACCATAGCAGGTGTGATAGTGTTGTAGATGGTGGGCCACACCTGGAAGCCCCATTGCGTCCACTCAGTGTCTAGGGAACGCCCTCAGGAAGTGGGTTCGCTCTGTTAAGAATATCACCTTAGCCGCTGGGATAAGAACGTGGCTTTGGCTGCAGCCAGGGTCTCCCAGTCTGGGGATCTGATTAAAGCTATACACCATGCCCACACCCTCTGCTTGGCAGGGGCCTCTCCTTAGCAGCCTATTTCTGAGTCTGTGGAAACATATTTGGAGGCTCCCCTGCTGGGGCAGCCCTGCTGTCTTCTAGCATGGGATCTCCAAATGTCCCTGGGGTTCCTATATTGGTTACTTTTATTTAGCTTTGCTAAACCATCACAGCCAAGAGAAGAAAGAGTTTCTGTGGGCTCGTGGCTGCCCAGGGACAAGAGTCCTTTATGGTCTGGGGCATGGCCGCAGGCAGCATGGAGGTAGAACCAGAAATCTGAAAGCTCACATTGTGAACCATGAGCACAAAGCAGAGATAGCAAACGGGAAGTCAGCAGAGGCTTTTCCTCTCAAGCCCCGCCTCCAGTGACATACTTCCTCCACACAGTGCCACCAGTTGAGGATAAAGCATTAAACACTGGAGCCTATTAGGGGGCATTTTACCTTCAAGCCACCACAGACATTGACGTCAGGCGCCAGAGAAAAGGTAAATCCATTCAGGGCCAGCAAGGAAATGGAGTCCTCCTCGTTTGTCACACAACACACAAAGTGGAGGAAGGCTGGGAAACGGGTTCCAAGAGCAAAAGAAATGCAGCGGCAACTGACTTGCACGTCTCTTGTTGGTGTGTGTGATGTCGCGTCCTGCTTACATCTGTCCAGGTTCCTGTAGCTGGCAGCTGCCCGCACAACTGAAGACACAGACTGTGTAGAAAGCTATCATTTCATTTTGGAAAGATGTTGGAATTTACATTTCATTGTATGTGGACATCTGCTCTCATTAGCCGTAGTTAAGGGTGTGTCAGGTTCAGTAGACTAGAACCCCATGCTCTCTTAAATAAAGTACTTCCATCGTCAATATGTATGCTTATGACCGACATAACCGCCGCCCCCCTGCTCCAGAGACCACTCCTCACACTCCGACCTCTGTTCCTCTGCTCCCTCTCATCTCTAGATGCTCGGCCGCTCAGTGTTCCATGCAGAGGTTCCGTCGCCTGACATCTGTCCAGGCCCCACTAGCTATTCCAGCTCTCTCTGCCATCTGCCCACTGTGCTCACACCACTTCTTTCAAGGTCCTGCACAGTCTGAATTCTGAAGCCACAGCCTTCAGGTGGGTGATTACAGCACTTCCGTGACGGCTGAGCTATGCTCTCCCGGATCGTTTCCATCCTGAGCCATCTCTTGTCAGATCTCAGGAGCACCTGAGCTTTGCACACTCATTGATTGCTTTTTATTAATAATCTAGGGAGATTTATGTTGTATTAAATATGTTATATATGTATAGTATATCAAATAATAAAGTATTAAAATACTTTTCTTAGCCTGTGTTCTGACAGCAAAATCAATTTCTCACTGGCTAGAGGCAGAGTCTACAATGCTCATAACACTGTGACTCCCAGGACCTAGTGTGGAAATGTTAAGGACAGGGCGTGCCTTTTTTTCTATGCTGTCTGTCAGAACTTCAGTTGTGGGATTTTGATTGCCTTTTGAAAACTTCTATGACCATTTCATTGTCCTGAATACTTTAGAAGAAGAAATACAGTTTTTCTTTCTGTTTTTATTGGAGAAGTATGCAAAATTTTATTTATTTATTTTTTTTGACAATTCATTTGTACTTGATACTGCCATTGGAAAGGATATCAGAGTGAGTAACTGCAACAGTTATCCTGGTGGAGCAAGTACAATCAGCAATATTAGTATGATACAATCATGTAATAGTTCATATCATATACATGCCTCCAAATATCACACTGCACTTCACACGTACATGTACTATACAAGACTTGCCCAGACCAAGCTAACACAAATCATAGCATGGATGGAAAATGGGTTTGTGAAGTCCCGTATTAGCTGAGAAGTGACCAGCAACTGATGGGTGCAGGGAGAGGAAGGGTGGGTTTTCTTCAGGATACAAACCCCGAAGTACCGTCCTTGACCAGGGGATGGTCTCAGACCCGTGGACAAGGAGGCAGCACTAGGGAGGCCTCAGTGGAGATAGGGACAGAGAGACAGAGAGGAGAGAAAACAGAGAGACAGACACCGAGACAGAGACAGACAGAGACAGAGATGGAAAGACAGAGATAGAGAGAGAGAGAGACAGAGACAGAGACAGAGACAGAGAGAGGAGAGAGAGAGACAGAGAAAGTTGAGAAGAATGAAGGAAAACTTGTCGCAGTAATCCAGAGTGGATTTGCTCAAAACACGATACGCATAAATGACTATCAAACAAAATACATAATTTTTGCAAATGTCTAAAGAGATAGAAATGTTAACCTGATTTGAAAATTACATACCACATACAACATCAAATTGACACACTGGTATTCATAAATAAATACAGCACAGTAACAATTTTAAAGTTCTTAAAATTATATGGAAAGAACTACCTCAGTCCAAGGACAGAATTTGCTACAAATGCCAGTGTTTGTGCTGCTTCTGCTTGGAGTCAGCGAGACATCCGCAGCCTGGATCTCTTTGCTCTGTTCTCTTCTTCCAGCGTTGAGATGATCCCCACGTTGGCTCCAACGTTCACATATTATCATGTGCTAATCTATTCAGTGTTTGACACTTCACGAGATGACTTGGAAAACACTATGGAATTATGGTCTTAGACGAGAGATTCTTATTCGTGACATTCTTTCTCCTTTATGGGTCAAGTTTTTCTTTCCATCAAGCAAAAATGGCTATGTCCATACAGAGTCCTCTGCGCACATGGGGTGGGAAATACCCCTCGCATGGACACTCGGCAGTTTTTCCGAACTTTCATTTAATTGATATGGTTACATTTCTTTAAGTGCTTCTCCTTGTTAGGAAAGGAAGAAATAAAAAAAAACACGTCATCAGAGTCCCAAAGGAAAGCTTTTCTACAACTAAGTAGGTAGATTTCCAGTTGGCTTTTAACAGTAAAATTCTATTTTGGGGATTAGTTATGTAGATTCCCAAAAACGATTTTCCAAAGTTATTTATGGTTGAGCATGGTCTTCAAATGACATGTTAAAAATGTTCCCTGTTCCTGTGAAATGTGAAAAAGAAAAGATGTGATGAGGAGTAAAAAGAAAAGGGAGAGAAAGAGAGGAAGGAAGGAGAAAGGGAGGGAGGGAAGGAGGGAGGGAGAGAGGGAGGGAGAGAGGGAGAGAGGGAGAGAAGGAGGGAGAGAGGGAGAGAGGGAGGGAGGAAAGGAAGGAAGGAAGGAAGAAAGGAAGGAAGGAAGGAAGGAAGGGTGAAAAAAGATGATAAATAGATAGATGGACATAAAAAGAAATCACGTTGATTTAAACGGCTGCCCTAAGAGAAGATGAAATCATATTGGCTTACCCTGACCTGTTTCTTTCCAGAGATATCTTTCTGGCTACATATGTAATTGCATCATGAACTTTCCTTCCATCACAGCTGACATGGGACATTACCAACTTGAAAGACATCCTTGACCATCAGCTTCAAAATGTTAGAGCTTCTACCAGGAAAACCTATGTGATGTCAACTGAAATTCAACACTCAACCAACCCTGGTGGCCATGCAGGTTAAGACAGAGTCAGACTGCCAAAGTGTTCCTCACAGCCATCCTCCTGTCTCCACTCTCACTGCATGTAACAAGAAACTGTACCATTCCTAGAAACCACAGGCAGTTCCTTTTTGGAAGGTGGGGAAGACACCAAGAAAGGGGCACTGTTGTACCTTTGGATGTCAGGCACGCTCACAAGTTTGTGCTCCCAAGATAGATACGGTATCCCTTTTTCTGCCATCTTTCCTGTTGGTACTATGACAACAGAAACTTGCTACACACACACACACACACACACACACACACACACACACACACCTTGTTACAGAGACTGGCTTTTTGTCTAGTGAACCATCACTAGTAAATGATGTTTATCCAGAATGAGAATTCCTAGGTAATCTGCAGGTCTTGTGCCAGATGGAGATGCCAGGAAAGCTCTTAGCAATGGAGATACTGTACTCTGAGACCTGGGTTCGTCTGCCACTGGAACCACCCAGGAAGCGAGGCTGCAAAAGCAGAGGCTTTGGTTGCCGAGGGCCTCTTGTTCTTCACATTGGAAAGCAAACCATGTTAATAAACTGGGAGGTGGCTATGGGCGACATAGACATGGAACACAGGATGTGGTTATAACATACCTAAAATTTAAAAAAGCTCATGCAAAGCCCTTATTATGTTGAGAGACAAAGAGAGATGAAAGGAAAGGAGGAAATTATTTAATTATAATTTATTAAAGTGTAATATATATACGCATACATAGAAAGAAAATTCTTTTTAAAATTAATTATATTTATTTTATGTATATGAGCATTTTGTCTACATGTATGTGTGTTACTGGTGCCTGAAGAGGTCAAAGGAAAGCATTAGATCCACAAAACTGGAGTTATGATTGGTGGGAATCAATCCTGAGTATCCTGTCAGAGTAACACACCCTCTCAACTCCTGGATGACCTCTCCAACTCCCTTAAAATGTACCTTTAAAATCTGTTATTTGATATCACTAGAGACAGCTGTGGATGCTGTCCTTTTGAGAGGATGATTCTTTCCCTACAGAGTGAGTTCCACATATGGGTTGCTCTTCTGTTTAGAAGACTCTCTGGTTAAAGTCATGCAACAGCCTGGGACTCAAAAAGTTATGGTCACATTGGCATGAAGTTTAAGATGAGAAGGTTTCCAGTGATGGAGTGGTAGAAATTAGGAGAACGTCTGATCAGTGTGATAAAGCCCTGACTTCTGAACTGCTCTTCTAGGTATTCCAGGCTCCAAAGGGAGACAGGATGGCATGGGGATGGTGAGCAACAGGATTTAGACTTCGACAGACACAAAGTAAAGCAGCTCAGCAAACATGCCAGGCTTTTCCAGACTCAGTCCTAACTACACAGAAAGCCAAGCTTCAAGTTGGTTTCGGGTGATCAGATAGTTAGATGCCTACCGTACTGTGGAGATCTGAATGAGAAGGGCACCCATGGGTTCACATATTGGAATGCTTGGTCGGCAGTTGGTAGAACTGTTCGGGAAGGATTGGGAGGTGTGTGCTAATCAGAAAATGTGTGTTCACCGACATCCTCGAGGAGGAACTTGATGAATCTCAAAGCAATTGGAGCCTGGGTGCTTACAAGATGTGTTGGGGCTCAGAAAGAGAAATAACTACAAGTTTTTAGGGAAATGCTCAACAGTTAAACAGGGAACATTGTTGGAGAGGCACTAGGGTTTCCCTTTAATATTTTACTATAAAATTGAATATAATCTGTGTTCGAATTTGGAAAGTATATTGCAGTATCTCATCAAGTTGGGACCCAGACCTGATACTGTTGACCATGCCAAAACCCTGTAGCTGGCTGGTCATACACCCTAAGGGTAACTTAATGCTTCTCTCTAAATTCTGATCTTTATAACCCATGGATTAGGACATCTCTCAACCCTCATTAGAGAATCTGCATTTTACAGCAGAGACCCACAGCTGGTCAATGTAATAGGATGTTGTAATAGGAGAGTGTAAAGACCTAAGCCCTAAACTGGTTGTCTATAGCATATTCAGGCTATAGACACCAAGGCTAAGGGGTCATCACCCAAGAAACGGTGAAAAGAAGGGAGGGTCAAAGTAAAAGAAGCCTGTGTGCAACATGAGAGCACAGTTGTACCTGACTCACAGTGGCTGGTGCTGTTTCCACAAGACCTGTACAAGATCAAGCCAGGCAAAATCCCAGCATGAATGGGGGTGGGGCTCATGATGTCCCATCCCTAGCTGAGGAGCTACTGGCAATTGATAGTTTCTGGAAAAGAATATATGCTCTCATATATAGTCCACATATAAGTACCAGTAAATAAATTCAATAGTCAAGAAGAAGAAGAGGAGGAAGAGGAAGAAAAAGAGGAAGAAGAAGATAGAAGAGGAGAAAAGAGAGAAGAAGAAAAAAGAAGAGAGAAAAGGGGAAGGGGGGGAAAGAAAGAAAAAAGAAGAAAGAGAAGAGGAGGAGGAGGAGAAGCACATTAAGTTGGAAAGGAAAACTGGTAAGGAAGATAGATTAGGGCCTTAAGGGACAGAGTGGAGAGAATGAGAGGCTTGGTTGATCAAATACAATTTAGGTATATATTTTACTAAATCATTTAAAAATATAATAATCTTGGAGCTGGAGAGGTGGCTTGAAAGTTAAGAGCACTGGCTGCTCTTCCAGAGGTCCTGAGTTCAATTCCCAGCAACCACAGGTGACTCATAACCATCTGTAATGAGATCCAGTCCCTTCTTCTGGCCTGCAGGCATACATACAGACAGAACACTATATACATAATAAATAAACAAACTTTAAAATATACATATAATAATCTCAAAATATCGAAAAGATAGAAAAAATTATATTCCCAACTACAATGAGAAGAAATTAGAAAACTGTTTCAGTTAGCTTCTGTTGTGATAAAAATACCCTGACTGAGTATTTAAGGAAGTATTTAAACTTAAGGAAGTTTTTTTGTTTCATTTTGTTTCTTGGCTCATGGTTCAGCAGTCAGTCCATCATGGCTAGAAAGTCAAGACAACAGGGTCTTGAGGTAACTGGTTACACTGTTTCTACAGTCAAGAAAAAGAGGCAGAAACGCCTACCCTTCCCTTGGCTTCTCCTTTTTATGCCATCTAGGATCCAAGCCAGGAGAATGGTGCCACCCACTGTGGGCAGGTTTTCACAGTTCCAATTTACTCAAGCTCATTTCCCAAAGGCAATCTCAGAAGCCCACAGTTCCAAATCTCGTCAAGCTGATAGCACGGCTAACACTGCAGAAAGCACACAAATCTGCAAACCTAACAGCAGTCTATCAGAGATCAGGGGAGTCACCCAGAAATCTGAAGGGAAGTCGTCAAATGTGCTGGAATGAGTGAACATTGGGGCGCATGGGGCCAAAACTACTGGGTGCAGCTAACGAAGAGCACAGAGGGAATGCTAGCTCGGAAAAGCCTGGTGGAGGCTGAAGAAAGGGTCAAGTCCACAGCACGGGACAACATTCTACACGGTAAAGAGGATGGGACAGTAAAAGGAAATCATAAAAGTAGTTCACATATGAGACTGGAGAGATGGCTCATTCTGGAAAAGCGCTTGTTGTGTAAGCATGAAGTCATGAGTTTGGACCCCAGCTCCCTTGCAAAAGCTGAACAGAGAACCAGGCCCCTTCAATCCCGGCTCTTAGGAAACAAAAGCAGGGGGATCTGTTGAGGCTTCCTGGACAGCCAATTGGTAAGCTCCAGGTTCTCAAACAGGCAAACAAACAGACAAACAATTAGGAGACTGGGTAAATAAAGATATGCAATATCAACCTTTGGTTTCAACATGAACACATACACAGAAACACACACACATGCACATACATATAAACACAGTAGATCACGTGTTTTAAAGGAGAACAAAGAGCAGCAGAGCTAGGGGAGGTAGCGATCACCTGTCACTCGGCCCTTCCGAGGCCAATGCAGGAGGAAGGCAAGCTTAAGCCTGGGCCCCAACTACAGAGGAAATTTCAAGTGAGGGTCTTCTATAAAATAATTAATATTTAGCCACAATAGGAAAGTAAAAAACAGTCTCCCAACAGTATCATTAGCAGCAAGTCTGTCCCGATTTTATAAAAAGATAGATACTAATAGATGAGTTTATGAAATATTTCAGGCGAAAAATTAGATGATACAGAAAAATTCCTGGAAGGAAGAAGATAACTTAAGCCGAACAAAGACACAGCAGACCTAACCCAAATGAGGAACAAGGCACAACCCCAAAATATTCAAACCAACCCAACCCCAACCACTGCTCTAAAGTAAATGCTGACCCATGTGGCTTCCCTCCTGAGCTGTAGCAAAGATTTTCATTTAACTCTAATTCTTTCTATGGCTTTCCAAATGGATAGAAGAATGCGAAGCATGAGTATCCAGACTCCAGGAATCTCCCCACAGGGCGCTGACACACAGAGTTCGCGGAGGTCTCAGGCGGGGTGGGGGGGCTGCCTCTGAAGCAGGGGTGAATATTTTATCAAAGGAAGCCTTGAGGATGAGGTTAGCATTTTGGTGATGGTAAGTCGAGCGTGGAGGTTGAGTGCCCTGTTGAGACTGGACACATGCTCGCTCTTGATCTCGGTGTCCATGGAAGTCAGTCTTTGAGACAGTGAAACAACGCATGGAGTTTCTGTATGCCTCACATTGTCTTTGCCAACTTTTCCACAGGCACTGAAATCAAGGTGTAGAGAGCTAAGAGCACAGAACACTCGGATTTCCAATGAACAAATAGCAGCCAGGGAATTCATGTTTGTTCTGGTGATCTTAATTAGAGCCAAGGAAGCCTTCACGTTAGAAGCACACATAGCGGACAATGAGGACTACTGAGAACTCAAGAACAATGGCAATGGGTTTTTGATCCTACTTCACGTGCTGGCTTTGGGGGGGCCTGAGCAGTTTGGATGCTCAACTTACTAAACCTGGATGGAGGTTGGCGGTCCTTGGACTTCCCACAGGTCAGGGAACCCTGATGGCTCTTCAAGCTGATGAGGGAGAGGGACTTGATCGGGGGAGGGGGAGGGAAATGGGAGGCGGTGGCGGGGAGGAGGCAGAAATCCTCAATAAATAAATAAATTTAAAAAAAAAGAAGCACAGTGCACCAGTGAGTGACTGTACCATGATGTACATCTAACAAGAAGCCACTACAAGGAGCAGGCTGCTAACGGCTTCTGTGCTTGGCGGCCAACTTTCACGTTTGTCCTAGGGAGATGGCCAGCTGTGGACAGAAAGCAGAGTTCGAGACTGGGGGTGCTGGTGACTCTACTTTATGTTTCAGGTTCCTTGGACCCTGCTTCTGAGCCTCCTTGTCTGTCTATGTCTTCTGCATGTGGTAATTATAGTCCCATGCCTCCCATACCCAAGACAAGCACGTGCTGAGATGAGCTGGTACCCTGACACAGGGCCATCCAGCAGGCAGCAGGTCTTGCATGACAGCATGCATTGGAGACAGGAAACATGCTTAAAGTAGCAAACTCCTAACAGTGACGAAAAGAGTTATCAGGGCAAACAATGGGACAGTTCATCTGAGTGTAGAAGGAAATGTACAGAGAACTCTGTGCTCTGAGTGACATGGATACCGAAGACAACGTGTTAAAATACAGTGCTGTGCAGTCTCAAACAAAACCACCGCATTTTCACATAGATATACAGGGAAGCACTCTCTCCATGTGCCGTTTTCAGATTCGATCCTTTCAGAGCCCTGCATGAAAATGGTTCAGAGATTCAAGCTACCACAGAGGTAAACAGTCAAATCTACACTTGTTTAGATTACAGCCTACAACCACAGAATATCGTGATGCTCAGAACTGACAAAGGAATTAAAGTTCTTCTCTATAGCGTTAGTACAGCGTTGGCTTACAACCATGATAGCAGTTGCTGGGACTATTTCTTGGAAACGTAAAGTGTTAGAGCAAGGGCTGCAGCAGGAGACCAGCAGTGAAGAGCACTGGCTGGCCTTCCAGGGGACCCAGGTTCAATTCCCAGCACCCACATGGTGGTCCACAATCATCCTTAACCCCATTCCCAGGGGATCTGACACCTTCTCCTGATCTCCAGGGGCATGGGGCACTCATGTGGTACATAGATATACACATGTGTATCTACATAAAAAGAAGAAACAGTTAAAACACATCTCCCCAGAGCAGATTTGTAAGGAAACAACGAGTTTTAAGAAATTCTTCAACTTAGTGCCCCATTTTATAATTGAGTTGATTAGCCTTTTACCGTCTAGTTTCTTGAGATCTTTATATAGTTTGGAGATCAGACCTTTGTCAGTTGTGGGGTTGGTGAAGATCTTCTCCCAGTCAGTAGGTTGCCTTTGTGTCTTAGCGACAGTGTCCTTCGCTTTACAGAAGCTTCTCAGTCTCAGGAGGTCCCATTTATTCAATGAGGTCCTTAATGTCTGTGCTGCTGGGGTTATACGTAGGAAGTGGTCTCCTGTGCCCATGTGTTGTAGAGTACTTTCCCTTCTATCAGGTTCAGTGTGTTCGGACTGATATTGAAGTCTTTTCTCAAGGTCCAAATCAGGAGCAGAAGGAGAGAGAGCACGAGCAAGGAACTCAGGACCGCAAGGGATGCACCCACACACTGAGACAATGGGGATGTTCTATTGGGAACTCACCAAGGCCAGCTGGCCTGGGTCTGAAAAAGCCTGGGATAAAACCAGACTCTCTGAACATAGCGGACAATGAGGACTACTGAGAACTCAAGAACAATGGCAATGGGTTTCTGATCCTACTGCACGTACTGGCTTTGTGGGAGCCTAGGCAGTTTGGATGCTCACCTTACTAGACCTGGATGGAGGTGGGGGTTCCTTGGACTTCCCACAGGGCAGGGAACCCTGATTGCTCTTCGGGCTGAGGAGGGAAGGGGACTTGATTGGGGGAGGGGAGGGAAATGGGAGGCGGTGGCGGGGAAGAGACGGAAATCTTTAATAAAAAATAAAGAAACTACTATAAAAAAAAAGAAATTCTTCAAATGCATCAAAACTTAAATCTATTGATGGCTGGTAGGAACACACCATCAGTCTAGGTTCCCGGGGAAAACTCGGAATTCCAAATGTCAATGTGAAGTTTCAGTTCTTCCTGCATTAGCTGTGCTTCCACTCTGAATGGAAAGAACGGTGCAGAGGCTGGAGAGAGGCCTCCGTGGTTGAGAGCACTGTCTGTTCCTGCGAGAACTGAGGTTCAGTTCCCAGCACCCACGTCAGGACTGCTCACAACTGTCTGCAGCTCCATCCAGGCAATCTGCTGCCCCCTTCCAGCCTCAGCAATCACCCACATGTATGTGCACGCATGCACACACACACACACACACATTAATAACTGAAAGGATCATATCATTTATTTTATATAATTCATATTCCAAATTCTGCTGATCGTTTTGTAATTTCAATTTTCCAGGTTTCGCTGTCATTAAGATAAAAAACATTGTAAAGCTCTTCAGCTGTTTCGCCTTTATTACTGTGGACTTGGGGTTGTCTGAAGGCAGCTGCTGTCCCTGTACCACCCACATCTACATTGCACATCTAAGAGAGAGTCCAGAGTGATCATCCCCACTGCATTAGGAGTGGACCAGCAACTTGAATTTGAAATAATGCTCACCCAAACAGTACTACATCCCCAAAAGTTATATTTAGTGGTCATTTGAAAAATTGATAGTAAGTAAATAGATGCATGAATAACTCTTTGAAATATGTCAGTTCCTTCAGTGTGTGCTCTCAAATGAACGTTCCTTGTGTGCAGAAATCAAATGCACGTTCATGTGATGTTGAACTTGGGAGCAAATTTCCTCATGCAAGGATAATTAGAATAATTTTCTTAAGAGTTTCTTATTTCTATTTCCTCCTATTCTTAATAAATATTTACATTGATGCATCATTCTTCACAGAATCTTAGCTTATGATAAGTATTTCACTAATGGATCCAGACTTTTCTTATATGGTTGGAGAAGTCAAACAAGAAAAAAACTCTTTTCTGAGATTTCTGTACTTTGAGGGAGGCACATGTAAAATATTCAACAATGAGGCAAGGTCGTGGCTATATTGTGTGTAAATATTAGAGCTAAACCATCAGGGTTACAAAGTCAATGGCAGAGAACCTGTCTATGATACATGAGTAAGGAGGTCCTGTGTTTAGTCCCTAGCACTGAGAGAGAAAGAGAGAGAGGGAGGGAAAGGGGGGAGAGAGAGAAAGAGAGAGAGAGAGAGAGAGAGAGAGAGAGAGAGAGAGAGAGAGAGAGGAGAAGGAGGAGGAGGAGGAGCAGGAGGAGGAGGAGGAAAAGGGAAAGAGAAATAAAGTAATCAAAACTTGCACCTTTTCAAGAGCAGCTGAGAGCTTCTTCACATATATTTTTTTAAGAAAGAAATAGTTGAAGTATCAGGAATAAGTTCAGTTTTGAGACCCCGAATGCAAAGTGATTGTTAAACTAGAATTACAAGGAATAAAACAGCAAGTTGGAAAACTACCATGACCTCCATGAAGTCCAATAAAAGTACAAATATTAATTATGTCATAAATGTGGACTGCTGTCGTTCCCCACTTAATGTCATACTATATTTAAAGCTCTGCCTAAAGTGTTCTTAAGGAATATTTAATTGTGCTGTATCAATCTTATGCATGTTCTAATGGAGACCAAGTTGGAAATTTGACACAACCTAACCTAAAACAGGACTATTGGATTCAGCTTCCTCGCGCACCATTAGGGGGCTCTGTGCCCTCACTTGACTCTCCCTTCAGCAGTCAGTGACAAGGGAATCAGATCTGTGTCCTCTGAAGTCCTAGTCAATAAACCAATTCTCTTATCCTGCTTCCTGATCTTCTTACATCTGCAAGCTGGACAGATAAGTCTCGGCAATGTTCAACCAGCCAAGGAGCCCTAGCTGGACTCATGCCTGTGTTTCCAGCAAGGTTTACCCTTAGGGTAGTAGAATAAGCACAGGGAAAACACTGTGCCAACCCTCTTTACTTAAGGAGAGTTTGAAGGAGGGAGAGATGGGGAGGGAAAGGAAGGAGAGAGAGAGAAATCTGATTTGACTTCTTACTCTGTCCCTATCCATCAAATCTCAATCTCTCTCTCTCTCTCTCTTTCTCTCTCTCTCTCTCTCTCTCTCTCTCTCTCTCTCTCTCTCTCTCTCACACACACACACACACACACACACACACACACACACACACACACACACAGAGAAAGAGAGAGAGAGAGAGAGATGTTCATACCAGTTAACATTTCATAATGAATTCTACTTCTCTGGCCAAACTCAATTTAGGTGATTATACTTCCAGGATTTTGCCTATTTTCTTTTGTTCATGGAAACAACAATGTCTGTCTTCGCTCACCTGCAGCTGTCGACCCCCTATATTTTTAGGAAATAGAATGAACACATTTGATGCCACTTGAATACACATTCATGCTGGCTGGAGGGGGAGATCCCTTTTAATGTAACCTCCTATTGCAGGCTTAGGGTTAAGTCTGTATGGCCGATCCTGTTGGAAGAGCCTTGTTAATACCCGATAGGCAATGCTTTGATTTGCTGCTGTGTGTGAGCCTGAGAGAGGCTCACCAAAGCTCAGTTCCTCTTACTCCCCCAGTGCATGGCCCAGCCACATCCGTATGCCTCTCCTGCGGCTTGTTGTACTCAGCTGACTCACAAATCACTTTACGAAGGTGAGCACAACTGCCATGAGAAGCTTCCTGCGAGCTCTTCACCCTCTCCTGGGAGTGTCCCTGAAATCACAAGGACAGAAACAGTCTCCGTAGAAACGGGAAAATGGTATTTTGGAGGCTGTAGACTCTCACTACCCTCAATTCTGAATGATTGCCTCACAAAGGGTCAAGATACCTCGACCTTGAGTCCCCAGGAACCTATCTGTCCAATCTGTCAAAAACAGGCTGTGACCTCTCTGCTGCCCCAAGTATCCCCAGCCCCGGTAGGCCCCTGGGTATATCTCTGTTCAGGCTTTCTCTATATATATGCTACCAGCTATAGCTCCAGCAATGTCAGAGGCTCCTTGAGGGGTTGGCTTTGGAGGAAGTCCAATCAGGCAGCCACAGCCTCCATAAAATAAAAGTGACACTGAAATTTTCATTCTCATTTGACAAAAAGACAGTTAGGGCTCCTACATACATCAAGACAGGAAGGAGATCTGGCATTCTGGAGTAGCCGTGAGCTCCCAAAGGGACAGGCATTGCCCTCAGACTTCCGCAGCACCCGGGGTAACAGCGTATGCAGGCTGAAAAACTCTGATCTTCGCTGTCAGCACTGTAGCCCGGAATGAGCCCACCGTCATAGAGAACTTAGCCAGTTCACAGTGTCCTTGGAATCAGTGATGTCCAAAGCTCGTTCCATCCACCCTGCAGCTCTCGGTCAGCTCTCAATGCAACCATTATATTAAAGGTGTCTTATACCAGGCATAAGCACATTAGAGTCCAGTTTCTCCTCCACCAAACATGTTCTTCTTAGACACAAGCTCGGCTTTGAAGAGAGGAGCGCCAGCGTTGTCCTTGATTTTTTTTTTCCTGTCTATTGATAATGCCTCGTTCATTGGATTCTGGGCTTCTCTCCGGCTGACCCACTTTCCCATCTCAACATCAGCCCAGGCTATTCCAGGAGCTTCCAAATAGTCTCAAAATAATCTAGTCCAATACCTTCTCCTTCAGTGTTTCCCCCAGGCTGAGCCATGAGAAGGGTTTTAGCAGTCTGCCTCGGGCATTGTTTATAATACACTGATTCAAAAGAATCAATTACAACTGTGTCCATTTACATGAATGAGTCTCAAAAATTTAAAGCAGGCCCCCTGCGGGACACCCAAATACATGAAGATGAATGTTTAAGGGGTGACGATATGCTCTGTCATGCCATTGGAGGGAGCAAGAAAGAGCCTTCTGGGAGTGTGGGTACCGTCTATAGTTCAGGTGGTTGCAGTTAGATACCTGTGCATATATGCCAAGGGCTTTTTCCCCCCTTAAAATCAGTGTATAGTGTTTTATGTAAGTTTCACTTTGATGTTAGATATAATTCAATATGGAGATAAAGCTTATGAAAAATCATATAGCAGATGCCAAACATTATCATGATAGATATTTTCTAGTGGCTTCCATTGCAGGAAATGGAAGGCACGCTATTCATCTCCTGATAGCCTAGGGACGGCGAGGCTCTTGGTGTCCTTCACACAGCCACCTTCATACAGAATGATCCCAGAACCAAAAGGCAGTGCTTTCTCCTTACTCCTGGGCAATGAACACAGAAAAAGCGAGAATAACAAAAAGGATACTTCTGACTCAAACCACGTCTGTGCTCAGATACCTCAGGGGAGCTCTGTGAGGATGAGCTGAGTTGAATCTTCAGAGAGAATGAGACGACAAAACATGGCTGCTGTGGTCCCTGCGTGAAGTTCATAGGGACACTGAGTCCAACACAAGCGGAAGAGGATTTACGCAGGAGGTGATAGACCACACCCACAGTCACACCCGACGGTGAGTAGCAGGCACAAATTTTCATTCTCAAAAGGAGGCAGAAGCCGGGAGGAAGTGCATCTGTGGGGTGAGTCCAACCGAGGCACACTGACCTGTGCTGGCCTGCAGATCACCCTGATGAAGCCACACGTGAGCTGTATGTATATTCTCTATCATAGATGGAATGTTCTGTGTGAGGCGGGTATGGGGCACAAAGGATGCTGTGTTGGTGGTCCTGCCTCCATACTATAGCCAATCTTGCTTTTCAAATGTAGCAACGTATTCACTGCCCAATGAGGGAAGGGAAGGGAACCAAGTAGACAAATGATCCAAGGCTAAGGGACTGAGAATTTATGATGGGCACTGGAAATGTTTGCATGCCAGCTCCCACACCCTGACTGTACAGTTAATCCCCACCCTCTGCTGCTTTGCTGGAAAAACATTGGGCAAGCATTTCTAAATTATCCAGTTCATCTTTTCTGATCTTACTGGGTTCTTTGTAAGTGACCAAATGGGCTTTCAAGATGCTTCCCTTGGACTGAAAAGACAGATCACATAGCTACGCGTATGCACTGCTCTCGCAGATGGCCCGAGGTTAACACAGATCACCCGCACTGGCAGCCTCATCCCCTCCTGTAGCTCCAGTTCTGCGAGTATCTGACCTCCTCCTTTGGCTTCCGCAGGCACTGAATTCATGTGCACACCTACACATAATCAAAAATAAAACCCGTTAAATGTGTGTCCTGAAACAAAAGAAATAAGGCAATACTGTCATTCATCTTTAATATATTTCTTCAGTTGATAAAAACAGTCAGTTATATCTGAAAATGCAATTTTTCTGCACCCCACTTAGATGAGGTAGGTTTTAGCAGCTCCACTCTACAGCTATGGAAGTCAAGATTCTGAGGATGCCTATGACACACGAGATGAGATTGGAGCTCACATTACCTTCACTGCCTCATAGTCTTATGCAATGGATGGGCATCTTCTATTGACTAAGTGTCTCTTGTCACCAGCTCATCTTATGCTGGCACAGTTCTCTTGATTAATACTATCTACTGTGCCCCAGACAGAAAACTCCTCACATATTCTTGGGTGGAGCATGTGAGCAGAGAGAAATATAAGGGCAAAGAGAGATCATCTGAGGACCAAAGAGAAGCCAGCAAATAGACAGAGCTGACATCAGAGGAAAAGAAAGGCCAGATCCAGACTTCCTGTATAGCCTACTCTCCATCTCCTTCTCCTTATCATAAAATATAAAACAGAAAACCAGGCTTTAAGTAAACGTTGAGCTTCTAATTCTAAGGCCATGTTTGCTAACAGTTTCAAAGATCAAATTAAAAAATGATTTTAGACTTAAAGAGACAGTGGTTTGAGTCTACTTGGCTATATTTTCACCTAGGGATGTTGGGCAAGTTATGTAATGGCTTTAAACCCTGCATTGCTCAGAAGTCATTGCTCTGTGGATTTGCTGGAAGGATTAGACGTGGCTTAGGCTGTCTATTGGGGGACTATGATGCCTCAGACATTGGCAAATAGGGATTGTTTTTCACTACTTATTGAACTCTCTTTTTCTACATAAGAGTTTGTTTGCAATGGCTACCACACTCTAGTTCACACAAGCATTTAAAATCCCAACCTAGAGCTGGGTTTTCTGGGCTACACTTTCAGCCAATCCCGGGGATGTCAGACCAGCAAGGTGGCTGAGTGAGAGAAGGCCCTTGCTACCCATCCTGATGATCTAAGTTTGAAACCCAAAACCCACATGGTTGAAGGAAAGAAGTAACTTCCACTAATTATCCTCTGATTTACACATGTGTGGCCACACACATACAATCAAAATAAGTAGTTCCTTGGGCAGCTGAGGATAGGGAACCTGAAATGACCCTATCCTATAGCAATACTGACGAATATCTGGCGTATCACCATAGAACCTTCATCTGGTGATGGATAGAGATAGAGACAGAGACCCACACTGGAGCACTGGACTGAGGTCCCAATGAGGAGCAGAAGGAGGGAGAACATGAGCAAAGAAGTCGGGACCACGAGGGGTGCACCCACCCACTGAGACAGTGGGGCTGTTCTATTGGGAGCTCACCAAGGCCAGCTGGACTGTGACTGATAAAGCATGGGATAAAACCGGACTCTCTGAACATGGCGAACAATGAGGGCTGATGAGAAGCCAAGGACAATGGCACGGGGTTTTGATCCTACTTAATGTGCTGGCTTTGTGGGAGCCTAGCCAGTTTGGATGTTCACCTTCCTAGATATGGACGGAGGTGGGAGGACCTTGGACTTTCCACAGGGCAGGGAACCCTGACTGCTCTTTGGACTGGAGAGGGAGGGGGAGAGGAGTGGGGGGAGGGGGAGAAGGGTGGGAGGAGGGGGAGGGAAATAGGAGGCTGGGAGGAGGCGGACACTTGTTTTTTTTTTTCCTTTTCTCAATAAAAAAATAGTCTAAAAAAAAATAAGTAGATAAACATGACAAACTGCCCTTCCTGGTCTCCATTTCTTCCATGTCAGCTCCTCCCTCTGGGAAACAAAGAAGACTTGGACCTACGAACCCTGCGAACTCTAGCAGACTAGATGCTAACATGGGAGAGACACAGCAGCTGACTAAGCCCCTTCTCAAATGTGAGACATACAGGTTCATAGCCCATTCCATTCTATGAAACAAGAAAGCATTTCAATTGCAAGTTTCAAGAAAGTGTTCGCCTTTAACCTAATAATCAATTCAATAATAAATAAGTGGCCATCTTAAGTTCTGGCTATGCATCCGATGAGAGGGAGAGAAGGTTTGCAGAGCAGGAGGAAGGACGTCATCCTTATTGAAGTACCGTCCTGGTTGTCATGAAACAGTATACACTTCTGTCAGACTGGACACTGAGAACAGATGTAACAGTTTCATCTGGTGAGCTAGTCAGTTTGTTAGGCTTTTAACAAAAGATCCTTACCTGGCAACTTCATGGAAACTGAGTCACAGAGCCCCATCTTAGTTTACCTCCCATCTGCTGTGGACTTCAGACCCTCCCAAGAACATGTACAGCAGCAGGATGGGTGGAATCCCAAATGGAGGTTCAACAGTACCCGCAGTCCTTGTGCAGGGAGCCTAAGCGGCTGTATGACTGTGGACCCCTAACATGGTTCACTGCATGGGTCTACTTATTTTGTTGCTATGACTACCAAGCCATGTATTCTAGGTCATCACAGCAATTTCTGCTCATGATGGTGACAGAGACGCTATCATTATCCTCCACTCACCTCTTCCTGTCTGTCACAGACCTGAGTGCTCACTGTCCTCAGTGAAATGCTGAGAGAAAATGCTTAGGAAACTGCTAAGAGAAAAGGCAGGTCTGAGGATTGGGTTCCAGACACCAATCGGGGATCCCATCACACTGCCTGCTGAACCTGGGATGCAATCAGACATCTAGAATACTCTTTCTTTAGATGGGTGATGTCTCTGATCTACTCATCTGAAAACTTTCCTAAGGGGATCAGAAAAGATAATACACACAGGGCTGTTGTATAAATAACTGTCTTAGACAGTAAGGAGCAATCATCTCTATATTCTTCACTTTGACCAATTTCTTTCTCAGTTTCTTACAGTAGCAATCATTCTTTATGGGCCACAAGATTATATTTTATTGCCTTTCCAATTAGGACTACCTCTTATGTAAAATTAATAGGATTATATGGAAATGTAAATTAATGGAAATATTATGCTAATGATTGCTCAGAGCCGTCCTCTTGGGCTCTCTGTGGAAGTGTGGCTCCGCCTACAGGAGCAAGCATCCATGCAACAGAGAAGTCTTGAGGCACAGCTAATCATAAGTAATAGCTACCAACAGTACGCTGGATTTCCAGTAAATAAGAAAGAGTCGAGATGCAAGTGGGCTTTCAACCTGATGACCCCTCTTAGGGTTTTTGCTACATGTGGTTTCAGCAGTGAACAGGGAGATGAGTATGGCCCTAAGAGGTACTGGCATCAGGACACTGTGGGGCTTTATGTGGCCTCGTACATACATAGCAGAAATAGACTAGAAGACTCTCTAAGGAAAAGTATTAGGTCTTTAAGATGGGATCTCTGTCTTGTTTTCATTTTTGTTGATTTTTGCAGTTATAGTCTATCCCAATGTCTGGATCGGCCATTAGCACTTGGTGATAATTTGTCTTTTGTAATGAATCACCCTGCACATATTTATTTATTCATTAGAGGTTTAATGATTATTTGATATGCACGAAATACAATGCAAAGTACAAAATGAAAGTGTGTGCCCTTATGGAGTTCTTAGATATGGAGGGAGATAATGAGAAGATGCTTTATCAGCATTCACAGCAGAAGGCCAGAAGAGGTTCAGGAAGACTTTGGGGAGGTGAGAGTTTAGAATTGGGATGTTGAAAGATAAACAGAATTTATTACCTTTATAGATATTAAGAGTTTTGGTAGAAGTCCTTTTACCAAAAGAATTTTCAATCTAATTTGATTTTAAGGAACATTCACACAATTCTGAAAGGTTGAGCATTTTCCTGAGGAAGACTCCCTTTCTTTAATCAAACATTGAGCATGCTCTGTCATTTATTTCCACGTGACTGCCATGCGTTCCATTTATTAGACAGATAATTTTTCAGCATTCCAGGCATTAGATACCAGGGGCTGGAAATGCAAAAGTTAACGTGATAAGGTCACTTCTGAGTTCCTTGAATCATCTCAGTTAAGGAGGAAGAAGGGTACTAAATAATTAAATCAACAACAACAGAAATTGCACAGTTGCTAATGAGTGTAAGTTCATAGCCTGCTCCATGAAGTTGTGACTTTTTTTTTTTACCACAGTACCAACGGAATGATTAGAAGGTGATTAGACAGAGCAGGAAAAGGCACGATGTGGTAGTAAAGGGGGGGGGGGGTATGTGAATAGAAAGCAGTAACCACAGGGTAGAAAACCCAGGCTCAGGACAGCACAGGCTCTGGAGTACAGCCGTGGCCTGATAGACCAGATGTCCTGCACACGGGGTGAGTTTTCAGGCCTTCAGCAAACATTTAGCAGGACCAGGCTTTCTCTTCTCCTTGGGCTTCTTCCTGGATTCTGTCGAAACAGGCAGAGGGGAAGGCAGGAGTGTTTGTGAGGAGAATGGCTGCAACAGTTTTGCCGTGAGACCAGAAAGGAACAAGTGGTCTGTAGCAGATCATGGCAGGAAGGGTGGGATGTGTGGAGCCAGGCAGCTGGGAAGCTGGGAAGAGGCACCTCACCCTCACCAGGAACAAAGTCTATCTGCCTCCTGCTCCTGGATATTTTTCCTCAGGATAGGGACAGCACAGACTCTCACTGAAGCCACAGATGATGGTACGTATGATAGGCTCCAGAGTTAAGATCTGAGGGGCACTGTATCGTTCATGTGGACACCTACATGAGGCTATCTAGGCATACCTCCGCACCCCCCACATACGCCACTGTATGATTCCAAGCATGTTCTGGTGCAGCAAATGTTAGTGCCCATTTCCCAACTAATACGTGCAATCATCTATCTAAGAAGCGGAAGAAACCCATCCCCGCTTTCTTGAGTGATAACAAAATTAATTCTAAAATATAAAATATTCCCCTAGTAAGAAGAGATGTCTCCACACTCACTGTATGAGAGTGATGTCTTCCTCGGATAGATGGAAAGTATTTCCAACTTGTTTCAAGCACTCCCATCAGTGTGATTCTCAGAAGAATTCCTAGCAAAGTCAGGTGCAAACAACCGGACTCAGTTACCGTCCACACAATTCAACACTGTTCGGGAAGTTACAGCCAACACAACACGCAAGAAACAGAAATATAGCGTGGACGATTACTGGGATCAAAAGGTGTGAGAAGGTTAAATACACGGGAGCTTGTTAAAATTTTTAAGATGTGGTATGTGTGTGTGCCTGTATGTGTCTGCATACACACATGTACTTGTACGGATGTTTGTGTGCATGTTTATGTTTATACTTGCATGCACATGCGTGTTTATAGATGAGTATTATGTGTGTGCACATGTGTGATGGGGGACGTTAGCCAATCACCTTCTGTTTAGGGTGTGTCCCCCTGGGGCCACGCAAAGCCAGTAAAAACATCCACGTGCACTTGCTCTTCCTCTTTGTGTTCCTGCGCTCCTGAATCGCTGGAACTCTGGATTTGTAAGTTCCCTTTCTTCTGTGTATTAAAGCTGAATATATTTTATTAAACTGGTCTGGTTAATTACCAATCGACCACGCCCTTCACATGTGGAGGTCAGTTGTCATTCCTCAGGGGCTAGCCACCTTGTTTTATGAGACGGGCTCTTTTACTGGCCAGTGAGACCAAAAGAATACTTATCTTCGCCTCACAGTGCATGGGTTACATGCATGTAGAACCACACTCAGATTTTATACGCAGGCCTTGGGCAGCGTTGTATAGCAAGCACATGACAGACTGAACTGTATCACCAGCCCCGACTTCATCTTTGGAGGAACAAACAGACACAGTCTCCAAGGAAAGAAAGTACAGTTTACACCACTCAGGGAAATCCCCAGCCGTGCTCCATCATCAAATACCACACTTTTATTATCTAATTATAAGGATTTTTTTTTTATGATGAGTATTAAGCTCTTCTCTGGGGCTCCATCACTCATCTAGAATCTTGGCCTTCTTAATTCGTCCCCTTTTCTCTGTTCAGGTTTTAAAGACGTGTTAGACTCTTGCAGCCTCTTTGATTAAAGTCTTTGTAAATGTCACCGTCAGTTTCTTTCCACTCGGAGCTAAAAGCGTAGAGATAAAAGCAGAGTCCCTTGCTATTGGAAAGCATGTCCGTGCATGTGTGCCAGGCATGCATTCTTGCGCTGCAGTGATGGCCTCTATTCCACCAGGGCCTCACGTCGGCAGAAGGGCTGTTTCTGCCGAAAATGAAAGCAGCAGCTTAGATGACTTAGCTCTCAACCGAGCATCACCTATCTTTCTTTCAGTTCCGGGGGCAGACTGCAAGTCTGTGCTTGGCGAGACGACTCTCCTGCAAATGAAGACACCTCGCCTCTGCACCCGCTCATCGCTATGCGCTTTGCAAACTGCTGTCTGTTGCCATCCGCGTCACAAATATTCCTGTTACATGATCTGCTAGAGAAAGCGGCCATGAGATTAGGATCAAAGCCAGCTGTACTTCTTGACTGTCTGTCGCAGCCTCATGGAGTTAACTCATAAAACCGTCAGTCATATTTGATCTTTCCTTTGATTGCCGTGAAACTTAAACTCCAGGTGCCTGACAAGCACACAGGCACTGTACGCACCTCGCCCCTTCGTGTTTGCTCCCTGAAGTTCTTCGTACGGTATTTGGTATTTTGTACATCATCTCACTTAGTAAAGGATGGAGCAATATACAAATATGGCTTAACTTGCACAGTTTCCATTGTATAGTAGCTCTCGTTGTCTCCCTGTATTCTGCCATCTTCGTCCTCCAGAACTGACAGTCTTATATTTCTCCTGTGTGTCTGTCATTCCTCAAGCCAGAATATCTTTTGATCAAAGGAATCAGCTTTAGTGGTAAACATCCCACTTGTCTACTCGGTGGGCTTTGCATGCAGCACACATTAGTTTCCATTTTTTTTTTCTGTTTTTCTTTTTAGCAGCAGTGGTCTCAGATGGGAGAAGAGTTTTCAGAAGGACAGACAGCCTGGCCTCTGTGGATGTCTGAGTAAGAGCCTGTGAGCTGTTAATTGCTTTCCATACCACTCCTGAAGGTAGTTCTGAGGATGGCAGGCCACACAGTCTCTTGCTATCTGAATCAATATTGAGGTTTTAAAGACTGGCTGGAACATGAAGACCTTGATGCTTCTTTCGCTGCAGGGAAGCGAAAATGGAATATTAAATATTTAAAAGTAGGTCAGACTTAATAAATGCATTTTCAAGTAACCCGGACTTTAAATTAAGCCACAGTATGGAACGCATGAATTTGAGATGATGTGTCTGCCTCCACACCGGTCCACCAGGGAACTCTTAGTATGCCAAAATTCTATTTGCACAGAAAGAGTTTTAATGCAAACTTACATCCAAAAAAAAAAAAAAAACCACAATAAGGGCTTAGAAAATTAAACTACCCATTCTCAATCAAGGCCAATGTGCTGGGTGGGTGGGATGCTGGCAAGAGCTGGCGTCATGGATCTGGGACATAAAACTCTCAGAAAAGTGATGTAACATGCACATACACTGCCAAGGAGACGCTGACTCAGACTGGTACCCCTCAGAAAGACAGGACCCACCCCCATGCCGTGTGTGGAGGGGTCCCTGCTGCAGGAGATGCCACTCTTCCTCTGTGCCTCCCTTCTCTGTGGAGGATTCTATTCTCCAGCTTTTACTAATAGGCAGAGGGAGTGGTGGAGTTGCACCCATGTTTCTGGAAGATGTGTGTTGTAACTTCTGTCATTGTTTTCTGGCATCTTTGTTATTGGCTCTGCTTCAGGAATATTACTTTTTTGAGGAGATGCCTGGCTTTTTAATGGACCGTCTCTGTCTCTGACTAGAAAACTGAGCTTTGCCTCTGGAGTAAAACCACAGTAAACGAGGCACAGACCCACCAACCCTCCTCCAGTGCCTCTGCAGCAGGACTACTCTGCCGTGATGGTCCCAGCCCCACCCACCTACTTTAATCTAGGTCACACAATGCTCAGGAAACATACCAAATTCAGTTCACTGGGAAACAGTTCAACAAGCTAATTAGCAAAGGTGCTCAGAAGTCTCCATGCAGACCGACCCACTTGGATCTACCTTCGAACCATGACCTAGGTCTGCATAGACCAAGGCCAATACCAAACCAAGGGAATCCAAATCTAAAGCCACCAATGTACCTTGAAGGGCATCCCAGGCAATTCTGAAGTTTAAACCAGGAAGAGAATCTCTGCCTTAGAGATGGAATTGGTCTTTTACATCCTTTATAAAAATCTGCACATGGATTTTATTGCTTTATAACTTACTACTGCAAGGGATGGTCCAATGTCACAAAAATCCACTCTCCCTAAATTAGGAATGTACAGGTCACTATTATAGTCAAGAAATAAAACAGTATTTCAGCAACCCCATCTGAAAGTCCAGAAATACACCCCCTCTCTATTCAACTGTTTCCCTGGCCATCACTTATCAGATCTCTTCCTGCAGCCATCTTGATGTACTTCCTCTGGCTCCCAGCTGTGTCTCTACTTTTGCCTCATAACCACCCATTTGAATGAACACACAAAGATAGAAATGTTGCCTTGATGTGACCAGACACCAGACAAGAACCAACTTAAAGAAGGATGGCTTCTGTTGGCTTATTTTGAAGACACTACTTTATTATGGCGGGGAAAGCATGGCAGCAGAGAGTGATTGGAAGTTGGGACTGCTTGCTCACATCTAGGTGGAACAGGCCACAGACACAGGCTGGAAGTAGGGCGGGGCTATGAGCCTCAAGGCCCACCCCAATGATCTTTTTCCTGTCAACACTTCCTAAGGGTTTCACATCCTTCCAGAAAATTGCCAGCTGCTGTGAACCAGCCAAGCTTGCAGGGGGGGGGGGGGGGGTGGAATTTCAAAGTCTAAATGTAGCAATGGCGAATGAATGGCTACTGGTTACATTTAAGGCCTGTGTCTCAGGGAGGGAGTGGATACAAGAAACTCTTTTTTTTTTTTTAAGTCATTGTGAGGAGTTAAACTTCCAAGAAGTGTTTTTATCTGACACTGTTTTGAGATTTCTGAGCAAGCCATGTTGTCATGTTGTGGCCCTGGGTTGAAAACAACTTCCTTTTGCTATTATTTATTATTTATTTAATATGTTGTTATTTATTCCAAAGACATCCCCATCTTTCACAGACTCCTGTAAGACACTGGCATATTTTGACCCCATGTGGTCTGTCCTGGGTATTTTTGTGTGGACTTAAGCCAAAATCTATTAAAACTTTAAACACCAATTATACTCAAGATTATTTACTTCCTTATATCTTACTAATATCTGGCCAATAATATATATGCATATGTAAACAAGCATGCCCATGAGTATGGTATCGTGTGCTGGAAAGAGGAAGGTAAGTAAAAGAGTATAAAGAAGGACTGGACGCAGAAGGACACTTTTATACACTGAATGCCAAAGGGTTTTCCAGTTCTTATTCACCTCTGGATTTGTTCTGTTCTGGTGATAAATAAGTCCACAAAATATATAGTCCATAATGAAAGTGTAAAATTTAATGTGAAACTTCACAGCTCCCATTTCAAATGCCAATTTTAATTGCATATAGATTCATTAACCTGCATAGTGTTTGGGTCTTGTTAATTGTTAATTGTGCTGTACAATGTTTTTTTATAAGCAAGATTATTTTGTAATAAAATTTATTTGTAAAATATATTTGCTTTAATAGTATGATACCCACTGTTTTCAAACAGCTTCGTCTTGCAAATATTTTAATGAACCAGTGGGGAAAGATCTAAATTGTTATTTTTTTTATTTATGTGTGTGAATCTCTAGGTAGGTTGGTACATGCGTTTGAGTACTAAACCCACGTATTACAAAAGAAGGTATCATATCCCCTGGAGCTGGAGTCATGGGCTTTTTAAATTACCCAGTATGGGTGATGGGAACAAAACTTGGGTCCCCTGCAAGATTAGTATATTCTTTCAATTGTCATTCCAGCTCACCAGTCAGGATCTAAGTTTGAATTGCAATGCTTTATTCAGCAACATTAGGTAGCAAGACATTATGTGACTTGAAGACAAAGTTCAGAACAAATTTAGATTTTTATCAGTTCATATTGAGCATGTGAATAACCTCATTTAATATAAAAATGTGAGTTAAGTCTAATTATTGTAGTAATTTATAGATATTAATACAGTTTCAAAGAGAACAAAAGAAGAAATAGCCTGATTACAATCCTTTGCCGTCTTTAATCATTTTATTCGAAATTCACTGTTCTTTTTACAATTTTTTTACAGAAGCAAAAAAAAAAATACATTTCTGGTGTTCAAACTATAATTTTCTCCTCTTTGATCTACCTGCCCAACAGGAATCCCACACCAGTGCAATGGGAGAAGAGACTTGCATTCCCACGGAAGAGCTGCTCCTATAACTACTTCTGGTGATAGACCTACAGTAGCCCCTGAACGTGTCACACTTTCTGTCAGCGTGCACCCACCTGATTCCTACACTCACAAGAAGTCACAGACTTAGTGGGATGGGGTGGTACACAGCTGTGGGCTCCAGATTTGCTCACACTCTCTACCGCCCAGAGCCTCACATTAGAAAGGAGCCCAGCTGACACTTTGTAGCACCATGGAAAGAAGAGCAATCTGACCCCCTGCATCCTGCGGTTCAGGCTCCGCCCTGGCCTCTACCCCCACCTCTGTTTCGTGTTCTTTAAATATTTTTGTTTGTTTTGTTTTTATTTCATATGTATGAGTGTGTTGTCTGCACGTGTGTCTACATACTATGTGTGTTCTTGATGGCCTCAGGGGCCGGAAGACGACACTCCTTCCTGGAGTCGGAGTTAGAGAAGGTTGTGAGCTGCCGTGTCAGGGCTGAGAACACAGCAGCCTTAATGCCTGGGCCATCACACCATCTCCTCTGCCTCTTCTGTAATCATTCCCTCACTCGAAGTTTGCAAGAGGCTTCTTAAAACGTCCAAGATTCACCAACCTCTCCCCTAAGGTTATAAAGCACTGATCAGATGTCAATCAAGACAAGGCTCTTTGGAGGTGCTGCCTGCAAGATGGGCAGCGACGGGATATAGTGCAAATTCTAATTGGTTGTAACAATAACAACCCAGGGTCAGATATTAAGGGGTAAAAACTGGAAGATCAGAGAAGCAGAGCAGCCAGCCACTGGTTTTTACCTCTACGAACTCCTCAGACCAAATGGAGTATCCTGTCTCTACAAGTCCTCAGACTGCACGGCTTTTCTATGAAACCTCAGGCTGAACTCTGAGTTCCTGTCTCCTCCTGCCGTATATTCCTCTCTCTGCCCAGCCATATCCTTTCCCATCTCCCCCTCCCTAGTGCTGGACTTAAAGGCATGAACCACCACCATTTGGCTGTTTCTCTTTTAGACTGACTCAATCTCATATAACCCAGGGTGGCCTTGAACTCACACAGATCCATCTGCCTCTGTCTCCCCAGTGCTGAGATTAGAGGAGTGTGCCACCACTGCCTGTCCTCCATGGCTTACTAGTGTGGTTAGCTTCGCACTCTGATCTTCAGGCAAGCTTTACTTGTTAAAGCACAAACACCCAGGGCCCTGTAAGCAACCCTAAGAAACATGCTGGTTCATTCACTCAGGCATCATTGCTTTATTCTGTTTGAATGAGAGATGTCTGCTTTTGTTTCCTCAGGACCAGTCTTGCAAGATCCGCTGATTAGCGCTTCCTGTTTGTCCATCCACATGGAGTTCCTCCTTCTGACATTATCACCCTAAAAGGAACCTCCATTGTTGGTCCTTGGAGTCTCAATCCCAGCCTGCACTCTGTCCACCTGCGTCCACCTTGGCCACCTTCCCCTGAGTGAAGCCGTGGGTGAAAATGAGTCTGGATACTGTGAGGTGAGTACAGCAAACCCTGGTATGCACTTCACCTGATTCTCACGTCACCTAGGAGCAAAGTTCATTCTTCAGTGAGCACATAGAGACCCTGGACCACAAGACCAGACAAGAAGTGAATGTGTTTTCCACACTTAACAAATTAACCTTGTCATTCTCAGACAGAGTGAATCAAATTCTTGAGAGATGTATACACGTGTTGATTCACTCAGCGAAGTGTTGTGTAGCCCATCCTCATGCTGGGGATTTTTTAGTCTCAAGGATATTGCCTAGAATTCAAAGACAGCACGCTCCCCCATGGACCTTACATCCCTGAGTCTGTTCCAACCCCAGACCAGTTCAGGATTCTCCTCAGCATTCAAAACAGCGGGTATCAGCGTGGGCGGTTTGCTCAGCTTCTTCTGGAAACAAGCACAAAGGTCAAATCACATTTCGATTTGAGGGGAAAGCTTTATGGAATGAAGATTTTTTTTTTAAAAATCAAACCAAGTGAAATTGAAATATTTCTTTAAAAACAAAAAGTCTGAGTTGCAGCCTTCATACATGAAGGAGTGTAGTTGTTTATAGCTCAGCAAAGAAGCCATAGGTCAGACGAACCCCTGGTGAAGAGAAAGGCCAATTCCCCAGTGTAAAGAGCAGAGGGACTCAGAGAGCCCCACTGCTGGCGCAGTTCATTTTGCCATGGTGACACTGTCCTGAGCATCACCGAGAGGTGAGCTGGGGCACAGGTGTGCGCGGGTATGCAAATGATGGGCTGAAGGTGTCCTGGGTGAGTCCACTGTCACAACCTGTCCTCCACACTATCACTCAGCGGGGTGGGGACAGCAGCTGCGGTGGCACTGCAGGGCGAGGTGTCCTGCAGAGCTCTGAGACCACTGCTGTCACTCAAGGACTCATTAGCAATGGAAGGGAGTCAGCGAAGCTTGTTGTGTTGTCATCACGCTGGAGAGGGTTGGCTGCAGCCCAAATTAGCTTGCTTAGGGAGTGTGAATCAAAATGACATGTAATCTGACTGTTAATGAAAATTTCCTCTTGCTTCAGGCTTCCGATTCCATCCAGAGAGCTGTCATCTGGAGACATGATTCAAAGTCTCTCTCTTCTCTCTCTTTCTCCTCTTCCCTCTCTCCTTCCCTCCCCCCTCTCACTTTACTTGCATTTCAAGTTGACCTAGGATGTAAAAATAAATTTTAACCAGCAGTGCTGGAGCAACTGATGTGGATTGGATTTCATGGCTGAGTCAGTGGATTACAAAACTGACATGTCCCTGACAGGGAGGAAGATTCTAGGATAGAAACAGGGTTGTTGTCATTCTGGGTCTGTCTATGAAGGAGAAAAAGCTCCAGTCCCAAATGGAGCTACTTTTCTTAAAGATCAAAATATGTCACATGAAATTCTGAAAAAAAAAAGAAAGAAAAGAAAAAGAAAAAACTAATTAAAATAAGGCACATATCCATGGTTCAGAGTGAAAGACCAATCGCTGCTGTTAGTGAGATGGCATTTGTGTCAAATCCTGTGCTATAAGACAAGGACAGGACCACTCACTATAAAGAGGTGTCTACCATGTACTTACAAAGGCCTCTGCCAAACTCTCTGATATCAAGTGTACTTACCTTCTGTCATAGAAGAATTTTGATGAAAAGCAGAGCAAAGTCTGTGGATATAGCAAGAAACTGTATGAATGCCCGTCAACACCCTCTGATTGCTTGAAGTCCCCAGGGGATATGTCCGAGAGCTAGTATTTCTCAGGAAGTTCAAGTCGAGGGAAAACATCTCCTTGACTGAGAAGAAGCCCTGGGCTGGACTGGAAGTTCCCACTGCCGTGTGTATGAAGGGAGCTATCGGAGAACCCAGTCCTTGTTTCACTTATCTGTGAATGTGGCGAGGTTGGGATCTCAGGCTAAGAACATCTAAGTCGCTACGACCTTACTGAGGCGCACACATTCCCCAAAGATCCCAAGACATGGAAAGATACTACCTTGATTATTATTAGACTCATTATTAAGCAACATAAATAAAACTTTTATTAAGTGCTGGAAGGTAGCCTCTCTAAGAGAAAGGAGACATGGAGCTCACTCCTGGTTCCATAATAATTAGTGAATCTGGGAAATCTTGGACCTATTGCCTGTTCTTCAGCCTAGCTACTATATGAGAAGCACATACCAATGCAGCAATCTCTTCAGAGGCCTGTGATTTTCACATCGTATCAAGTATGATCTAGTCTCTGCATGTTGAACTGTTTAAGGAGTCTTTGTATAAAAGGAAGCTTCTCTGATAAGAGTTGAGAGATTCCATAATCCGTGGACTATTAATTACTACAGAGGGAAGTTAATTTCTAGATCTAGTTGTCAGAGTCACAATACCAGGTTCTCCCCTATAACTAGCCCAACACAGGCCTTTGACCCAGGTAACAATACCCGAAATGAATTCAGTCATGTGGAGAGGGCTTTAAATCCCACCATAAAGTAGCTGGTGACTCTTCTAATGTCAGGCTGCTCTTGTGCTGGTGGCACTGTTTTACCTGACTAGTCATTGTAGCTCCCAGGGTTCATAGCTTCATAAGGTTATTGAATATGTTTCTACCCCAGCAGTATAAATAGAACCCCATGGGATATAGGTAAAATGTTTGAATATATGTAGATGATGATGAAGATGATAGATGGATAGATACATAGATAGATGATAGATAGATATACAGATAATAAATGATATGTTGATAAATATATAAATGATAGATTATAGGTAGGCATATATATGATTGATAGAGCATAATAGATGATAGGTTGATAGATATATAGATGGTTGATGGTAGGTAGGCAGATATGTGTGATGGATAGATGATGATGATGACGATGATGATGATGATGAAGAAGAAGATAGGTAGATAGATAGATAGATAGATAGATAGATAGATAGATAGATAGATAGATAGAATCATGTCATTTGACCCAAGGCTCGGGAGTCTTTGTGAAGGAGGTGGCATACATATTGTGAGAGCCAGAAGTAGTAGACCCCGACACCATTATTTACTGCACACAGGCACTCACAGCAGCTAGAAATGCGTGAAGAAGGTCTGTACCAAATCAAGCTAGTCAAAGTTCCAGCATGGTCAGGGCAGGACTCTGGGAAATTCCACCTCTAGCTGATGAGATACTGGCAATTGGTGACTGCTAGGGCAGGAACAGTCACTGTTCTTCTGGGGTGCAGCCCCTGGAAGCCAATATGCCCTCTCCCTCAGTGCTCGTATGGGCAACACTAAGTGAGCTGGGTGTCAGAGAGAGAGGGGAGGGGAGAGAGAGGAGAGAAAGAGAGAGCACATAAAAGTAGGGAGGGGAAAGTCATAAAGAATGGGGGAGGAGTAAGAGAAAAGAGAAATGGAGATAAATTTGATCAAAATACATTATTTTCATTTATTAAATCCTCAATAAAAAAGGAAATGAATTAGTGTGAATAGTGATATTGTCATGCTTTTTCGTGTACCCCAATATTGCTTCATTTTATGCCGCTTACTCATGCTGCAGGCATTACCTTTAAAGTGAAATGAGCATCGAAGTATCAGTTGACACAGAAACACAAGCCACTGAACAACAACCATATCTGTTTGATCCCATGGAAATGTCTTCAGCCACATGGGCTGCTGCACTAGGAAGTTCAGGCATCTCAGGTTGCTCCCATAGCACTCACCTGAAAACACACCAGCACACTCTTTGCTACGTTTACTCCTTATTTGTTTGTGTGTGTCGGGACATGAAGTGGATCCACACTCATAGCCCATGAGTACAGGACAGCTGAGTGAGCCAGTTATCTCCTTTGGCGTCGTGAGTGTCTGTCACTGATCTCAGGTTTGGTGGCAAGTGACTCACTGACTGGACACCCGTGTTTAAAGATGTTTTCAATTGTGGTCCATTTGAAGAGAGGGTTTCAATAATGAGGAGAAAAGAAAGCATTTTGTCAAGGTGGCTTTGGCTGGATTGTCAGTCGACACTTCTAGAGAAATTTTAGATTTATAGAAAAGTCAAGAAGGAAGTTCACAGACATGAAATCACATTGTCACATCAGCCAATCAATTCCTGGCGCATGTTTGGGGTTTGAGCATCTGGCTGACATAGTGTTGGTCAAGCATCTCACCCTTTCTCTGAAGTTCCCACTGTGTGCTTGGGGATGAGGGACCTCTCCATGTCCATGGTGACCTGTGGTGAGATTATGATCTCTTTTACAGGTCGAATAGCTATAGAAAATACCGTAGCTCTTCCGCATGGTGGCAGCTCTCTCCTTCCTATTCCTTCATGTATTGTTTATTTATATCTCCAAGGACTTTTAGGTGTTTATCTTGCACTTTGAATTGTAACTGTATTCTTCCTTACTTAGTCCTTTGCTTGTTTTTTTCGTTTGACTGGTTGGGTGCTCTTTCTATTGTTCTAGATTTCTCTCTACTCCATTTGGTGACTCAACACCAAATGAGTTTCTGGGTTTTAAAACTTTCTGTTCTCGGACACTATTATGTGCTTCAGACGCTCTTTCCATATACCTTGCCCCAGTGTGCCAGCCATTTTCCCTCAGAAGCTCTGACTTCTCGTTAGAGAATGGTATTGGGAACCGTAACCCAAGTAGTAGGTATGTTCTCGCCCCTGGATGTTTGCTCATGTAGCCCAATGGAGCCGACAGAGAAAGACACGTATGTACATCTGACCTGTATACCTACACACATCTGCCTCCTCACACACCTCTGTCTGTAACTGGTTAAGCTCGAGTCCTTCCGGGTGTCTCTGAGCTTAATCAATTATCACAGAACTCCATCCAGCCTCCCCGTCTTACACATCTGTCAGTTCCCACTTGGACAGTGTGAAATTGGGCTTTCCCCCTCTGCCACTCATTTTCTTAATTGCTCAGCTCCAGCAAGCAGAGATCACTAGTCAGTTGTCATCCAGGCCCCAGCGGGAAGCAGTGCCAGCAAGGAGAACGAGGCTGGAGATTCCCCTCCGCTCCCCTCACTGCTTCAGTCTCCTGACACTTCCGCAGTCAGGGAGACCAGTGCCACTTTCCAGACTCTGTTCCCCACATCATTTTGTATGTTTCTGGTGACATGAAGTTCTTTAGTTAACAGACTGCGAGCATTTTCTGCAGTGCCACCACCTTCCCAATTAATATTCTGCTCCGGAGGCCATGAGGTTCACTCTGCTTGATACACATCTTTATAGCGTGACTGGCGTGTGACGTCAGGATTCACCGCAACAGAAACACACAGGACATCTGTGTCTCTCATTCCGCTTCTCCCCGGGATGACCCTGATGGGCTTCTGTGATCCAGTGAGATGCAGCACGTTAAAGGTAGTGCCACTGTAGACAGTTGTATCTCCGGAAATTGCCGATTCTTCTTGGTTCTCAAGGTATGGCTGGTGGCTGTTGATGTAATAATCGTGTCAACTGAAAACCACAGTCCCCTGGCATGTTGATGAATTGCCACCATAGAATGTACAGTCTTGTAGACTGACTTCTGTCAGTTTCCAATATATCGGATTCATCAGATCCTCCAAGACGCACCATTTGAACTGCCATTCAAATGTTTACTGTTTTAGCTTTGAGCCGTATTTCTCAGCCCAGAGTTCATCCTCACGGTAGGATTCTTAATTTCTATGACCTTTGGCCAGTTATAACTAAGGCTGTGATAATCATACGCGTTCAGACTTTTCAGAGCATAGGTTTTTTAGATCTGTTAAGTAAAGGTCAAAGGCACAGCTTTTCATTAAATAGCACAGACACACTGAGAGCTGTGTGGGACCCCACCCAAGAAGCTCCTAAGATAGGGCTGTCACTGTCCAGCTCACGGTCAGGAATGCCTACAGCTCCCCATCTTCATCAGGATTTGAGGTTCATCAGAGTTTTTGTCTGTCTGCTGGTCGTTTTAGTCAGTCTATGAGTTTACAGAATTTTTCCTTTTATCTAATTTCCCTCCCTAGTAATGAATACCGCTGCTGTCTTTTTCTAGGTCTATCCGTATCGCCTCTCCTGAGCTATGCGTTCATGCATTTTAACCATTTTAATTAGGTTACTGTTTTCCCCTTGTGTTTTAAAACTTCTATAAATATTTTGGGTACAACTACTTTACCATTTTTTTATATGTATAACATCTCTTAACTTGTGGCTTGATTCTTTTCACAGTATTTTTCACAGAGCGGAAAATTGCGAATTGTGAAAAATTCAGTCCAGCATATTTCTCAATAAACTAAACTATTGTTGATCTTAAATTTACTGACCAGCTCAAGTTTTCTCTCACATTTGATCTCATAAACTTTACGGCGACCAGTTTTCAGATCTATGGTAAGATGATCTTGCAAAACTGTGTGGGATAAAGATCTAGAATTGGGTGGGGGGTGGGGGGTGGGGGATTTTTTTCCAGCGTCGCTCACAGCGTTCTTTCCCTTAAGCCTTGCACCATCGGGACAGGATTTGACTGCGTGCATTTCTGAGCTCTTGGTTCTGCACATTGATCATGTTACTGTATTGCCCTTGCCCTGGCTATCCCAGGCTGTGTTGATTAACGCAGTTTCACAATAAGTCTTGAGGTCATGTAGTGTCTTTCTTCCAATATATCTGTTCTTCTGTAGTGGAGTGCTAGCTGCCCTTGGGGTTTAGTCACTTTTGAAAACTTTAAAATCAGTTTTTCATTATTTAGAAAATTGCTTGCCAAGATTTCAGTTGGAATTTCATTGACACAATTGACCAAGCTGGCCAGAACCGACATCTTAACAGTATGGATCCTTACAATTCATGACCTATTCCTTCATCTATTTAGATATTCTTTGATTTTTATTTTCGAGGAGTTATAATTTTCTTTTTATAAATCTTGCACATAACTGATTTTAGTCAGGTCAAAGTATGAATGAGGGAGTGTCCCCCCAACATTGTTCTCTGAAAGAAGACATGAAGATTTGGTGCGATTTTCCTGAAATACTTGATGGAATTCACTTTGGCTGCTTTGCTCTCAGAAAGCCGTTTATGATAGAGTCACTTGCCTCAAAGGGCACAGACACACACATCACCTACACCTGCCTTGGCAGTTTGTTCTTTCGAGAATTTGATCTAGTTCATCTGTGGTCAAGTGCATATACCTAAAATCACTGTAGTAGTCTGTTATCTTTCCACGAATGGAACTCCACTAGCTACAGTCGTTTTTTTCTGCTCCGAGCAGCTTATATCCTGTTTACTCCGTGGTGAGCTTGGTCACAGCTTTTGCTGTTTGATGGTTTGTCTCCCAAAGCAAGCTTTTAGTTTCTTGTCCTATTTCTGTCTTCTCAGTTTCATCAATTTCAACTTCAAATTTTCTTTCTTTCTTTCTTTCTTTCTTTCTTTCTTTCTTTCTTTCTTTCTTCCTTCCTTCCTTCCTTCCTTCTTTCCTT
>NC_022029.1:24260648-24289749 GCF_000317375.1 Microtus ochrogaster
TTTCTCTCTCTCTCTCTCTCTCTCTCTCTCTCTCTCTCTCTCTCTCTCTCTTTCTTCTGCTTGGTAGTCTTTAAGTTTTCTGTGTCCTATGATTTTTCTCAGATGCAAGCTAAGATTCAATGTGGGTATTTTCTTTCTTTTCTAATGCAGACATTTAATGCCATAAACATATTCTTTCACCCTTCCTTCCCTTTGTTCCTTCTTTTGGTAAGCACTTTGTTCCTTGGTGCAGTGGGTATTAGAGCCACTGTTATGTGGGGCAGATTCCTTCATGTTTTGTTTTTCTGAAGTTTCAGTCCCATTTATGATTTCTCTTTTTTTCTCTTGTAAACTAATGAGTTTGATGTGCTTGCTCGCAGAAACATGAGCAACAGTGACTACCTCACAGAAGAAAATGCCTCTCCCTCCCCAGTCAATTATTAAATTTCTCCTGTTTTATCTTCCTTGGCTACCACCAAAGGACAATTTTGCTTGGTGTGGTGCTGTCCTTCATTCTTTCATCATCTTATTTATTTAACTCTGTTCTCTTTTTGTCAAGACCTCTGCCCAGTCCCTGATCTTATTGTTCTAAATTAAAACATTTTCATTTTCTGAAGTTTAAATTTGACAAGGTCCAGATGCTTTACATGTCTGTCTAGTACTCTAAGTTTCCTGGATCCATGATAATTTGTTATAGATTATTAATTTTAGAAGATCATCATGTGCCATTACATAAAATATTTTGGATCCCATTTTTTCCATTTCTTCTGCTTTGACTATTCTGTTTACCATATGTTACAGCTGTTTGCCACTGTGTATTTTCCCCCTTGAAGCTTTGCCTTTATTGTGTAGTATGAGGCATTCCTATAGCCTCTTACACACTCACTGAATCCACCTCGGCTAGCCTACCAATGAATATCATTTCTGTTGGTTTCTTTTTATACTGACATGTTCCCAGCTTTTACTTAACACCTCTCAGGTGTTTTTTGTACACTGTCTACTGTCCTGTTTAGTTTCTATTGTCATCATTACACAATCTAGCATCACCTAGGATGAGAGAAACTCAGCTGAAAGGCGGCTGAACCACACTGGTCTACGGTAATGTCTGGAGGTACACACTTTGACTGTGAGTTGATGGAAAAGACCACTATGGATGTTGCCACCCTGGGGCAAGTGGTTCTTAGTTGTGTATGAAAACAGGCTCACCCAGAGGCCAGAAAAATAAAGCCAAGAAGCAGTGATCTTTCACGGCCATCGTTCCAACTTCTGCCTGAGTTTTTGCCCCAACCTCCTACTACAGACCATATGCCGAGAAAGGGAGCAGAAATAATGGTTCCTTCTCCATAGTTGCTTTTGGTCATAGTGTTTTATTTTAGCAACAGAATATAAATAAAAATATCTACTATCTCCATCAACACTCCCCAATAAATACTCATCATAGTGATTCTTAAGTTTCATCTGTGGCCAATGATTCAGTCTTTCCTGGCCTGTAAGGCTCAGGTCACAAACATCTCCCTGCTGAACCAGAAAGTTCCCTGAAGGTCAGAGGTTAGTGCTACACTGTCCTAGCAGGGGTTCCTGGAGACTTCAAGGTCAGCTGGCCACGCTCAGCCTCCAGCAGGGCCTCACAGTTCCAGCATGGTGTCCTAGTGGCTCCTTGCTTCAGAAGTCCTGTGATCAACAATTCACCTGTACCTAGAATTCTCTGAAGTGGCCTGTCTATCTGCATTCCAGGGTCTCTCTTTACTCCTTGACTTCATTTCTCTCCTAAGTGCCAAACCGCATCACTGATGTCCCTGGCTCTTTTCCTGTTATTATGAAGCAAGCGCTGACTTCCAAGCTTATTCTCTGTTGGCACTAGCTCTACCTTTATTTTTAGACTCCACGGTAATAAAGCAATACGACATAATTTTATTATACTGTACCTTAGATTAAAACTAAACATGCAAACATGAAACTTTAATTAGCTAAGCATTGCTGTATATAATAAGCTTTTTATGTGAGTTCTCCTTTATCAACTATGGAGTCTTATTTGGACAGCATCATACTTTAATCCTCAAAATAATTTAAAAATGATTAATTTAACCATTTAGACAATAGTGCAGATTTAGCTATCAAGCTCTAGTGCCAAACTCACAGGTCCCTTCCCTGTTCAATGTGCTAGGGTTGTCTTGTCGAGCATGAGCTGTTTCTTAGACCGTGTGCTTTATTTTAAAACTAGCCTAGCCTTCTTTTCTTTTTCTTGCTTGTATTAGGGTTGTTAGCTAAAGCCTCCAGTGAGTGACTGAGCAGAAGGCCTGACCAAGAGTGGCCTTCTTTCAATCCCAGGCTTCAGAAACAAGCATTCAGGTTTGGCACATACTATACCCAGGTAGCTCTAAGACTCAAAGCTCTCTCCATCACGTCAAGAAAGATGCCTTCCTGATCCAGCTCTCAACGCTGCCTCCAGAGAATGTGAGGTGGGAATTATTAGCTCGGTGGGTCTCTTCATTGATGATGGACATCAGTCCCGTGACTTTCATCTGCTTATGTCCTGCCGCCTGATTTGTTGCTTTGTTTGTAATAACTGCACCTGTGTCCATGAAGCGCTGCCTCCAGCCTGGAATGGTTTTCTTCTTCCCTGGACTGTCTGTCTCTCTGTATTAGGGAGATGATGGGCTCATATAGTGGCCGGGGATGGACTCGTACGCAGTGGTTATTTCTGCTGTCTGTGATAGAATGAACTTTGGCAACTTGTAAGTGCATGTACCTCCTCGGGGTATTTCTTTGCATGTGTTTTTGGTTTATGGTTCAGCCTTATATCACTCTGACTGGAAATGCCGGCAGTACTAATTCAATTTCTTTAATAACTAGGAACTAATGGGGTTTTAAAAGTGAATTTTTATAGCAGTTTTTTTAATTGCCAGTTTTACTCAAGCTATCTAGTTAAAGCACTTCTCAAAATATCCCTTAACCCATAGAACTGCTTTTATATCATAATTTGGTATAATTTCTCCATTTCCTGACATGGCTAATCTTTTATTTTTCTCGTTTGTTTATTTGTTTTGGTTTGATCAGTCTGGCTAGGCAGTGAAATTGATCTTGGTCAGTCAACTTATTTCCAGAGGTCTACTCTATTGTTTAGGTTCTTCTGCTGGCGATACATTGTCTCCCTTCTGTTTGCCCCTGGCTCTGCTAGGTATCAGAGCCTGGGGATCTTTATGTGTTGTGTTTTGCATAAGAGATCTTCCTAAAAACCACCATCGAGGGAACAGACAGACTATAAAAGCCAGAGGATGAGGAAGTTTGACGTGAGATAGTGTCTCCTAGAAATTCTCCCAGAAATGTCAGAAGCTACACTCAGGAAGTCTCACCAACAGGGACACCTAAGCATGAATCAGAACAAGGACAACACCAGTAAATACACTAACACAGAAGGGAGTAAGTTCAGAAGGCCTGAGCTGTCAACAGCGAACCACAGGCAACTATGGAACAGGGAGAGTGGGGAAAGAAACAGTCTTATATATTTAGAGTATAAGCCACACACACACACACACACACACACACACACACACATACACACACACACACACACACACACACACACACACACACACACACACACACACACACACCAGAAGCTAACGAAAAATTGTCCATAAGTTTGAAAAAGAGAAAAGGGAGGGAGTCCGTGGGTGAGGTCGCAAGGAGGAAAGGAAAGAGGGAAATGATGTAATTATAAAAAAAATTTAAAATATATATTAAAAAACCACCAAGTGTTATCAACCTCCTTCTCACTGCAGAGTGGGCAGCTTTTCAGAGGGTGACATATTATAGTTTTGCTTTCATATAATTAAAAATATTTTCCAATATCTTCACCGAGAATTTTGTTGACACAGGTCATTTTGAAGTCTGTCATTTCCAAGTTTTGGGGATAGCGATATATCATTATGCTGTCATTTTCAACAATATCTCAAATGATCTCAGAAACTATGGTATAAAGAATTTAGCCATTATAATTAACTAAGAGGTGGTAGGGTTATATTTGCTGCTTTCAAAGTAATATTTGTCTTATTTCTTTGGAAACTTCATACAATATCTTTTAACCCAACCCTCTGCCAACTAGTCCCAGATCCTCGTGCTCTTCCCTAAGCGCTCAGCATCGTGTTCTCTTCTCACAAGGTTTTGCTTTCATTTATCTTTCCAGATCAAGAAACAATCTAAGCTGGGTGTGGTAACACACCTCTGGAAGTGCCGCATTTGAAATGAGGAGGCAGGGAAATGAGTTAGAGACTATCTTTGGCTGTGGAGTGAGTTTGAAGGCAATTTCGGCACATAAGAACATTTTTAACAAATGTTCTACCAACCCATTGAATCAAACCTATAGTATCATGGTATCACACAAGTAGAAAGAAATTTTATCTTCCCCTTCGTTTTCATGCCACACAGATGTCTTAAATGTTAACAAAAATAAGCAAAAATCCTGGGAAATATATTATCAGAAGGAATGATAGTAAGCATCAAACATATAGTTGTGGTGAAGCTTAGTCTACCTCTTCCGTGCGTGATGTGCCGTCATCTCCTTCCAGGGGTGGCATTTTTTCAGTTACAGCAGCACTGGTATCATCCACAGTAGGATCATCTTCATGAATACCTAGACCAAGCTTGATCATCCTGTAGATCCTGTTAGCGTGTGTCTGGGGATCTTCCAGACTGAAGCCAGAAGACAGGAGTGCAGTTTCATACAGCAAGATGACCAGATCCTTCACAGATTTGTCGTTCTTGTCGGCCTCTGCCTTTTGCCGGAGGGTTTCAATAATGGAGGGATGAGGGTTTATCTCCAGGTGCTTCTTTGCTGCCATGTAACCCACTGTTGAGCTGTCTCTGAGGGCTTGAGCTTTCATGATTCTTTCCATGTTTGCTGTCCACCCATATGTGCTTGTGACAACAACAGCATGGGGATGTCACCAATCAGTTTGATACAGCCACCTTTTCAACCTTTTTCTCCAAAATATCTTTCATAATTTTGCAGAGGTTTTCAAATTTTGTCTTTTTTTTTTTTCTTCCTGCTTCTTTTTCTCCTCTTCATCTTTTGGAAGCTCCAGTCCTTCTTTGGTAACTGGCACCAAGGTCTTGCCTTCAAATTCCTTCAGTTGTTGCACACAATATTCATCGATGGGCTCATTCATATAGATTACTTCTAAGTCAGGCTTTTGGAGGCGTTCCACAAAAGCCGATTAGCAACTTGGTCCGTGGTCTCACCTATAATAAAGTAGATGTGCTTCTGGTTTTCCTTCATTCGGGTGCAATAATCTTTGAGGGATACCATCTCATCTCCAGAGGAAGATGTGTAGAATAGCAACAGCTACTAGACCAAATAATTTCACTTGGAAGTGTTCTGAGATAGCTTCATGTTTAACAGAAAAAAATTAAGATGGCTTAAGTTTCATCTTAAAATTTTTCATACCCTATAGTTCTGCATGTACTAGTCTTAGAAGTAAGTACACAAGCTAAAACAACAGGAATTTCCCATGTGGCTTGTACCAAGAACAAAATCCTAAGCTTCCCTAGGTCTTGTAACTAAGCAAGGCTTGTGAGTGGAAATACAGTACCCAATCACATTCTGCTTTAAAAGAAACCCTGTCTCGGAAAAAAAAAAAAAAAAGTGAATACAGATGAAAAAAAAAGAGAACATTTTCAAAGAAGGAGAGAAAGAGAGGGGGAGGGAGGGAGGGAGGGAGGGAGGAAGGAAGGAAGGAAGAATTTGCTGAAAAATACCCCATATGCACAAGAACCATCACCATGAACCACCCTTGTTGGTAGAGTTGTTTGAACTGTCTGTACTTGTACTGATTTAATGACTGACTGTCCTATGAGTAATCAAGTGTAGGTATGGACAATATGTACAAATTTACCTGCTTTACCCTATTTCACTGTGTGCATGCACACCAACCAACACATCATGCACTATTTAACCCACTCTGCCTTATTTGACTGCGTGTATGCACACAATGTACACTTTATTTCACCATTTGTAGACATACACCAGTGTACCATGTGTTAGTTTATACTCTACAGTGTGAGAAAATGGTTGGCTCAGGAAATGACTTGGCCAGATACAGATACAGCCATGTTGATGTCTTTATTCGGCATCATTATTAGGTTGTCTCTTATCCCATCGTCTGTGTGAGCATGTGTATGCTGTGTTTATACTAGTGTTTGTCTGCTGTGGTGTTTTCCTTGTAGGCAGCATACACACCAGTTAGCCAAACTCGTCATCCCTACCTGTAGCTACAGTCTTCAGTCACACAGCAGGGGTCTCACAGGTTGTTTAAAGTGGGCTACGCACCTATCAATTCTCATTCTTCCATCTGTTTTCTCTTTTCTGTGCTCTTTTTAATGATCAAACTTTCGATTGTGTTGGATTCTTAATAACTATTACTATTTCTTTGCAACTTCAGAGTCCTTTTGTCAATTACATTTATTGATTGATGGATGGATTGTGTGTATTCGTGTGTGTCTGTGTGTCTAGGTCAGAGGACAATAGGGAGTCGATACATTTTTCTAATTGAGTGCTTCCTAGTTTCTTTGCCTTGGTGGTCAAAACAGAGACTCAACGAAATTTGAGTTTATTCTAATTTGTGCAGATTTCTCATGCAAATTGTCAGCTGACCTGTCATGTATCATGCCTCGTGTCTTAGTAGAAACCATGTGTTTCTAGATCATTGACACAAATTTTCTTTCAGGTGCACATCTTCCTGGCTTCCATTGATTCAGCCTCTTCTTTGTTGTGACCTTCTTGCCTAAATAACTTGCCTCAAAGTGGTGTTCTAGATAAAGTCCTTTGCTCTTGTATGGAATTTAATCCCTTATTTGCATTCATTAATACTTGCTTTACATGCTTGCTTGCTCTAAGCTCGGTGCATGTATAATAAAAATTGTTTCTTCTTGCACAACTGACATTACATAATAGCCTCCCTTATCTCTTTATTATATGATTTTAAAATCACTTCATTTCATGGAAATATAACTGCTCACGTGACTCTTTGATTTAATTTACACAAACTACTTTATATCTTTAGGACTGTGTACTGCAAAGTTCTTGTCTTGCAGCTCAGGCAGAGACCCAAATAGTAGAGATTGGAAAAATCTAGGTGACAGAACTCCATTGAAACCACCATTCCCACCTGAGCCAGCTACCTCCACAGGAGCAGACCTGAACCTCCATGGGAACAGGCCCAAATGACATACGAGATTGCAAAGCAACCTCTGAAAGCACCGAGCGACCTCCGGAAATGGTGAGTGACTTCCAGGGTGACAGAAACCTTGGCCCTGACTGCACAAGGAGGAGCAACTGTCTAAACCTTGAATTCACTGCCACCTGGAAACGGGATCACCAGTGACACAGCCCCAACTATACCAATCAGAGGAAAAGATGAGTAGACAAGGTAAGAACACACGCAACACCACAAAGAGCTACACAACATCAACAAAAACTAGTGGCTCTGCAACAGCAAGACTTGAACAACCCAATACAGATGAAGCAGAAGAAAATGATGTAAAAAGTAACTTTAGGAGACTGATTGAGGCCCTTAAAGAGGAAATGAAAAATTCCCTCAGAGAAATAGAGGAAAAGACAAACAAAAAATTGAAAGAAATCAACAAATCTCTTAAAGAAAACCAAGAAAAAACAATCAAACAGGTGAAAGAAGATATTCAAGACTTGAAAACCAAAATAGAGACAATAAAAAAACAAACAAACAGAGGGAATTCTGGAAATAAAAAATATGGGAAAATTATCAGGAACCAAAAATGCAAGCATTACCAGCAGAATGCAAGAGATAGAAGAGAGCATCTCAAGCATTGAAGATACAATAGAGGAAGTAAACTCATCAGTCAAATAAAACTTTTAATCTAACAAAAGCTTACCACAAAATATCCAGGAAATATGAGACACTATAAAAAGATCAAACCTAAAATTCTACCAAGAAACTTCTACAACTCATAAACACCTTCAGTAATGTAGCAGGATACAAGATTAACTAAAAAAAAAAAAATCAGCCCTTCTTTATATAGATGATAACTGGGCTGAGAAAGAAATCAGAGAAACATCATCCTTCACAACAGCCACAAATAAAGTATCTTGGAGTAACTCTAGCCAAACAAGCAGAAAACCTGTATGACAAGAACTTTAAATCTTTTGAAGAAAGAAATTGAAGAAGACACCAGAAGTGGAAAGATCTTCCATGCTCTTGGGTAGGTAGAATTAGCATAGTAAAAATGGCAATTTTACCAAAAGCAATCTACAGATTCAATGCCATGCCCATCAAAATCCCAGAAAAATTCTTCACGGACCTCAAAAGAACAACAATTAACTTCATATGGAAAAGCAGAGCAACCAGGATAGTGAAAACAATCCTGTTCAATAAAGAAACTTCTGAAGGCATCACAATCCCTGACTTCAAACTGTACCATAGAGCTACAGTAATGAAAACAGCCTGGTATTAGCATCAAAACAGATGGGAGGTCCATTAGGACTGAATCAAAGACCTGGATATCAATCCACACACCTACAAACACCTGATATTTGACAAAGAATCAAAAAATATAAAATGGAAAAAAGAAAGCATATTCAAGAAATGGTGCTGGCATAACTGGATATCAACATGTAAAAGAATGAAAATTGGCGCATATCTATTGCTGTGCATAAAGCTCAAGTCCAGAAGGATCAAAGACCTCAACATAAAACCAACCACACTAAACCTCATAGAAGAGAAATTGGGAAATACACTTGAACGCATTGTCACAGTAGACCACTTCCTAAATATAAGCCTAGTAGCACAGACACTGAGAACAACAATTAATAAATGGGACCTTCTGAAACTGGGAAGCTTCTGTAAAGCAAAGGACACAGTCAACAAGACAAAACGACAATGGGAAAAGATCTTCACCAACCCCACATCAGACAGAGGACTGATCTCCAAAATATACAGAGAACTCAAGAAATTGGTCGTCAAAAGAACAAATAATGGGCTGGAGAGATGGCTCAGGGGTTAAGAGCATTGCCTGCTCTTCCAGAGGTCCTGAGTTCAATTCCCAGCAACCACATGGAGGCTCACAACCATCTGTAATGAGGTCTGGTGCCCTCTTCTGGCCTTCAGGCATACACGCGGGAAGAATATTGTATACATAATAAATAAATAAATAATTTTTTAAAAAAAGAACAAATAATCCAATAAAAAAATGGAGTTCTAAACAGAGAACACTTAATAGAGGGATCCAAAATGGCTGAAAGACATTTAAGGAAATGCTCAACACCCTTAGCCAACACTGAGATTCCATCTTACACCTGTAAGAATGGCCAAGATCAAAAACACTGATAACAACTTATTCTGCAGAGAATGTGGGATAAAGGGAACATTCTTCCATTACTGGTAGGAGTGGAATCTGATACAGTCACTTTGGAAATCAGTATGGTAATTTATCGAAGAAAAAAAAAAACAACCTTCCTCCAGACCCAAAAATACCGCTTTTGCGTATATACCCAAAGGATGCTTAATCATACCATAAGGACATGTGCTCTACTATGTTCATAACAGCATTATTTGTCATAGACAAAATCTGGAAACAACCTAAATGCCCCTCAACCACAGAATGGATAAAGAAGATGTGATACGTTTATACAATGGAGTTCTACACAGTGGGAAAAAAAAATGACATCATGAAATTTGCAAGCAAATGGATGGATCTGGAAAACATCATATTGAGTGTGGTAACCCAGACTCAGAAAAAGAAATATAATATGTACTCACACATAAGTGGCTTTTAGCTTTAAAGCAGAGAAAAACCAGCCTACAAATCACAATCCCAGAGAACCTAGACAACAATGAGGACCCTAAGAGAGACATACATAGATCTAATCTACATGGGAAGTAGAAAAAGACAAGATCTCCTGAGTAAATTGGGAGCGTGGGGATCATGGGAGAGGGTTGAAGGGAGGAGGAGAAACAGAGAGGAGTGGGGAAAAATATATAGCTCAATTAAAAACAACTGAAAAAAAAAGAAATCCACCATTCCTTCTTGTCAGAATTCTGAGTTCTGAGATGCAAGGCATTGCACTGACAATGCCTGTGATATGTATACATGCTGCAGAAATTAGCAGGTCACCTCCACATTGCACAAGCCTTGTCCTGAACCCACCATTTCTTGTTCTGTTCTCACAGTCAAAGCTTCAGCAAAGTTCCTTAAGAGCTATGCTTCATTTCCACCTTCTTACAATAAAGAGTTCTCTGGAATATACCTTACATGTTCTCCTCTGCTACCTAACACAAGATGATGTAAGGACAACCACTTGTTCCTTCCTGACTGCTCAGCCCCGAGATAACCACACAGAAACTGTATCAATTAAATCACTGGTTGGCCTATTAGCGCTAACTTCTTATTGGCTAGCTTTTACATCTTAATTTAACCCATTTTCATTATTATATATTTTACCACAAGGATCGTGGCCTACTGCAAGTTTCTGGCCCTGTCTGTCTCCAGTGGCAGCTCCATGGCTTCTCTCTGTCTTTGACTCTGCCTCCTTTTTCCCAGCATTTAGTTTAGTTTTCCCTGCCTAGTTCTGCTCTACCCAGTCACAGGTCCGAAACAACTTCTTTATTAATCAACGGTATTCACAGCATACATAGGGAAATCCCATGTTAACAAGATGTTGAGAGATGGCTACAAAATTTAACATTCTCGGCTCCATCCAACCATTTATGATTCTGTTTATGGTATGGAGTGTTGCTAAACAGAGAGGCTAATCACTGTTTCTTTATACCAACCTGAGCTGGAAGCAAGCTAGTTTGACTCATGCAAGAGAATCATGATTTGTAAAGGACCCATGAGAAAGAATAAGAAATGACCAGGTTACTAGACAGGTTTCCATTCCAATATTCTGATCTCCTTAAAGACAAAAAAAATTTTTTTTCTTTGACTTTTGGAAAACCTTCACGAAGAAGCATCAACAGCAAAGCAATCATTTCAGAAGTCCATCCCACGCAGATGTGGATTGGGGAGAAATCCCTGAGGACTTTGTGTGCATGGATTTTGATATGCTAATAGTTCCGTGGGAACGCGTTTTCAATATTCTCTCATAAAGAGGCAATCTCGACACTCAAACAGCCAATATGCGAGCTGATTGCTCTGGGATGGAAAACCAGGTGATTTCAAGAATAATTTGACCCTTAAAATCCCTGCTGTGGAAAGCTCAAATTATTGAGATTGGCTGTCATGGAAACCACGATCAATTCAGACAAAGCTGTCACCGACACGGAAAGTCCTCACACTGAGGCCAGGACCTGCCCTCTGCGGGCCTTGGCAGCAGCAGGCACCAGTAGCCAGGCTTTGTATGTCTCTCACTTGTAGCCTCCCTATTTAAAGGCAGAGTTGGAGAAACAGAAGCCAGTGTTTTCCTGATCTGCTGGCCCCATTGCCCGAGAATGTAAAGAATCTGGTATCAGGTTCCCTTTGTAAGCCACTGTCCTCTCAGAGTTTGTTTTTAAGAGATGAAAGGTGTGTAAGTAGGGCGTGGAGGGGAGTTTGTTCCTTCAATCCAAATGCTCATAAACAAAAGTATAATGAGGGAGGCACACAGAAAGAGGGAGCAAGTAAGCTAGCGAGAAAGTAGTTGTAGTGACCAGTCCTCCCAATGGCCCTCTTCCCCTAGGTAATGTTTTCTCAAGCATCCAGCTTCACCAGTCTCCAGATTACAGCCCTATAACTCGCCTGCCTGAGCTTTCAGACTCTGTTGGAGCACATAATGTTTTACTAGGATGCTGTTAAATGACACCGGGGGGATTCAGTTTTACACTTTTGTTTGTTTTAAAGATTCTCTGAGGGACTAATTAAGAAAACTTTAGGGTTTTTGTTTTAATGCTCTTCCAAAAATCGTATACATATTCTCCAGCGGACCCAGCAGTGTGTACTCCATGAGCCCGATGCTTTCTATTTCAAATAAATAACAGTCTGAAATGAGCATAATGGTTTCAGATATTAATATAGACACAAAAAATTTAAGATTCTGTGAATACTATCAATAAAAACATTGAACCGAAATTTTCACGAATAAGGTAAGCCGCACCCGAACCAATGGCTTCTGCATCTGCGTGGATCTCTTTCCTTCTGCACAGATGAGGGTTCAAATTGAAAAGGGGAAATTGATTGACAGCCCTGAACCTTTTCTAGAATTTATTGTGTACGTGCTGGAAACTTTTTTTTTTTTTTGGTTTTTTGAGACAGGGTTTCTCTGTAGCTTTGGAGCCTGTCCTGGAACTCCCTTGGTAGACCAGGCTGGCCTGGAAACTTTTTTTAAAGAGACCCAAAGAGGTTTAAATTTACATCTTGTAAAAGACAACTTTGAAAATTTCCTTCAGTCAAATGGCGTCATGTGAGTCAAAGGTGTAGATAATAAAACTAGGTCAACATTATGCATTTTAAGCTAGTATTATGCGGCTTTACAGTTCCTGGAGCTGAAAGCTAATGACTGAATGCTTATGCCCTTGTTATTTCTCTGTAAAGAAAGTAGATTATCTGAAAACTGGGCCATTTTCATAAATCCGAGGTCCTTGCAATATATTGGCTTTCATGGCTTTGCAGGATACAAATCTTTGGAGAAAGGGCCACCTTTTCCACACAGAGAATGTGTGTGGCCTATATTCAACGCCTCCTCTCATCCATCCCACTGCAGGAACTGCAGGAAGATGAGCAGCCCTGATGCAGGACACTAGACCTAGCATAGTGATGGAAGCCACTAGGAAACTCCTGTGTCCAACCAAGCACTGAAGTGAGACCCATTGGTCATAAATAAATGTCCTCAGCAAAGAGAAGCTAGGGATAGATAATGAAACCGTGACATTGGTTTTGAGCTACTGGACCCCCATGACACTGTGGCCAGAGTTAGCACAGCAAGATTTTGAGAAAAACAATGAAGGGCTTCATCTGGACTGGTTATAGATGGAAAACACCCAGTTACACTGTAAAACTGTTGAAAACTGAACCCAAACTGAACCCAATCCAGGAGTCCTGGTCCAAAGATAGCAGGTTAGAACTGACAGCTCGAGGCAGGCCAGTTGATGTCTCAGGAAATCAAAACCAAACAAAAATAATAGCCTCATGATATAATATATGAAATATACATAATGCAACCTGAAGATACTGAGTATTGAAAGACGTGTCATCTCAATCATGTCTAAAAAAAAAAAAAAAACCCAGTCCACAACTCCCAATGATGTTGAGCTGCAAAGAGGTTAGATTACAGAGCAAAGAATTAAAAGTAACAATTCTATAGATACTCAAGAGGCTAATCCAAAATTTCAATTTGGAATGTGTTCCAAAAAAAAGCCTATATATTGAACAAGGGAATAGCAAGAAGAATGGTTTGGAATTGTTAAAATTGAACACAGATATTTAGAAGAAATCTCTACACCAGCTTAACTTGGAACTGGCCATTACACATGGCCCAGGCCAGTGGAAAGCAACCCTAAAGCAGAGCCTCAGCCCTTGGCCACTAGCAAAAGGCAGTGTCATCTACATCATAGGGTTTCAGAAGGAGGAAGCCTGGGGGGTGGGGAACTAAATATTTTAAAGAAACAGTCCTGAACTCTTTCCAAACATGCTCCAAAATTGAACAACTCGGTTTTCAGTGCTCACTGAGATCCAAATATCCAATATTAGACATATTATAAAAAACACTCCTTGAAACTGAAGTCCAGGAAAATCAAGATAGTGGACTGAAAAATGGACTCTTCCTTTCAGGATTAAAGATTTAGTGACTACACAGCTCTCATCACAAATGGTAGATACCCACAAGAGGGTATCTACACTAGCAAGAGAGTGACCTACCAGATTTCTGTATTTACATTTCAGCAAGAGTCAATACAGTCCCTTTTCTTATTTACATACTAGTTTGCTTTTAAAGATTTTTAAATTTTTACTTATGTGTTTGTATATATGCCTGTGTAGCTGCCATGTGTGTGTTGGAACCTGGAGCTAGAATGACAGGCAGTAAGTAGTGATCTCCCTGGTGTGGATGCTGGAAACCGAACTCAGATCTACTGACAGGCAACAAATGCTCTTACCCACTGAGCTGTCTCTGAAGCCCTGAGAAAGAACAATGGCGGCATTAGTGCCGAAAGGTGAAAGTTCAATCTTCCATCAAGTTGATTTGGGCATCATTTTCTCTTTACTTCTCCCTTCTCGTTACTATGGAAAGTAAAGTGACCGAGCACAACAGTGTCTTGTTCATCTCATTCAGGCCCGGCCCTTTCTGTTCTGTGTGTTAGTCTGTGTTCATGTGTGTTTATAACTGCCACTTAAGGTATGTTTACTTTACACAAAGGAAATGGTTGCAGGTAATATAAACAAGCTCCAGTGTCTGAAGTTTTCAGGCATTCTATAACACTGGTAACATCTCTCTGTTCATTCCTCTATTAAAATTACTAGTCTTTGACACTAAAATTTCTCAGCCATACTTGAAAATGTTGACTGGTTCCAGCTGATTTTATCAGTAACTCTCACACATTGCTGTACAGGAGTGTTCTGTCTGTCACATGTGTGACATGTAATTACATACACGGCAGCCATAATATTCTGGTTTCTTACCATACAGACCCTGAAATCAAGCATGAAACTCATTAACGTTTATATGAATTTAATAAAAGCATTGGCTTCTATGTGAATCACCCCCTTCAAACTTCATCAAACTTTTCCTCAAATTTCTGACTTTTGGCTGGGTCAGTTCTGCCTTGGGCCAGTTTAAACTGATTCTTTTCACACTGTGTGGCAATAAATTGGAATCTGATTTCAACTGTTCATATTTTTGCTGGCTGACTCTTCCAGCTGTAGCAGGAGGAGCTGCTTGTTGGGCTTTCTATCCCGCCCGGTCCCCCAGCCATTTTATTCCCAAAGAAAAATCACACAGAGGTCTCCATAAGATTATAAACTGATTGGTCCTTTAGCTCAGGCTTCTTATTAGCTCTTGTAGCTTATATTAACACATTGTTCTTATCTATGCTAGCCACATGGCTCAGTACCTTTTTCAGCAGGGCAGGTCACATCTTCCTTTGGTGGTCTGGGCAGGACTGGGGAAGAACATCCTTCTTCCCAGAATACCCCTGTTCTCATTGCCCCACCTCTTTTCCTGTCTGGTTTTCCCACCTATACTTCCTACCTGGCTACTGGCTAATCCGTATTTATTTAAAATATAATTGTCAAAATATAGACAATTCTCCTGCACCATCTGGCTATGTATTGACAGGTACGTAAAGATACTTCCATCTCTTCTCTTCCTAAAATTGTCCACTCACAGATGGTATGCTGCTTCTGCTTTGTGATAAGCTATGTAATAATACCACAATAGGACAACTGCTTTCCCTGGCTAAAGAGTCACATGTAAATATAATTCCACATGCATCCACATGCAGTTTTACAGAACACAGTTGGAGTTGAGATGAAGAAATTGTGCCATTGATAGACATAGAAATATAATTGATAAATATAATTATTATATATATAAAAATATAAATACAATTGATAAATATAATTGATTGTCAATGTTATGCTGGGCTTTAGCACAAACACGAGATGTGCAAAGATAGTCCAAGTATTTGTTGACTTTGCAACCAGCAATTAGCTACCATTATATTTCAATGAGTGCCCCATCACTTTACAGTGAGAAGAGGCAGAAAGACAGCTACTCTAAAGTTGCTCCACTCTGAGGGTCTGAGGGAACCCCACTGATGGCCTCCTGAGTTTCAGCACATTCTCAGGAAGACTGTCCTGAGATGAACAACAAGGAAGCAAGATGGTGAAGAGGATGGAGACCCATGCAGAAGGCATGAGGCAGTCACAACATACCTAAGATCGTATGTGTTAGGTTTTATGTCATATGGAAACTCAAAGGAAGTTGTAAGAGCCTGAAGCTTAGGGCTCATCGGGGCTGGATGATGAGAGTAGAAGTCAAGATTTTTATTGACCCAGGCAGGACCAGCAGGAATTACAAAGTAAGGTACCAATTCCTATGTTCTGTGGTACATACATCATCCCCAACTGCCCCACTGGCATGGCTGAAGCAGCTAGTATACTGGGTGAATTGTTAGAGGGTAGGTGGTGGGTCCCAAAAGAGGACTCCCAGACCTTCTCCGAAAATCTCAGGATCTTGAACTCAGAAGATTTAGTGTTTTCCACTCATTGGCTAGGTCATCTGGACCAACAATGAACACATGGGTTATTACATTTCAGTTTCCCAAGGATCGTGCTTCCATAGAGTCTGAGGCATCAATATCATCCTCTAGGCCCTTGTTGCTCCAAGGGAGCCAAGAGACAAGACAATCAGGTTTCCACTGGTGGAGGTGAGCAGATTGGGCAACTTGTCCATTGCATAGAAATCAAATGCTATCAAATTTGTTACAGAATCTTCCCGGCTTCCAGAAGAAAAGGAGCCTATGACATGTAACATGTAACATGTTCTTATGCAAAATGCTGTCCATAGAGCTTCTGCCCAGCCTCTTGAAAAGACCCTCCATCCTTTGGAACAATAAAAGCCCTTCTTAGCTCTGCTTTCCATATCAGCAAGCTATACAAGTTTCTGTTTCTATCTTTTTGGTCTTAAAGTCAGAGGAAGCCACAAGCCTTCCACAACCAGGGCATGTTATAGGTGCCACAACTTGGATACAAGACTTCTCCTGACCTTGATGACCCGTCATTCAAAAATGAATTAAGCATTTGAATCGTAGCCTGGAATTTAGTTCATGGTTATACACTAATGTCAGTCTCTTGGATTGGATGAAAATATTCTGACCACATAGGCGCTAACTCTGGAGGACACTTAGTGAGGAGCCTACAGAGCCCCCTGCACTGCCTTCCCAGCGCGTCTGCAAATCCACAGTCCTTACCAATGCCAAACTGTCTTCTGAAAGACAATCTCTAGCTCTGGTTGTGTGTCATAGCCCAGCCCTCTCTAGCATAATGTTTCTCAACCTTCCTAGTGTTGTGACTCTTTAACATAGTCCATATTGTGGAGACCCCAACCACAGCACTATACTTGTTGCTACTTCATGACTGTAATTCTGTTATCGATCACATTGTAAATATTTTTGGAGAGAGAAAGTTTGCCAAAGGGGTCCCGACCCACGGGTTGAGAACCACTCATTCTGGAAAGACCTTTTCTTGGAAAGAACCAACACTTCTTTGATTCCTGCAGAGGAGAAGAACCTCTGCTGGAAAGGGTAAACTTACAGGCAGTCCCACCAGCACCCTCTGACGCCCTCTATCTGCAGGATTCAGAATTCAGCATTCACTTGGAGAGGGCATAGAAAAGGAGTGTGGGGTGTGAGAAGCCCCACATTCTGAGGATTTGTCAGTTCTTGGGTCTTTACCTCCACACACCCTCTCCTCCACAGTCATAGTGCCCCCCTGCTGAGTGGGCATTGAAGGCTCCTCTGTGGTGAAGGGTATACACTAAAGAAAGTCCTCGTGGCCTAGCTATGAGCTACTTGTGTCTTTCAGTTCCCCTTTAAACCAGAGTGAAAATCTTGCTCTCCATCCTGTCTTTTCTGTACTTACTCTCTTTTTGACTATGAACTTGACAGTGATTTCTGTTTGCTGTCAAGAATCCTTTCTCAGGGAAATGAACACATAAGGTTCTTGACCTTCTTTAATGAACTCTGATTCCTGGACCCACTCCGGCTGCACATTCTGGACTACATTTCTGATTAGGACAGCCTCATCAAGACCAAGAAGGGGAAAGAACACATACAAGTTTTAAGCATCAGTAATGCCCAGTGTGATCTTTGAAAAGGTGTACACGGAACAAAACAGCTGAAAGAAGCTAATTACATGGACTAATCTTGTGGCGGAATATGTAAGGGCTCTGTTAGCAAGTGCCAAGAACATGACACTTCACTGGTCAAGGCTGTCAGCGGATTGTCCCGTATCTCTCTGGATCGGTGTCTTCCCATGGAAGTGGTGTCCCTTGTCAGTTTTTCAACATTTCCTTGGGTTTCTCTTTCCCTTGGCACCAGCCATCCATTACCCTACTCTAGTTCTATGGATTTGTCTGTCTTAGATTTCACATGTGGCTGAGGTGGAGCTTCTGCCTTTCATTGTCTGCCTTATTTCCCTTGACATAACATCCTGAAGATTGACGCATGCTGTTGCAAGGGACATCACTTCTTTCTAAGGGTTGATCAACTTCCTGTACTCCCCCGCCCCCATTTGCAAAGGACACATAGGCTGAGTCCGTGGCACAATAAACAATGGCGTGTGAATGTCAGTTGTTTAAATTGATTCTATCTTTTTACATCAACAAAATCATTGGATGCCTCTATTATCTGGCATCCCGTTTTTAGTTTTTGAGGGATCGCCACACTGTTTCCATAATAATAAAGTCATTTACATTTTACTCCTTTTGAACACATTGTCACCAACACATGCTAAACCTTGTCATTCTGTTGATAATTATGAAGACAGTGGTGGGGTGATATAGCCTTGTGATTTTAGTTTGCAGCTCCTTCGGGACTGTTTATGTAGATCATGTTCCCATCTAGCTGCTGGCCACATATGTATGCCTTTGAAAATATCCATGTAGGCCCTCTGTCTATTCTCAAATCAGGGTTCGTTTTCTGATCCTCGTTGGATTAGGTCCCTTCCTTACATATTTGCAATGACTGCTTCTATCATGTTTGGTATTTTCACCAGTCTATACATTCATTGTCTTTTCTACAAATATTTCTGATATACTTTGAATTGTGCTGTCTCCCAGTATAAGATTCTCTTTGTTGATTTTTATGAGATATGTAGATGAATGTGTGGATTGATAGATGATAGAGATAAATGATAGAGATAAGAAATAAGAGATAAAAATTGATCGCGTATAGTAATTCTATTTTAGTCTCAGTGTTTAGGGTGTGTTAGGACCACGAACTCTCCGCTGTAAACTATCTACCACCTGTAATATGAATCCAGCTCTGCTCTCCTGAGTCTCACAGAATCAGGATTGAGGTAGACATAGAGGACAGGTAAGCCTTGCCTTATGGAGACCCCTCTGCCGTTCCTCGTTGCACAAGGCTCAGCTGTCAAAGACAGAGGCAAGCAAATTAGGAATAAAACCCACTGAAGAGAGAAACTCACCCTGGAAATACCAAATGCTCACCCCGTGACCCACCAACATACCCTGAACGTCTAGATCTGTAAGAATGCTCTGATTTTAAACCAGTAGGAGATAGCCATAGTCAGAAAGTCCACTGATGTGAATATATTTTTTAAAAAATATGTAAACAAGGGCTAGGGGAGGACAGAGTGGATGAAAAAGTTTCTGTGTAAGATTGAGGAACAGAGTTCAGGTCCCCAGAAGTCACATAAAAAGCTGGGCAAAAGGCGAAAGATTTATACGATCTGAAGAGAAAACAGTGGAGAAAAAGATATAGCTCAACAAAAACAATTTTTTAAAAAAAAGCTGAGCAAACATGGCAGATCATCTGTAACCCCAGGATACAGGGTAGGGAAATCTAGCAGCAAGATGTCTAGCCCAGCTAGCAGATATGATGAGCTCCAAGTCCAACAAAAGTTCCTCTCTCAGTACAGGAAAACACCTCCAACCCATGCCACACATGTGCGTCTGAACCTGCACCTGCACGAAAAGGCTCACATATGTAAACATAATTATCACATGCACACATATGAGCACAAAATGGGTTCAGCATCAAGAACGTCTTAGGAGATGAGAGCAGGAGGAACCTATCAGGTCAGTGGTAACTTTGGCCCTTGACAGTCTCTCCACGGATGAGAGGTCCAGGAAAATGATCAATGGAGGCTGGATCCTTCCAGACTCTAACACTAAGGCCTTGGGCACGGTTGGCCTGCTATGCTGGGCTGGTAACAAGTGGCTTCTCTGATCGCTTCCCACTGTGGGCTCACACTCACATCTCTCCCTCCATAACCTTTTCAAGAAGCCCATGTTAGTCCCACAGTCTTATTACACAGCGCGCTCCTGCCCCATTGACAGTGATCGACATTACCATTTCCGCTCTTAGCCTGATACCTTGGAGAAAGAATCCTGCCTCCCAGAGTGCACAGGGAAATGTCCCTACAGCTGGCTTTTAGAGCCATGTTTCTGATGTGCCTAGTTTTAGCAAGACAGTAAGTGGAGAAAGGAAGTCTCATAAGGACATGTGATCCTTGAAAGAGTGGTGGACAAGGATAGTTACTTTCCCATCTTTTCATTTGAAGAACAGTGTAGTGGAAGTAGAATATATTCTTATCCCTCCCTTGATGTCTATACCAAGACCACAAGCCAGCATGATTCCCAGGGCACATATCCACCTGTGAAATGATGTCAATTTGGGTCTGATTTTTGCATTCGAACATCAGGATGTTATAGTTCTTCATTTTTGTAGTGAGAAACATTCCATTTTTTCTTAATTTGGACGTCTTAGTGATATCTTCATGATAGATATACTAAAAGCTGTTGATGAATGTGTTGAACCAATGCCCAGATGTAAAGACATAGTCAAGCTCTGATCAACTATAAGTGAGTAACTTGAGGTTTCATGTTACAGAGAGCACATGTTACAGACACATAAGACGCCTTTCAAATGTTGGCGCACAATACAAGATCTAATCTTTGGGGGAATGTGTTTCATGACACCTCTGGGGGATTAATCATATTTTCTGCATATTCTTGGGCTCTTCATCCCTTGATCAATACTAGCTCGCTGCTAATGAAATGAAGTCAGGACTAAGTGAAAAGGCGCATATTAGTAAATCTGGCATTCACCTTAATCGCAGCCAGGCAGCATTTATTTTTGAGATGAGCGAATTAAAGATTAATTTATATGGAAATAAAATAGCAGGGAGACAGCCCAGCCTGTCCACGGACCTCCTCATCCCTGTCAGTGCACCATAAGTACACATTAGGCCCTGCATGCTTCAGAATGTAGACCCGGGCCAGGCACCTTATTTCACATCTTTTCAATAACCCAGTGGGATTCTGATTTCCCTTGGGTTAGATTTCCTCAACAGCAAAACTCAACTTCATTTTTTTCTCTTCTTTTCCAGGGATGCTGGAGAGGCTAAAGATTTTGGAAATCGTTGTCTATTAACAAACTGCCAGTTCTATTGGTCCTGTGACCATTGCCCTGGACACAGTGTTGTTCAAGCACAGTGTGGTGTGGGATGTCATCTCACACACAGCTGGCATGTCCATCATGCAGAAAGTGCTGAAGAAGGACCAAACTCATCCAAGAGCAGAAGAGTGGTTGAATAAATAGCGGTCCTCATTTTCTATTAAATATGAGTTTGAGAGGAAGGAGTTGGGAAGGAGGAAGTGCATGGACAGCAAGCACCAATCTCATCTAAGCCACACTGACTCCGGGTCTGGAAATGAAAGAAATAAATTTCCTTAGTTGAGGCCACTATGTCAATAACCAAAAAAGGAAGTACAACTGTTGAAAACAAAACATCAATCCTTTTATATTTACCTCCAAATCATTTTTTCCATTCATCTGTCTGGTATAAAACATCTGGTAATTAAGGGGCATGAAAGGTCACAAAGCATTTTATTTATACCTAGTTACCACTGCTATTTTTCTAAGTTATGAACCAATACCCTTTGTAAAGAAGTACAGCCAGCTATTTCAGGTGATTGAGAGGTAGAAAAGCATTTAATTTAGAACATGATTTCTACCAACTGGGGCTCAGAGAGATGGCTTAATGATTAAGATCATTTGCTGCTCTTGCAGAAGACCCGGGTTCAGTTTCCAGAGAGCATCTGTTAGCTGTTCTACTTCAGTGGTATGATCTTGGGTGCTACCTTGCTTCATTCAGTATGAATGGTGATGCCAACGCTTAGCATCAGCCATGCCCATCATCAGATACATTGGAGCACCTGTCAAAGAAAGATTAATCCTTCCTTTGAGGTCAAATCCTCTTTGTGTCTCCTAGCAGTAAGTATAAAAAGCCCCATTTCTCCATTGGCAACACTCCAGGCAGATCTTCCTGGACCCAAGAGCATTCCTCAATGCAGGGCCACACAATGGAAAGTTACTCAAAAAAGAGGCAGGGATGGTGTGAGGGAACACTTAAAATGTACAGAATCGAGCTCTCTGGTGATGGGGAAATGATGCCTTTGTATTCACATCCACACCTTCCTTGGCCATTCCTGCAGACCTTGAATAAACAGCCCAAACAATCATGAGCAGAAGGAATAACACGGGTATGTTAGTCTCTCTGATCTCCAGTTTCACTAGATACTTAGCAGCTGGATACAATGGTACTAGTGCAACTGGAATAGAATTGGGGATCCAGAAAGGAGCCCACAAAGGTGCACCATAGGATTCTCAACAAAGATGCCCCAAACATAGGCTGAAGGAAATGTTCATCTTCAACAAATGGTGCTGAGGAAGGCAGGTTTCTGTGCGCAAGGGTGGTAACTGAACCCTCATCCTCATGACAGCCACTATGAGAACAAGTATCTATGTGCCTCACAACCCCAGAATCAGACCTGCCACACAACTCAACTATTTTGATACCAGGTAAATATTTGGAGGACACTGAGTCAGAATGCAATCAAGACACGTGTGCAGCCATGTTTCTGTGGCACGCTGTGCACAACGCCAAATTACAAATTCAGCAAAGGAGTCTACAGGAAATTGTGTCTGTTTGCACAGTCAGTTGTGGATCAGCCCTAAAGGAAGAGGAAACTGTGCTGTTTGCAAGAAGTGGGTTGAGAATGCGGTCAGCCATCACCATCACTGTGCACAGCAAAATAAGCGAAGCTCGGAAAAACGAGTACTGTGTTTTCTCTAAAATGTGGAATCTGAAAAAGAAAAGCATAACCTAGACTTTAGACATAGGTTTGATGCAGTGTGGGAGCCATTTGAGAAGAGGGAAGAGAGCAGTTAGCGGGTGCAGTGGAGAATAATGGGGATGGGAAAGATCAAAGCACATGATAGATATGTATGAAGATGCCATAATGAGACTCATTACTTTGAACAATGAATATATGCTAATAAAAATCCATGGTTATAAAAAACAGAAATAGAGTAAGAAAGACTCACTGAGCAACTGAAAATATAATTAGGAAAATAGAAAAACTGAACATACAGCCTACATTACAGATACATAGAATAGCAAACAATGGGAATAAAGAATGACGGGAAACATATAACGAATTTAAAATACATCCATCAAGGGACTTTCCAAAACAGTACAGGGTATGAATGAATAACAGAAAATTCCCAGAAATAGGAAACTGTAGAATGTATTGATTAAAAATGTAAAATGTCAGAGTGAGGTTCAAAAGTTAAAACGCCTTCACTGCCTGAATATTTATGAATGCTAGGGTATTGCAGGTGAAGGTTAGTTTAAATCATTTACAAATTATGATATGCCTACCAGTGCCCTTATGAGAGACTGTGAACGCTGGCCTTCCACAGTGCCATCTGCAGGAGGAGCAAAGCAAAGCAATCTAAGGAACATTATTTTCAGCCTAGACTTTTAATGACAGTGAAGGCCTAAACCTATGTGAACCAGTGTGTAACTATGTACTCACTTCTGTGGGGGAATCACTGGGGCTATCATTCCACCCCTGTGCAACTGCAGATGCCCACAGGGCATAGTAGAACATGGGACCTCTCTTCTCCTATGAACCTCACATAGCCATGGGTGCATCTCTGTGCCCAAGCAGAAGCACGAAGACCAGGGAGTACAACCTGGCAACTGTAACAAAAATGAGAGTGCCAGCAATAGCAGGGATAATTTGGTTTAAAAAAAAAAGCTTTATAAGTTTAAGCATGGAATTTTGAGAAATTCGTGTATGAGCACTGCATCTATGTCACTTCACTATTCCTACCCTACCACCTCACTCTGGTTTCTCTCCCTCTCCCTCCAAAATTTATGGCCTCGTTTTCTTTAATTCCTACTGTTATAAACACACAGACAGACACAGACAGAAAGACATACACACACAATATACCAGGTCCATTCAGCATTACTCACATGCACATATGTCCAGGACTGACCACCCGAGATTGAACAACCCGTGTGTACACCGTATTCTATTATCACCAGAACAGAGAAAAGTCTCAGTTAAATACAAAACCCTAGCAGATATTCCAAGTCTAGACCATCTTCTTGTAAATGCCAAGTTCCGAGTTGTTGACATTGGACCATGAAGGAAATGCAACGCTTTACCACCTGACTCCACAGGAAGAACGCAGTGCCACCTAACGTGGTAGAAATGTGCCCCACAGGACTTTCAAATTCAGTACTAATGGGAAGCAAAGTGAGTATGAGAAAGGAAACATGATAGATTAGGGGACAATGAGTAAAACCCATAGCTGGAAGGCTGTGAGCAACAGGAAAGAGTAGACCGTGGGCAGAAGGGCTTTGCAACCCTCTCTTCCCTGGGAACAATGCTGCCTTGGTTTTGCAACACAGTGTTGGTATTTAGAGATATGATGAGCTGTGAATGTAATTTTAGCTAATTTGAGAATTAAAAGTAATGATTAATAGGCATCTACATATATCAGAAGAGAAGGCAGAAGAGGAAAATCAGGGAAAGGGTCTATATGTTGATTTGGTGGTAAAGTGCCTATATGAGATGAAATACATGTGTGATTTAACACATTGTGTGTGTGTGTGTGTGTGTGTGTGTGTGTGTGACAGAGAGGGAGATGAGAGAGGAGAGAGGGTGAGAGGGTGAGCATACACTGCTGTACCAGTTATCCCGTCTAAAGAGCATCCTGTCAATTTGACCACATACATTTGAGGTGGGAGGGAAAGGAAAACGGTGACTGAGGAAATCATATTGCCATACTTAACCACCCTCGCAATATGCTTTCCCATAAATGGCTTTAGTGCTTAAACAGGCAGAGTTTATCTAGCCACCAAAAGCAGCTCCACTCATGGCTGCACGTCCTATGGGAGTTTTTACACTGTGTGAGCAGTGTGGCACTCTCTGTCAAAGATTTTTCTTGCTGCCCTTTTTTCTTTGCATAAAATTTGCCTGATGTTGCAGTCAGGCAGGGTTGGCACACACCTTTAATCCCAGCTCTTGAAAGGGAGAGACAGGTTGATCTCTGTGAGTTCCAGGCCAGCTTGATCTACAGAGTGAGCTCCAGGACAGATTCCAAAGCTACACAAAAAAACTCTAAAACCAACCAAACAAATAAAAACAAACAAACAAGCAAACAAAAAACAAGAATTGCCTGATATTGCTACCCCAGGGGATAGTCAATCCTAACAGTAAACTTGAGTGTGCTTCACTGTAGGCGTGGAGTTATAGTTATCTATGGTACAGAGGTTAATTAGGAGATCAGCTAGAAAATATCAAAAATGTCCAGCATGATTTACATATGAGCAAGAAAATCATCTTTTCCTACAGATAATGACAGTAATTTTTAGAGATATCATTTCTTTTTCAAATACTGCAAAAGAGCACTTCCTTGGAGACATAATGCTGCAGAGATGTAGCTAACAGCATTTTTTTGGCACACAACTCTAATTCAAAAGGATTAAATAAGTATCCTCCACGTAAGCCAACCAAATCACAAAGCCGGTTCCCGCTTCAACACTCCAGCGCTCATAATTCCACAGCCCTAAGCTCTGACTGCTTGTCAATTAACACAGCTGTGAGATCTGGAGCTAACTGTGCGATGGATTAGTCAGCACATCTCATGTAGAAAAACAGACTTTGCTGCGGTTTCCAGGCGAACAGCACACCCATCATCGCTGCTGCCGATGTACTCTCTTCAACTTAAAAACATGCAAATGTTTTTAATTCTTCCTGAGACTGTTCTTTGCAGTGAGGCCATTAGAGCAGCTGAAACCAAGTGGGTTCTTAAGCCTCAATAGCGGGAAGGTGCAGGAGACGGCGTGTGAAGAAAATCGTTCAAAGGTAGGAAGTGCAAAGGGAAGAAGCTTCCCCCGGAAATCTGGAGCTGCTGGAATGTGACAAAGAGATGCACAAACGTGTTGCCACCAGGGACAGGACATCAGGAAGGAGGTTGCAAGACATCCACCGCCTCCAGGGGCTCTGGTGAGCAGGACTCCTCCAGATCTCCAAGCTATTCCCTTTCCAAGTTTTTGTAAAACAGAACTTCAGGACTCCCCCAGAAGGAATACACCAAGCAAAAGCAACTGCAAACCTGTGGCCTGGAGCCGTGAAGTTGGGTGTGAGACAGTTTTGGAAAGGGCTATCAATTAACAGTAGAGTAAAACCCTGCAGCGTATTTACCAAAGCCACATAGACGATGCCCCCCAATGAAGAATGCAGTGAAATACATAGAGATATGCTTCGGTGTTGCTTAAATCCTGAGTTCTAAGGAACTCTCAGATACCAACACCCTTACATAGGTAGTGTGTTTGATAGAGGAATTGAAATTGAAAAATTCAAGGGAGTTGTACAGACTCGTCTCCCTTGCACAAATTCAGTGATCGTCTACTAAGGAAGCCAGAGATAAAGCATCATATATTCATTTTTCCACATTAAAAAGGAAACAAAAAGAGAGGGTGAGCCATCACGTTTTCTCCATCAAAACTTGAAACCAATCCTTATTTGCCGGTGCAATGAACTTGGTCAATGTTTGGGCAAAATGTTTTCCTTTTCCTAGCTACACACCACCATCATCCTACCTCAAGCTCTCTCTCAAAGTTAAAAGGTATGACATATTTCTTCACAAAATAATTGGTGACGTGGACATCCAGCAGATTCGTCAACATCTTGGGTTCCAGAGAGATCCGAGGTCACGCCCGTATTCACACCTTTGTTTCTCTCATCTGCTCCAATTGCTTGGCTTTTTATGTTCTCCAGCACAGGCGTGTAGTGATGATGCTTAACACATGATTCACTCAATCAAAACCGCTTGATGCAAAATGATTCTATGGTACTTTCACACCCGTGTTGCTATCCTGTGGGCTCGGAGGAGAGACTTGGAATCAGGTGCACTCAGAATTTGTGTCTCACTCCCAAGGGTTGGAAATCCTCACTGTAGATAGGACGGACAGCGGAGTGGACCACAGTCCATCCCACCTAGAGCCAGATTCCAGGGTACCCATCACTAAGCCTTAGACACAGTGTGGCATGGTGCAGGCTGTACATAATGATAAAATAAATATAAATACATCCTTAAAAAATAAAATAATCTGCTAAAAGTCATGAATGATTTTACTGTGGATTTCATAAATGCTTCTAAAGGTTCTCTTTGGAAGGACAAACTTTATCTCATTTTTGATAAGATCAAAACAAATTTAAGTATTTGCAATAGACTTTTAAACTGAAAAGTAGCTTCAATATGAAGTTACATGATGATGTTAAGTTAAAAGAGGTTTGAGTGATTCATAATGTAGAACTCAGTACTGTAAATAAGAACCTATAGACTGGGGGCTGGAGAGATGGCTCAGCGGTTAGGAGCATTGCCTGCTCTTCCAAAGGTCCTGAGTTCAATTCCCAGCTACCACATGGTGGCTCACAACCATCTGTAATAAGGTCTGGTACCCTCTTCTGGCCTGCAGGCATACACGCAGACAGGATATTGTATACATAATAAATAAATATTTAAAAAAAAGAACCTATAGACTGAGTGCTGCTTAGCACGTCCGTGCAGGCCACTCACTCTTAGCCTTTTAGGTTATTAAAGGGAATGAGTCACGGTTGGATTATTGTGACAATCCAATGACTTAGATGGCAGAAGGAAATACTTGGTAGAGAATTTGGCAACACGTGGGCCCTCAGCCCATCAAAGCTGACATATAGCATGAAGTAGGCATTAGAGAGGGATGCTCATGTTAGAGCCTTGTAAGTGGCTCTTATGGCTGAGAGTTGAAACCAACCCCGTGTAGCTTTCATGGGAACAAGCTGGTTTCAGAATCACAAGACATCAGGGCTGAAAAAACATGAAAATCCAGTTTTGGACATAAAGGCAGATAGAGACATAGGGAAGCCCGTGAAATATAGCACAATAGTACACAGTCTAGACATCAGCATCATATGATAAATTCCTCTAATTGATTTATTTACAGAGTCTGTGATGCACCTGCTTATAGAGAGTCCTGGGTTGTTGTTGGTCCTTACGGATGTTGTTGGTCCTTATGGAAATACACAAGAGAATGAGAAGACTGATACAGGAAAGAAGGCCTAACCATGCTGTCTGAAATATCCCAGGCTGTTTCAACACAGAGCAGCAACATAAGAATTGGGTTCATGCCGGGTGGTGATGGCACACGCCTTTAATCCCAGCACTTGGGAAGCAGAGGCAGGCGGATCTCTGGGAGTTCGAGGTGAGCCTGGTCTGGTCTACAAGAGCTAGTTCCGGGACGGGCACCAAAGCTACAGAAAAACCCTGTCTCAAAAAACAAAAAAAAACAAAAAAAAAAAAAAGAATTGGGTTCAGGACACTGATCCCTGACCTAGACTGTTCTCTCTGTGACTTTTCAGAAAGATCAGACGCCAACAGCATCTGGCGGCTTTCAGTTGTTATCCACACCCACAAAAGTTGAGTTCTTCTCAGCCAAGAAGTTGTAGAGACAATTCCAAGAAATTGGGATTTTAGACAAACCAAGGCCTAAGTGAGCAATCTCTATATGAGCTGACTCACATCTGATTCTCAAACTAGCAAATCACTAGTTTGCTGTATGACCCCAAGTATGCTTGATATTCCAATCTTCAACTTCCATACCTGTAAAGTTGTGGAAGAGCAATGCTGGCTTCCCCAGCAGCAATTTATGATGTATACCTCAGTATCCCCAGCTCTGCCGTGTGATTTCAGACAGTTTGCATCACAGAAAGAGGCCAGAAATCAATACTGTTTTGAGTTCCTGCAGACAACTGTGACCTTCGCCAACAAGCCTTCTCACTAGGCTCGGGTAAGCCATACATGGCAGAGAGGACTTAGAGCAGCAAAGAGCCTTGATCAGGAGCCACCACTGTCTGCCCTGTTGAGTTAGCACTTGTTCCTCTCTGGTGTCCTCCCAGATAGCCATCAGGGTTAAAGCAGTCCAGGATGGTGCAGGTTGTCTTACAAAATACAGTTTTGTGTAGCAAAAACAAAAGGGAAGGAAGGGAGAGAGAGGAGAGAGAGAGAGAGAGAGAGAGAGAGAGAGAGAG
>NC_022029.1:24289849-24305766 GCF_000317375.1 Microtus ochrogaster
GAAGAGAAGAGAAGAGAAGAGAAGAGAAGAGAAGAGAAGAGAAGAGAAGAGAAGAGAAGAGAAGAGAAGAGAAGAGAAGAGAAGAGAAGAAAGGTTTAAAGCAGTTCAGGAATCTTGTGTGTGTCCTGCTTTAGATTAAAATTTTTCACAACAGTGACTTCTCCATGGTTTTGTTTTAGCTCCAGCTAGGGAAAAAAAAAGTCCTGTTTTGCTTGAAGAGCAGCCCCTAGACGAAGCCTTCTTTACTTGATGCAAAGTCAACTTCAGGTCATGCCCACTCCACCTTCTTCGGATTTCAGCAGGTCCGGTTACAGGAATGGAGAAGAAAAGATAGATTTCCTGTTGGAATTTGGTAATAAAGCAATCTAGCTCACAAAGCCTTTGCTCTTATGAAGGCATTTGGGGAGCAACATAATTAAATGACTTCCATAAAATTAAGAGAATCTATTTTCTAATCTCATCTGAAAAGTTAGCAGAGATCTTAACATAATAGCATATTATTTTTATAGCACTTTATTCCTGATTCTCTCGTGCACCCTGCAGTCTCTCGATGAATTCTCCTGCCTGCTTTTTTTTGCAATGTTCTTTTATTAAATGCTTTTTTCATTAAATGTGAAGCATTTCTGTATATATGCACAAAGAAATGTTTCAAAGCGGCTAGCCCATGGAATACCTGTTGATGTATCCAGGAGGAAGTTGTAACACCCTAACATATAACTCAAGATAGCAAACAAACTAAAAAGCAGGATATAAATGGTCTCTTGGTGCTCTGAGGGATTGGGGCCAACACCCTGAGGAAGACAAATGAAGCTCAATGAATAAAACGATACAGTGTTGATAGAAAACCTGCATGCTTTCCCATACCCTGAATACCTTCAATCATTTTTATATTACTTAAAATACCTAATATAATGCAAATGATATGCAAATCATTGTCATGATATATCATTTAGGGAATGAAACAGCCAAAAGTCTGTTCATGTATTATCACAAAGCACCTCTGTGCTTCTATTTGCCATTAGTTGGCTCCGTGGACACAGAGACCAGAGACTCAGAGGATAAACTGTCAGTCAAACTAGTTTTCCCCCACCATAGCAGTTATCAAGCTTCTGCCAAAAGAGGTGTCCCTCACCCAAACCCACTCCCACCGCATTGCTTGAACACTTACATCCAGAATCTGTACAACCCAAGTTGTCCCTTCCCGCTATTGAACCAAGAATCTCAATTCATTTTATTTGAAATACCGTGTGAAACAGAAGCTGTCCTTTCAGGGACGGTTCCAACCACTTGCTTCATCTCCTGCTCGCCGCTCCCCCAGCCTGAATAACCTAAAACAAGCATTTGCAGACAAACGCCACTCGGAATGCGATGAAGGAAACAGAAAACAGTGGAGAAAAAAAACAACAGATAATCATATCAAGCATGGAATTTAGTGGCTCACAACACATTTTGAAAAAAGTTTGACTCAGGATGTTCTCTCTTCACAAGGGGTCATCTCCTCCCCAGGGTACAAAGCATAGCTTTCTAAATAAAGTAAACTATGCAGCTTTCCACACAATACCGTCTTTCTTGAATGTCTATATATAGGATATTGTATTTTTATAAATGATAGTCCACTGATATATGTGATCCAAATATGTACACAATCCAAACATTACTGTATTTGTTCTGTAATTTCATTTTATTTTATATTAAGTCTTTTTTTTCCTTTTTGAGAATTTCATACATATATCCATGACCGTATCCACTCCCACTTACCCCTTCAACTTTCTCCAAGATATCACCCTCCTCCAAATCCCCTATCATTTATTTGTTTATTGATTGATTGATTGATTGATTGATTGATTGATTGATTGATTTAGCTGTGGCTCATATGCTCGCTAGTGTTTTGTGAACTTGACACAAGCGGGAGTCCTTTAGGAAGATGGAACCTTAATTGAGAAAATGCCCTCATCACATTGGCTTATGGGAAAGCTTGTAGTGCATTACCTTCACTAAGGGCTGATGTGGGAGGACCTAGTTCACCGAGGGCAGTGTCTCCCCTGGCTGAGTAGCCTTGGGTGGTGTAAATAAGTAGGCCGAGGAAGCTGTGGGGATCAACTAAGGAGAGCAAACACCTCTCCGGCAACTCCTACCTCCAGTTCCTGCTGTATTTGAGTTCCTGGCGTGACTTCCCTCAGTGATGGACTGTGCTATGGAACTGTAAGCTGAAATAAGCCCTTTCCTCCCCAGATTGCTTTTAGTTATGATGGTTTATCACATCAATGGAAACTATACCTGAGATGATCCACCAAGTCTGTTTAGTGTTGTCTATATGCTTCTGGGTGTGGGGCCATCCGCTGAAGCATGGGAAACAGGTCAGAGGTCACACCCTCAAGAAAGAATGCTACTCCCTCTTAGTCTTTCTTCTGTTTTATTGTATAATATAAGAATACTAAAGACATTGTGTTTGTATAACTTTCAAATTATTATGGTAACTAGGTAATTAGATTATTTAGGATGCAGGAAGTATGTGCTGATGTGGGTATGGACTGTGGGTGTGGATTGATTTTACAAAATAATAAAGTGTTGATATAAAACCTTCATGTGTCCCCATCCCTTGAATACCTTAATAATCTCTATATTATTGAAAATACCTAATAGGATGCGAAAGATACAGCTCCTTCACTATGGTGAGAAAGCACTTTTGCAGATGAGGAGATAACCTCCAGCAGCACTTATTTGGCCCATGATGTAAACAGTACAGATACCCAGAATCTCATCTTTGACTGTGTTTAAGATTTTAGGTTGAAAGCATATATAATCTCTAAAGTCCTTTGACTTCAGTAAAAAAAAAAAAATCACAAAAACAAAACAAATAAAACTTTACCAACTTATTTCCTACTGGATACTTGACTTTCTTAGTTCTTAAAAGTAGTGTGCACACTTACAGAGAAGAATAAGCATCAGTCTGCCCAAGCTGAGAACCCTGCCAATCATTTTCATGTTATGAACGTCAACAGCAATTGACCTGGCCAAGACATGTTCATTGGTGCAATAGTGGCAGGAATATCATGGGAGCCACCAATCACTTTCTGTTTGGATTTAAGTTATGTTCTACAAAATGAGACCCATATATGTCAGCATCATTGAACCAAGAATCTGTGACTGTACAGGACATAGATCCTCAGAGGGAACATGCTACTGTGATGTTGCTTAATGGACACTGTATTAATCTGATTCCCAATGGCTTATCTCTCAACCCTCATCAGAGAAGCTTCTACTTGCAGTAGATGATGGCGATGATGAACCCAGAGTCTCACAAATGGCCCGGCCAAGGTGCAGAAAACATAAGAGTATCGAATGTTCAGCCTTAACTGGAACACATATACTGCACAGTCTCCACCCAATGTCCTGGGACCATTGTGAAGGAGGGGGACAGGAAGAATGTAAGAGCCAGAGTGGTGGATAATTACAAGAAACAGTGTCCTTTGGAGACAACGGGACAGTTGCATCTATGAAGATAGTCTTTATAGCATATACAAGACCCATGTAAACTCAAGCCTAACCAAATCCCAGATGGACATGGGAGCCCATCCCTATTGAGGCTCTCTTGGCAACTGATGCCTCCTGGGGAAAGGAGAGCCATTTTTCTTTAGGAGTATTGCCACTGGTAGGTTTACCACATTCCAAGGAATGTCACACATCTGGGAGTCTATGAGTGGGTACCACAAATAGGACTTGATGGGTGGAGAAACAAGACCAGAGAATACAAGTTGAGTAATCAGAGGAGGAAGTGGGTTTGGTAAGAGTCATGGGAGAGGATAAGTTTGGTCAAAACTCTTTATATGATTCTTATAAAACATATTAATTAAAAAACTTCAAATAAACTAGAAAATCAAAAATATAACCCAGACAACTGACCTAGGATTTTAGCTTCAAGACCATGACTTATGAAAGAAGTGGGGATGATCTTCTTGGTATGTAGTCTAGATTGGCAGTACTGCAAAGACACAACAAAGAAGACATTAAATATGGTTTTTTTCTAGGCAAGTTGCCAACTCACAGCAGCAAGTTTTTATTTCATTACAGAATGGAGCTATTAACAAAATTGACATCTATAAACAGCCTGTGTTTCCAGGGACTGTCTTGTGTGTTAACCTAGAATGTACACTTATGAAGACAGATAGTTGTACACTTACTTAAAGCTAAACAAAAAGTGAGTCAGAATACAGGTAGTCATGCAGAATGGTCCAGCTTAGGCTTCACTGTCCTGGGACAGAAAACTGATTTCTTTCCTGGGCCAGGACTTTATGTCTATGTCACATTATCCTGGCCACTCCATGTTCACCCATCTCCACTCTTGTATGTTGTAGCTTCTCCATGAATGCTCAAAAAAAAAATACAGCATTTTTTATCTACTCATGATGCTCCAAGGAATATGACATGTGGGGCAAGGGGTGATGGAGGAGAGGAAAGAAGAGTAAGAGATTTTGGAGAATGGACTCAGATGGTAGCACAGTCCTCACAGCCAACTCCAAAGGTCACCTTCAGGCTGGAGTGGAGAAAGCATAACTGCTATAGATCAGGTCTAGTTACATTATGCTGAAGAATACCAATGCATCCTCCAGTGACCAAGTGAGACCCACACTAAGGAAACAATGGATTTACATGCCAGCCTTGCTCCAAGTCCTTCAGAGACATATTCAACATGGCGTTTGAACAATCTTGGTGCACTGTGTCTCAGGCAAGGGAATCATTACACATTAAAATTATTGTTTTAGTGAACCCTGATAGACTGATATTTATACTAAAATAAAATCTACAACACTCCATGAAAAACAAACTACTATGAACAAATGCTAAAAACAAATATGAAGGCAGAAGTCTATGGAAGAAATGGTATATTCCTTAGTTGACCGGACCAAGTTGGAGACAAAGCAAAGGGTAGCCTGCTGGTCCACTTCAGTAAGAGTCTAAAAGAACACCACTGACTTGGTTGGTGTGACTTGTGCAATTATATTTATTCAGCCCTGATGGGGACAAATGAAAGACAAAGAAATGATTGCAACTAAGTTAAACCTGATGGATCATTAAGTTTATCTATGCTAGTTATAGGAACATGGGTGACTCTCAGGCAGCTGTATCACTAAAATGCCCATGCCAAAATGGGAAATTACTCATGAAAACTATGACCCTAGGCTTCTGTCCAGCCTGTGGTCAGTTACAGTGAAGAGTCTCTTCTGCCTCTGCCAATGTTTGCTTCTTGTGCAACCTTAGGGAGGAGCCTGATGAATTTAGAAACTCTCTGAGATTCCCAAGTCATGTAATTTTTTTGTTTATTTCTTGAGCTTTGTAAGTTTCCTTTAATTTCTGAGACTTAGCAGCTTAACTGTTCCCTCAAGAGGAGGAATATTTCAATTTGGAGAAAGAAAAATGAAGAAATGAACATGAAAATAGATTATGTTGAAGTGTGTTGGGCAAAAATGCTTCATTAAGTCTTTAGGGATTAAGCTCTAACTCTTACATAAAACAAATACTCCTGGACATTTCTGTGCTATCTGTGACTAAAGATTTTTCTGTGGACTCATTTGTACAGCTACGGTATGAGAGATATTCTGCTATATAAATAGAGAAACACAGTAGTCTTGACATCGGATTATTGAGTGTTAACATTGGAACCTGTTGATGGAAGACTGCTTGTTGGTTCCTGGCTGCTCAGCCCCAAAATAACCACACAGAAACTGTATTAATCAAATCACTGCTTGGCCCATTAGCTCTAGCTTCTTATTGGCTAGCTCTTACATATTAATTTAACCCATCTCCATTAATCTGTGCATCACCACGAGATTGAAGCCCACCAGCAAAGTTTCAGCATGTCTGTCTTAGGCAGAGGCTCCATGACTTCTTTCTAACCCCGCCTTCTTCCTCCTAGCATTCAGTTTAGTGTTCCTTGCCCACCTAAGTTCTGCCATATTAACAGGCCAAAGCAGTTTCTTTACTCACCAATGGTATCCACAGTCTTAAAGAATGTGTAATTCCACCTCTGCTTTTTCTAAATGAGGAGATAGAAGCCACGAGGGAATTACAAAGCAAGCTACACATTGATTCTACAAGATGCTAGCCATCCTTCCTCATCAAGATGGTTTCTGTATAAAAATCTCCAGTCAAGACATTATTTGAAAAAACAAAATTCGGACTCTCTGTTTATTGCTGCAGCCATGATGGCTGTCAGAGGGATCATTACCCACCAGCCAGCTGATAAGATCCATAAATGCAATGATTTAATGTGGCCAAAGTCTGCACTACTTGGGATATTGTGACAAAGAAAGGCAGAGAGCTTTGGGTATACAACCTTGCTCTCATATCAAGATGCTATTCCACAGGAAAGAGTAAATTTGACCAGGGGGAACATTGGCACTATTGTTCTCTGTATGAGCACAGGCAAAGAGTTGAGTTATAGGTCAGATGCCACGCAAAGGAGAAGAGGCAAGAAGAGAAAGCATTCCTGCTTCTTAGCATACCCTCCAGTGCTTTAGAAGGGGGACAGGAAGTACCCCTAGGTTTCTTGTTGCCAAGGAACCAACCTGAAAAGGATAATGATCAAGATTCTAGAGATATTTCCCCATGGACAGAGCTCTTGACTACAGTGTTGAAACTGAATTATGAATAACAAAAAAAAAATAGTGAACAGAGTTGCAGGTGGAAAAATAGATGGCTAGTGCCCAAGAGTTAATGCTCAGAGTTCTGTCTCAACTCCTTGGACTTAAATGTACTTGACACAAACCTTGGTGTTCAGGCTTGCCTTCGTCCAGCACATCCTTATGCTGAGCTGATTACTGTTTTATGGGGTTTTGTTGTTGTTTTTATTTTCTCCCTGTGGGGTATCTGAAGAGATCCTGTTTCCCTGTAACTTCACAGTCACTGGTGCAAGGAGGTTAGACTACAGAATCCATTTTATTTAACCCACAAAAATTCATGTGGAGTTGTGATGCTTTTAACCTACAATGAGACATCACCTGGGCCCTCTCTGCACTTGAGGAATAGTTTCTGTGTTAACTCCATAAATCCATGCCATTCAGACATCTCTCCTTGTGGCTTCTTCTGTATGGAAATACATTCATCCCTAAGACGGGCTTCAGGCTTTTTACTCTTTAAATGTTTTCTTTCAGATACTAGAGGTATGGGTATACCCCTTTCCTCTCTCTTAAGCACTTTGTCTCTTGTCTCCCTTTAAACTTCTCACTGACAAGAGCAAAGGACCCTTCAATTTTTCCTGTATCACACTCACTAGGGGGAATCAGACGCTGCGACATCCCAGGTAGACGTGTCATATTTAGGCAGACTTTCTTAGCTCACACCTGCAATAGGGAAGATGAATGGCCTTGCCTCATCTGGAGAGTGCTCTATCTCAAGTGAAACCTCGTGAAAACGGATGAGGTAATTAACCCAGCACTTGTGTGGTCTTGGAGGTCAGTGGAAGAACAGAGGAATACAGTGCTGTAAGCACCCGCTCAAGTTCAAGCCGGTACACAAAGGTGCTTCACCTCAAACGTCATCGTAAGCGAAGGCAAACTGGGAGGAGCACGTGGAAGAAGGGCAGATTATCATTCTCCACAGCTATGCTGCATCTTGGGTGTGTCATCCCTACCCTCACTTTTGTGTTCCTAAAGGTGGTCCCTGTAGTATGCTAAAGAAATCTTCACGTTCACCTAGAACTCTTACTGTGTAGCTGCTGAGTGCAGGACATTAGAAAAAAACCCTGGGGAACAAGCACACACCCTCTCTGCCTATACGGGTCTCTCTGGGTAGAAAGATAGTGAAATTGAATGTCATTTGGGGTGGCTGTGTGTTGTGTGTGGGAACACAATGGAAAGAGCAATCACAAAAGAGTAGAGTGAACCCAGGGTGCATGTTCATAGTTCAAAAATTATCTCATCCCAGGAAGAAATGTCCATTTGGTAAAATAGCTTTGTCCTCCTGGCACCATGCTCTCCATGTATTCTGCTTAGCAGAAACGTGACAAGCTGTAGCCATTAGTAGACCATCTACCAGCTGTCAAAGACTGACTGATCTGCCTCCAAACAAGTTCTGTCACCAAGAGTTTTAAAGGGTCTAAAGGACAACAGAGGGATTCAGGATTCTCATTGCTTTGTCTTTTATATTTGTTCCTTAACTAGAAGTTAAAATTATTCGTAATCATAGGAGGGAGCATTCCACACGGCTTCACAAGATTTCCCAGAGCACAAAGGTACTAAGAGTCTCTCAACACACTAAATAACTAACCACCCTAGTAGTTATACAGATGATATGGGAATAATGGGATTATAGAGATAAAATCACACCCATCAATCAATTGTCTTTTAAACAAAAGGTCATTATCAAAGATTGCCAATTTGCAACATTTTATATAAACATGTGTGACTCATTACAGAGAGAACTGTAAACACGGTGAGCACATCATGTATGAACAAGGACGTAACAATGTGATTGTTGAATATTATATAATAACCCACAGCACAGGGACAATACCTGATCCTGCCTCAGCTGGGCTTGGCATTGGATCCAGAGCATTCTTTTCTCCAATGGTGTTTCTGCATCTGTGGAGTAATGGTGGCCAACCAGCTGCCATGTCATATGTTTCTTTCCTCCTCAACCTTGTGGCTCACTAGACACCTCATGCATCTCTAGAGTGTCCAGTCTCTCTTTCACAGGGGCCCTACAGCACATGGCCATTTCTACTCTCTCTGCCAATAGGCCATGCCCCCAGTTGTCTCCAGGCGAGAGCTAGGAGGTATTTATATGTTGTGGTTCTGTCATGTAAGATAATTCTAGGGAGCTGAGGTAGAAACCCTCACTCCCATATTGTAAACCGTATTCCTTGAGCTGCGACTTTCAACATTGCTCATGACCACAAGGACTCAAGCAGGAAAATCATGGTCAAACTGTGTCATCCTGTTTGTGGCTTGAGTACCAGGAAATTGTAGATAGATATTTTTAAAATAAGCAAATAGGTAGACAATTTTCTGGCCCAATTTCAATTTTCTCTGTGAAGACAACTGTCTACACTTTTCACAAACCCCCAAACCATAAAACACTGTGATACTAACTTCAATTTGGGGTTGGAAATTCTAGCATGTTTGCTAGCAGTGAGTGACTAAGAGCTACTGAGAGGCACAGGTTAAGTTTGTGTGTGGAGAGATGACTTTGGCACACTTGTAATTGAGGGACTGGCAACCAATGGGGCACCCAGGGTGTGAGAATGGACATATATAATGTCTGCTAAACCAGGGTCTGTATTACATTAACATTCTAACGCTAGCCTAGGATATTTTAAAGAAATAACATATCTAAGTTTGCTGGAATGTTTTATGATGAGATGAAAGGAAAGAATTTTTCAAAAATGTCCAAAATCGGTATCACTTAAAATTAGCACCTGCATTAGTGGCTCAACATGTCCAGGGAGACTGAAGTCAGACACATGTTCGCATGGCATCATGATCCAATGGAAGGATGAGAAAATTCAGATTAGAAGTCTGTGATTTAGTGTCTTCCCATTGTGGATGGGTTTTCTGGATCTTCTCCATGCCCACCTGCTTCCTATGGCTCCTCTGTATGGAAACACATTCATCCCCTAAGACAGGCTTCATGACTTTAAATGTTTAAACTTTAGAAGCCCACTTTTGCCAGTGTTCAACTTTATTTCTGCCACTGCCTTCTTCTCTCTGCCTTCATAGAACTGAAGGCTGCAAACTGGTTCTGGAAAAGGCTTTGGCTGGTTTGATCTTCTCTTCGAGCTATTAAAACCTTCTCTAGATAAGCAGTGGGATTCTCTCTCTCTCTCTCCACTTCATAGTTCCTTCAAGCATTTTTTCCATGGGTTCACATCCTGGTGTCACAAAAGCCCATTTTTACCTGCCTTGCTTCTCTACCTGCTTTGCCTTTGACATGCCTTCTTCACTGTGCTCTGTCACTGTTAGCTATTGGTACCAAGTGAGAGGTCTGTGTCTCTTCCTTTGCCTTGAACACGTAGGAGCCATGGTTGCTATTAATTTGCATGTTGTCAATATTGTGGTACCTCCGAGAACAGAGTGGCTAGAGGAGAGGAAGAGGGATGAAGGAACTATTAGTCATCGAAGCAGAACAAACAACACTGACCAATTAAGTCTGCCATCTTACATGGGAAGGGTTCACAGTGCCACAAAATGATTACAATAATACTATAGAGAATTATTGATTAAAGGTCAATGTAAAAGACACAATAATAAGTAGATTGGAAATATTGTGAGAACTGATGGATGTGACAGAGATGAGAAATGAGTGCCCGCTCTTAAAATGATACCACTAGATTTTGTAGAGTTAAGGTTTTATAAGCCTTCAACTTGTAAAAAGTGCAGGATCTATGAAGCACAAAGACACAATTGTGCTCAAAAATAAAGTGATGCCTACCATATAGCTGTTTCTTAAATGGAAGTCTCTAAACCACCTTCATGAGGTTTACTCAGGTGCTTAGAACCCAATACTTACATCTCAACCTGTGTCTGGTGATATCTGTCTTATCAAGCACTAGGGCCTATATTTTTTAAAGAATTTGTTAGGCTCTCTTTATGCAGGTGTGCTGTGGGATAATGCTTTTGTACGCTGTAAAGATTTGGCTCTTGTATTAGTTTAATAAAACACCAATTGGCCATCAGCCAGGCATTAAGTATAGGTGGGACAATTAGACTAAGAAAATTCTGGGAAGAGAAATGACAGAGAGATGTAGTCAGACCTAGTTGCAGAGGAAGCAAGATGAGAATGCCTCACTGAGAAAAGGTACCAAGCCATGTGGCTGAACATAGATAAGAATGATGGATTAACTTAAGTGGTAAGAGCTAGTTAACAATAAGCCTGAGCTAAGAAGCCAAGCAGTTTATAATTAATACAAGCCTCTGTGTGTTTCTTTGAGACTGAATGGGGAACAACAGAAACTTTTATCTTCACTGGTTAAGACTTATGCTACTGCTCCTTCTCACGGCTATACTCCATCTCTATCTCTCTATATCCCTCCTCTCTACTTTCTCTTCCCCCTCTCCCTCTCATATTGCCCTGCTTTTTAACATGTAGCAGGTAACCTATGGGTATCAACAAATGGAACACGTTTATAGATTTTGCTGTGGAACCACACTTGGGGCATGAACCATTTCCATAGAACTTGGTGGATCTTACCCTCTGAGGACTCCATGCACCATCAGGAGTGCACAGATGTGGAGATGTCTCATGAGATACATAGATAATAAACAAAGGAGGAAACACTTGGTAGGTGGAGGTGCAGAGTGTGGGTGGAGTCAAGATGTAAGACATCATCATCAGACCTGAAGAAGACATATCCAAGAGTTTCTAAAGTTCAAGATCTGGGGTCATCAGAACCTTCCTTATGGGCCACACACACCAACATTCTCAATAGTTGGGCCTCCCATGACTGGCTAACCTTCACATTGCCAAGTAAAGGGGCTCACAGGAGCGCAAAGCTGAGGCCAAGCCAAAAACAGTAAATACACAGGCTTGAGTGAGCCAAGTGATGGCCCAGAATTTAACAAGAGAGCATGCAAGCCACCAGCTGCTGCGACTTCCCTGACACCATCTTCTGAGGCCAAAGAGGCCCAACCTCTCCCCGCTTTCAATGACTTCTTTTGACTCCATGAGAAGCCTCAAAGATCACAGGTTCCAGGTTAATCTCTCAAAAGTGTTCAACCTTCATGCTTGTCTGGGCTGCAGTGTCAGCTATGAAGTTCAGGTTCAAAAAGCATGCCACCAACTCATACTATTTTAAGTGAGTTTTCCATTTTGTGTTGAGATGCATTCATACCCATACCCATTGTGGGCTGCATTCAGCCATCAAGAGACTTGTTGGACACACCTGTGAGACACAATCCAAAGTTTACTATTTGGAAAAGTCAACATAATAGATAGACATAGGTTAGAATGTGAAATGATATTCAATAATATATTCAGGAAAAAACGGGTATCTAAAATGACCTTCCACTTTATCTAAACTTTTTACTGGAGAATTATGAGTTTAAAGCCTCCATTGCCTATCACAACAGCTCATACAGTTGACAATTTCACTTTCTTCTAGTTCATTTCATCCTAGGTAATTTGAAAGCAATCTCACTCGATGCCCTAAATTGTTTGTGTAAATGGCTTCATTGATTTTAAGTGAAAGAAAAATTGCATCTTGAAACTGTCTTAGTCCTGAACACACATCAACTTGAGAAATATTTAAGTTTCTTTTGATAATTGCTTCTCTCAGGGTTGAGTGTTTAAGTACAAACTGTTATGTACATCTTTTGAGGTAGTGAGTTGCTGTCAATCGGTGATGTTCTACTTGCTTTAAGGAGTATACTTTAGAAAACTGTGGGTTTCTCATGATGTATCTAAAAACTCTTGGCCAACTCAAGGTCATGCATAATTTATTCTGTAGTCCTTTTGACTTTTTACAGGTTTACATTGTACGCATAGTTGTTTGGTTACATTTAATTGACTTTCATATAAGATCTGAATTACAACTTGACTTTTCTAGTTGGTTAACTTGTGTATTTCTTTATGGGCATGTGCATAACTAAACTATAATTATCATTTAAAAGGTGATCCTGGTACATTGAATTACTTTATACCTTCCTCAAAATCTAATTAGCTATATTTATATAGACCTGCTTTTTATAAGGCCCACCAGTAGAAAAATAATTTTTTACTCTCTGTGGCTATACCTATCATTAAGTCATTAGTACTATATATTCTTTAATGTGTTAATCATATTTTATTGAAGTCTATGCATGTGTTTTAATAGCTGAAGTCTGCTTCCTACTTAACATTATTGGTGCCAACCACCTTCAAGTAGCTCTGATTTGCCTGGTTCTTTGTCCATGCCACTCTTTCCGTCTCTTTGGGTGACACTGGTGGTTCCTTCCCTGAACACTAGAGATGAGGAGTTGGGAGTTCTGTGAAAAAAAATAGTCCTTTGTTCCGATTCTTCACTTGCCTGGACTCTGACACAGACTTTGTCTGCTCTGAGCTTTTACTCACCCCTCTGCCGCTCAGTGGAATCCATCCTATGATCCTGACACTGCTTTTCACCAGGAACTGAGCATAAGCTAGACTCTCAGAGATTTCATCACAGTTTCTGATTTGGACACCCTCAAACTCTTGTTTCTATCAGCTGTACCATGTGTAGAAAAACTCATGGAACCAGAACCCGTCTCTGTTGGAGAAGGAAGGCCCATTGTGGTTCCCAGCTGCCTGGCTAGCTTAGACCCAAAATAATCACTCAGAAACTGTATCAATTAAATCACTTCTTGGCCTATTAGCTCTTCTTCTTGGCTAACTCTTAAAAATTAATTGAACCCATTTCTATTAATCTATACATCGCCACGAGGCTGTGGCTTACTGGGAAAAGTTCTGGTGTCTATCTCCAGTGGAGTTACATGGCATCTCTCTGACTCCACCCTCCTTTCTCCCAGCATATAGCCTAGCTTTCCCTGCCTAGTTCTGTTCTTCCCTGCCATAGGCTCAAAGCAGTTCTTTATTCATTAACCAATAAAAGCAACATGTAGACAGAAGGACCTCCCACACCATGTCTCTAAGTGACTGCCTCTCCAGAGTCCTTCAGCTGTGCTCATGGATTGTTTGCCTGTGATTCTTGTACTGCTGAATTTTTTCCACAGAATGCTCAGGTTTCCTGATGTATTCTTACCCTGGAACTGTGATCCTCCCTGTTTTCTGCTGATAAAATGGTGGGATGGATCCCCCTACACACAAATCTTCCTACTCCTACTGGGTCCCAGGAGGTCAGAGGACTGGTCAGAAACCTAGGCCAAGGAATCCAGCCACCCACCTCACCTTTGCTTAATGTTCTCAAAACTATTGCTCCCTTCCTTCTTCCCTGGAAGGCTCCATCTGACTCTTGTGAGCTTGTGTTTTTGCAGGCTACATGGAACACCAGCTCATGCATTCATCATTATAGGAAGCCAGAGATTTCCCTAGATCTGAATTTCTACCACAGGTTTTAGTATGAATGAACTGTGTGCCTGTGTTTAGACAACTGTGTAGCTGCTATCTCCCCTGGGCTGAGTTTCCTAAGTGAGTGCTCTACTAATGTCCATTTGGAAGTTGTGAGCAACACTGTTCTAGATTTTCCTAACCGTTTTCTCTTTATTCCCCAGGACCCAACACTAGACTCCTTTACCCTGACTTTCTACTTCCAGCCTTAGTTTGTTTTGCTTTGTTTCTCTTCCCTTCTGTTAGAATAAATTCTGGTGATCTCTCTTTGAATAACTAATGCTTTCCCCTGTGGATCTAGGATGGTATTAAGTACATCATGTTTTCCCCCTTTCTTTTAATATCTGGGCTAGTTAGCAACTGCTAATTTGTTGGCTTTTTCTCTTGATAATAGACTTTCTTTCTCTTATCTACTTCTGTTAATCTTAACTATTACCTTTATTCTTTACATTTCGCATAGAAATTCCTACAAGCATTCTTGATTTATGTAATCTTTCTCTTTCAGGCATTTACATAAGCCCCATGACATGCGACTCACTTTCTAAAGCCCTGGGAGTTTCCACTGCGAGGAATTAGGAGCCCTCATTGTAAGCGTGCTGGGTATTTTGATGTGTCTCGGGACAGACTGCAAAGGACTTTGGGAAATTTATGATAATCAATTTTGTGCATCAAAATTCATTTTTTTGCAATGCCGGGAATGGCCTACTTTTAAAATAATAGTATTTCAAACCCCAGTCTGACATATTAAAACAGCAAGAGCTTCCAAAAAAAAAAAAAACAAAAAAAAAACAAACAAAGCTGGATACTTAAATCTGTGGTTCCTAGGTCCAGTAAAGTTTTTTTCTAGTAAGGCGTCTGTCTGGTCACGGTGCTTCTTTCTTGACACTTGTTCTTGTTAGACATCAGATGTGTTCCAAGACCCATTTTATTTGTATTGAGTAAACTTGTTATATCATGTAAAAGAATGTCTAATACTTCCAATCTATCTGGTTCATTGTCTTACTACTTTTTTGTGTTAGAAATAAGAGTAACAAAAAGTTGTTGTTTTTGTTTGGGGATCAAAAAAATCAAAAGTCCGAAACCACAGGGTCAGGTTTCTCTTTCATTTCTGAGCTTCCTGTGGGAATAGGAGCCCAGTGCAGAAGCACACACAGAGCTCAGTGTTCACCCTGACTCATGGTAGGCCTGTCCCTTAAACTTAGATTTTACAATACTGTAATTCTGAAGACAGAATAAACCAAAGACATGTAGAGAATGAAGTGACCTGAGTTCATTCTCAAAACCCTTCCCACAATTAAATAGCTGTAAGTAACTTAGACCATTTCCTCTGCCCTGTTTTCCCCCTGTGTATACAAACCCAGGTCACCCACCTGTTGACGCCATGAACTGTCTTGCTCATCGGTCTATTCTTGAAACAGCTCTTCAGTCCAAACTAAAGCAACTCATGCTTGGTGTCTCAGGCTTAGACGTTATGTCCCTGATTTTCCTCTGTGCTCATGAATTAGTTCACCATTTTTAAAGTTTCTATGAGTTGTAGTTAGTAGAGAGATAGCAATCAGTGGAAAGAATTCATACAAATCCTTAGTGCATCTGGATAGAGGCTGGGGAGGGTGCTTGGGGGAAATCACTTAATCTGTCAGGGTGAGGACCAGACTTCAGATCCTCAGAACCCATATATGCTGTGTAAGCATGGCCACCCACCTCTAGCCCCAACCTTCAGTAGGTGTTGGCAGGGGGTTTCTGGAGCAAATTGCCTTAGCTAGACTAGAAAAAAGCTCTCAGTTCTTTTATTTTATTTGATTTTTTGGTTTTTCGAGACAGGGTTTCTCTGTGGTTTTGGAGCCTGTCCTGGAACTAGCTCTTGTAGACCAGGCTGATCTCAAACTCACAGAGATCTGCCT
>NC_022029.1:24305866-24327603 GCF_000317375.1 Microtus ochrogaster
AGGGTTTCTCTGTGGTTTTGGAGCCTGTCCTGGAACTAGCTCTTGTAGACCAGGCTGATCTCAAACTCACAGAGATCCGCCTGCCTCTGCCTCCCAAGTGCTGGGATTAAAGGCGTGCGCCACCACTGCCCGGCTAAAAGCTCTCAGTTCTTGTGAGCACTTAACACATCTGCCTCCATGTGTAAATGAACAGCGACGAAAGAAAACATTTGAAGTCAAACTCTGGTCTCTACACATATGAACACATGTGAACACATAAACATACCCTACACACCCTCACACACATATACATACACAGAAATTATTTTAACCTATTCTTCTAAAACATTCTCTGCTCAGACCCTGCGACAATGTTTGGTTAATGAAATAGCGTGACGAGAGGAGGCTTACCGGTTTACTAACTGATCGGAAATTAAAAAGGTACGCAGAGCACACTTTTTCCATTTTCTAATTTCAAAGTCAGGCATAAAAAACATTATTTAATGGAAGTCCTAATGTGCTCTCTCAAACAAAGGAGCAACTTTTGAAGCCACTGGCTCCGTCTCATTTGTATAGTGTCCCCTGAGGGGCACTGAAGCCATATTTGTTCCTAGAAAGTGGAGCAGGGCCAAGTTTTACAAGATCCTGAGAGCATTCTGTATGAAAATGTTCTGCGGAGGAGGTCCACAGACATGGATGCAAACCTCAACAAACCGAGTTCCACTGGAGCGTTCCCATCTCCTTATCTCAAAAGAACAGAAGGGAACCCTGTGAAATCACGTGCCTTTCCCTGTGCTGGGAGCTGCACTAACAAATGAAGGAATTTGTCTGCATTTTTCTTTCAGGTTAGTAGGGCTCTTTCCTCAGCACTACATTCATGCCAATCAAAGCTCCTGAAGCACAAATTCAGAGCAAACAGGGCCTGCAGTCCTGTGCTTTGTGATTTAAACGCTCAGTGCCGTGCCAGCTCTGAGGAAGAGAGAAAAGAAAAAGCGTAGATTTGAGCGTACTCTAAGCTGGCAATTGTAGGAAGAAACCTTCATGTGAGAAGCATGTAGGGGAGCGTTAGGTAAATACACAACAAGAATTATCGGAATGCTGGCTGTCTCAGGTTCCTTAGGTTCTCTAATTTTCTTATCTATGAATTGGCCATGAAAGTTTTTCTTTCTTGGAGAGCTGGCTGAACTCATTACTTCCTCTTGGCACTTTCTTTAAAAAAAAGCAGTGGCTGCATCAACCTGATAAACTCTAAGAAAGCTGAAACAGACCACAGCCACTATGGTTTCCAGCTAAGTTGACGATGAACCAGCATCCTCAGGCAGTACCGCGCTGTCAACGGAGGCTGCCTCTGTCTTAAAGCTTAGCTTAGCTCAGGCTCAGGCTCCTCGCATTGCAACAGTCTCCCAGTTAGCAGGTTAAACTGAACTGCATAACTAAGGTTAGAGCTCAACAATAACACAGGAGACAACTGGGAAGCTGAGTCCATAGTATGTTTGCTAAAATATATCATTCATTTTAAAAGTCTCACTAGCCTCCTTCAGGCCAAACTGAGGTGTGTCAAGCTTTTACGAGGAAAAACAGGTCCAATAAGGGACAGAATAAGATAGAATAACATGAATGACTGAATGAATTCACAGATGATAAGGGGATTGTATAGAGATGTCAAAAGCTAAACAAATATTAAAAGTGTTTTGGTGGATATATACCTTATATACAGAAATATAACTAGGGAAGTGTCAGCAACAGGAGTTGAGAGAGAAAACATTCTTAGAGATAGGGAGCTCTTAAAAGACAGAAACACCTATAAGAAAACAAATACAAGTAATTTGCCAAAAAAAAAATTATACTAGTAATGAGAATGTAGCTTGGTAGTAAAAGGAATTGTCTACCATATGTAGGGATAGAGTCTAATCCCTACGACTACTGATAATAGTAATAATAATAATAATTAATAATAATAATTACAGCCAATAACTATAGAAACTACTTATCTAAGCAATACTCATGCAGAGCTACATAAAACAAAGATCATGAAGTTTGGAAAGACTCACTTGGGGAGACACCCTACCCCTGCAAGAGTGACAGGTTTTCATCAATGTTCTGAACTAAAACTCCCTGACCTGTCACGGCATCTTAACAGTTCCCAGTTTTCATCCAGAAATGCATCTCCAAAGAATCCAGACTAAGCAAACGTCCAGAGGAACAAATATTTGAAGTGAATGTGTCATGTTGCATCCACATCTGGCTATCAAAACAGGTGGGCAGGCATCTTCAGTTTCGGAACACTGAGGGGTAGGCCTTTCTAGTCACCCCAAACAGGTCGGTCTCTGAAGCTGTGCAGATGGTGGTAGTCCGAACAGGGTTAATAAGACTCCTTAAAGGTTGGCATCCTGAGTCCCATGCCTTGAGAACCATGTGGAGTTACTCAGCTGTGCCAGGTGACCACAAAGCATCTCCTGGGCTCCAGAAAACTTTCACCACCTCCCTCACCAATGAGAGAGTGATCTAGGATGCCCAGCTGACAGTTACCTATGCTTTGCTATTCTGGTTCTCTACTCCAACGATCTGATTACTGTCAAAACCTCCCAAAAGAACATTGTGACCATTTTAAACTTGAGGGTTACATCTTTTTTTTCTTCCAACCTTATGAAAAGGTACCATCTTGAATGATTTGCTTGCATTTCTACTATCATGGGGCTTCAGAATATGTGTGACATTCTCCCACTGTGATAAATGGCCACATGGGTGGGTGTATGTATATGTGGATGGATGAATAAATGTGTGGACAGACAGACAGACCATGCATAAATAGATGGATGGATGGGTTGATGATAGGTGGGTGGATGGATGGATGGGTTGATGATAAGTGGGTGGATGGATGGATGGATGGATGGATGGATGGGTTGATGATAGGTGGGTGGGTGGATGGATGGATGAATGGATGGATGGGTTGATGATAGGTGGGTGGATGGATGGATGGATTGATGATAAGTGGGTGGATGCATGGATGGATGGATGGATGCATGGATGGATGGATGGATGGATGGATGGATGGATGGATGGATGGGTTGATGATAGGTGGGTGGGTGGATGCATGGATGGATGGATGGATGGGTTGATGATAGGTGGGTGGATGGATGAGAAGATAAATGAGTAATCTTCTATCACATAGGTGGCACTAGGGACTGAAAGGAGTAAAGTATCCTGGTTCTTCCCAATTCCACACAAACTTCTCCAAATATATTTTCAAACACCCTATAGTATATGATTTGGGGAACACACTATATACAATTTTCTTGGCTAAAGGATAAATTTGTCCCCCACAAACAAAACAAAGAGCAGCATTATACTTTCCTCATCACGAAATCAAGGCACACATTTACAATAGAATCTGCCTATCCACCAAGTCTGCATCTGCTGCAAGCCCACTTGAGAGGCTGAAGCAGGAGGATAGCTAGTTTGGAGCCAGTAGGATAAGGTTATATGTAAGAGCCTGTTCTTTTTTTATGAAAAACAAATCAACAAATACATTTTTAACAAATTACATCACTGAGCTTTTTCTATTTATAAGGTAATGCTTATTCTTTGATGTCGATTGAAGAGCAAATCAGAAAGTCCACACATTTCAAATCACTGCAGATCGCTGCCTATCCGTCCTCAGAGTGAAAGAACTTGTGCACTTGAGCTCTCAGGCCAAGCTCACAATCCCATCAGTGGTCAGAACCGTAAGTGAGGTCCCCGAACTCCAACTCTGTACTGTGCATGTATAGAAACACGCAGTCCATCTCACGGCAACCTACCAGCAAGGCCCCACTCCGCGTGTGCCTGTGAGCACGGGAGTCTTTGAGGACGGTGGCTAGTCCCCAGGCTCAGAAAACTGAAGGCTTCCTCAAGACAGCCGCCTCACATCTGGGAAAATCCTTGCTCTTGTGACTCTGGTCAAGTCACCTGACCTCATGGCCTCCTTGTTTTCTCTTTTTTGAGGGCAATGAGGATGCTGATTCTTCTGGGGCTACCCACTTATTTTTGTGTTCTCTCTCTCTCTCTCTCTCTCTCTCTCTCTCTCTCTCTCTCTCTCTCGGAGACAGACTGGATGGAACTGTTCTTCTGAGTGTCCCGGACTGCCCAGTGTGAAGTGCTCTGGGGAGTGCATACTCAGATGCTGCCATCATCTGTTGACCAGAGAATGGGATCCTAAAACCTTACTGCTCACTGTACGATCAAATGCTTTATCACATCTCAGCCATTATCAGCTGTTTCCTATTTACTTGGAAAGGCCCTGGCTGCTGGGGATCTGCTGCTGTGGTATTTCCTTATACGTCTGGGTGGCTCAGAACTCCCACATCAGTGGTCAGCACAAGATAGTGTACCAGCTTTGGGAAGAAGCAACCATGGTGTGAGCCATGATTCAGGACCATGGTTCCTCAGTTTGAATTTTAATCTCTTTCCCTTTTTAAATTTTATTTTATGTGTATGATTTTTTTAAAATTTATTTACTTGTTTTACATGCCAGCCACAGTTTCCTCTCCCTTTTCTTCTCCCAGTCCCTTCCCCCACCCCCCTATGTTCCCACCCCCAATCCACTTTGCCTTCTCTGTTCTGTTTAAGAAAGGGCAGGTTCCATGGTTATCAACAAAACATGGCATATCAAGTCACAGTTAGACTAAGCACCTCTCCATGTCTTAAGGCCGGACAGGGTGACCCAGTATGAGGAGTAGGGTCCCACAAGCCAGTAAAAGAGTAGAGACAGCCCCTGTTCTCACTGTCAGGAGCCCCACAAGAGGACCAAGCTACACAACTGTAACATATGCAGAGAGCCTAGATCAGTCCCATGCGGGTTCCCTGATGGTCGGTTCAGCCTCTGTGAGCCCTTATGTATGAACCCAGGTTAGTTTATTCTGTGAGTTTTCTTGTGGTGTTCTTGACCCCTCTGGCTCCTAAAATCCTTTCTCCCCATCTTCAGACTGTCGGTCTGCATCCGTTTCCATCAGCTGTGTGGTACGTGAATGTTTGACCTGCTTGTATGTCTGTGTATCCCGTGTGTCTGGTGCTTTGAGAGTCCAGAAGAGGTTGTCAGTTCTCCTGGACTGGAGCTACAGATGGCTGTGAGCCACCACCATATAAATGCTGAGGATCGCACCCAGGTCCTTCAAACTAACAGCCAATGAATGGTCTTTACCACTGAGCTATCTCTCCACCCCTGCATCTTCCTTTCCATCTGCCGAAAGGGGTCCGGCTTTACTCTGAGCATGCCTGGCCAACTCCTGTTTACCGTCCAGTTCCTAGCTTCAGAAAGACTCTGCTCCCTCTCTGGTTAACTTTATGGATCCCTCAGCGATACCCAAAACCAGCGTTCAAAACAAGAGCTGGGAGCTGAACAGAGATCTCTGGCAGAATTGGAAACATGTTAAGACAAGAAGCCTAGGAAATGATTTAAGAAGTCATCCAGTATAGGAAGACAGCAGGGACGTGTGGCCAAAACCCAGTGAAGGACAAAATAACGGTGCTTTCTCCAGATACTCAGAAAGCATATCCAGAGGTGACTCAGGGAAAGATGGACATACAGTCTCCAAAGAAATAAGTGAGAACAACCTGAGGTTCAGCACATCTCCTGCAGTCATAGGCCACGTAACATGTGTAGGTAGGGGTTAAATTCACCAGCAATATTGTGGATTTAACTGTTGAAGTTTTATTGCTTTGTTCTTAATCTGGTAGTTAGTGTGGTATGGATTTGGGGCTAATGGTAGGATACTATATTGAATTTCTGAGGATTTCCGGGATACTGATTTGTTGTCCCTGAATCTCATAGTTCAGCACATAGAGAATTTGAGAAATATGCTTTTCCTTCCCTCTATGCTATAATTTGTATTTTTGTTACTGAGTAAACATACTTAACAGCAACATTATTATAAAGATTTTAAAATACATATGTGCATAATAATTTGGTCTTTGGCTTTTCAACTCATATGAGTAGGGGCAGCATCTTTTGCAGCCCAGATCCAGAGTAGAAGTCCGAGGTGACACCACCTCCAAAAATAATGTTTAGAAACCAAAAGCAATTTTCAAATGTGGCTACAGTCATGACTTATAAATTAAGGAATTGGTCCAACATAGCCAATCAACATACAACAAATACAAGCACAAGTGAAGTAAAGTCAAACACAGTAGCCACAGTTCTGAGGGAGCAATTTACAGGAGTGACAACTGTGGCAATTGATAGTCTTCCCAGCAAGGCTAGCTGTGGACTCTCTTACCTAGTTTAGTTCTGAGAAAGGCCTGACGGCAGCAAGACAGCTCCCACTAGGAAAGACATCACGTCTTTCTCGGAACGGTATTTGGTCATAATTATCAGAGATTATTAAATTATTTGGATCTTTGCCCCAGGATATCTATTGTGACTGTCGCGACTCGAGTGGGAACAGTTAGAAAAGAGGTGTGAATAGCTTGGGGTGGCTCACATCTGCCTCTCAGGGCCCTGTGGTAGGAAAAGGTCTCCATGGAGAGACCCTGCCTCATAACAAAGACAAAGAAAGAGAAATAAAGTAAAAAAAAAAAAAAAAGAAAAAAAAAAAAAAAAGAAAGGGAGAAAGGAGAGATAGGGGGAGGAGAGAGGGAAGGGGAAGAGAAAGAGAAGAAAGAGCAGAAAGGAAGTGGGGGCGGGTAGGGCAGTCATGACAGTTCAAACCAGATGTGTCAAACCTACTAGGCACATGAGCAAAGACACCATTGTGAATTGTGGTGAATGACACTCCCTGATGTGGATGGTGACTTTGATGCGCATGAGAACAGCATCCCCCCCCCCACACACACACACAAGAACAAGAAGCCTTAGTGAAAATGTAAGCCTTACAGTTCCTTCATGTATGTTTTTTATGCCTTTACTGTCTGAGGTAGGGTTTCTATTGCTGCGGTGAAACCACCATGACCAGAAAGCAAGTTTGGGAGGAAAGGGTTTATTTGACTTACACTGCAGTATGTGACCCATCACTGAAGGAAGTCAGGGCAGGAAGTCAAACAGGGCAGGAGACCAGGAGCAGAAGCTAAGCAGAGGTCGTGAAGGATGCTGCTTACTGGCTTGCTTCCCGTGACTTATTTAACCTATTGTTTTATAGATCCCAGGACCAGTAGCCCAGGAATGGCACCACCCACCGCCGGCTGGGTCCTCCCCTGCTGATCACTCAATGAGAAAATATCTTCCCACTGGATCTCAAGGAGGTAATTCCTCAGCTGAGGTTTCTTCCTCCAATGGCTCTAGCCTATGTCGAGCTGACACACACAACTGCTTGGTACACTTACCTTTTGCTTTTCTGCCTCTGGGAATTCTGAAGGGGAAAGCACAGTTCAATAACACTGACATCACCACAACCATTCTCTGCCATAAATCCCTCCCCTCGGGGCCAGGCTGACCCCGACATTGTGTTCAAGCTGAATATCCGATAGAGATGTGTACCTCGGTAAGGAAAGGTAAATGAGAAAGGGGTCACAAGGGTGAACTTGGGTTTTTTTCTTGCTCAGGTGTTCACAAGCGTTTGCCTGAAAGAAACATGGATGCTTATGATGTTTACGTTTCCCGTTAAACATGGCGGAGTCCTTCCTTCATGGACTTGGTCCATTCACTCCACTGAATCAGAGCGTTCTGGGGGAGGGGGCCCAGGCTCTGGTCCCTGAAGCTCCTTTTAACAGCAGCCTGCTCTACCTGACCCCAACATTTCAAACAGGTGCGTTCTGGTTTTTGGAACAGAGGCAGGGTCTCTGCCGCAATGGCCGCTTAGCTCTTCAGCCACTTTAAATGCTTCACAGCCCTTTTGACTTGAAGAAGGAGCTGTTAGAGAAGCCGTGCTTCCAAGGAGGTACGGATGGAAAGTTACTGTTTACTCAGCTTTCCTCAACATTCCCAAGCCATTTCCCTTGGCACAAGGGTTGGCATGCTGGCTTACACAGATCCTAAGCCTGAACAATAGCCAGGAGTCCCTGGAGAGACAAGAGCCTGGCTGGAGAAGCAGCTAGGAGATGCTTAGGGATTGGGAACCACCGCCTGCATTTTCCCCATTACTTAGGAAGCCAATGCAAGTTCATCTACGAAGAGTGGCAGGGCTGATGCAGGATGGTAGGTAGTCCTACCAGTGGGATAATTTCAAGTTGCAGATATTGAAGCATCACAGACACTGGGGATGCAGCCAGGGACCATTCTGGCACTTGGTGTTTAACCATAACTAAAGGGCCCTTTGATGTGTTTAAGGATGGGAGCACCTCTCTTCCTAAGCTTCGGCTGTAGTCAAAGGGGCTGTGATGCCCATGGCATTTAATCAATGTCTTCTGTACTTGTGATATTTCATCACAGGGAGGAAGATTAAATAATGAAGACATTTGACGAACCCTCTGGGTTTATAGATATGCCTCCCCAGGAATATTAGTGAAATTGGGTTGTTTCCCTCCATTCCCACCTGGCACATTAAAAGCATCCATCCAGAACAGGAGAAAAAGGGAAGAACCCATGCTCTCGTTCTCTTCCCCTGCTCAGTGTCTGTCTCTGTCTCTCTCTCACATGCAGACACACACACACACACACACACACACATGCACATGTGTGCACACACATACAGCACACTAAGGGGTCCACTAACAGAATTCAGTGAAATTCACGGGCAGACTGAGCACAGGATGCATAGCTTTGGAAACCATCTCCCTCCCAGAATCAGTGTCTGCGCCCTGCTCAGTGTCACAGGGGCTCCTGTCTGAGGATTTGTTAGGAGGAACCCTGAATATGAGCTAAATCCTGGTGCAGGCAAGAGCCCTGCTAGAATATTGATATGCAGCCCAACCACCAAGCTGTAAGTACAGGCAGACAGTGGCGAGGACAGGGAATGAATGTCCAGTCTCTCAAGAATTAAGAGTTGGTTTGCTGCCTAATGAACTGCGGGAAGATTGTTCATCGTGAGATTTTATTTTTCTTGTTTCTGTGGAAGTTTCTCTTTTAATCAAGGGATAGATGGGGTGTCAGGGTTTAAAGGCCACAGTTGCCTATACTTAGAATTATACATTCTTCAACGGGAATATTTATTTCATGAATTTTTATATTTAGAACTTGAGTTCAGATTGAAGATGCCTTGGGGCACAGATAAAAAAGTCCAGATCGTCTATCCTTCCTAGCAATTTTCCCTTCAATCTTTTAAGGCTCAGATTGCACATATATGAAAAGTGGACTACGCACCCACTCATTCAGGTATGAGGACAAATGAGATGATATATGGCCAGCGTCTGGCCATAAGGGGTCAGCAGCTGTCGATGATGTGAAAGCCACAGAAAACTGAGATGTTTAAGCTGATTCATGAAGACAAATAACTTGCCTAAAACGTTCCAGGTACTCATCACTTAAGAAAGTAGTTTCTGGATGGGACAGAGGGGTTGTGGTTTGGTATTTCAGAGCTTAAGAGAAATTGAGGAAGGGGCATGTTTAATCGGAGGGAGGGGGGACAGAATCACCAACTGGGGGGAGGAAGGAGAAGCAGTGGGGTCTCTACCAGAGTGGGGAATTGCTTCTGTCATTCCAAGACTAATGAGGAGCTGAAACCCTCCAGAGGGGAGCTGGAGAAAATGAGAGATGCAAATGAGAATATTTAAATAGTAGAGAACAGCAAATAAAGGTTGCCTGCTGCCAAATAGGTCACTTGCCACTCTGTTATTTACTGCTGGGGTGGTCCCCTGAGTGCAACAGAAGCCAAGATTTCTACTTCCTGAAGGTTTTCCCTCTCTCTTAAGACACGCAACACTGTAATGCCTAAACCAATGGACTCGGTGTGTACACATCTGCCAAACACATCCAGAACGGTTTGCTACTTTAATGTCCTTCAATTCGAGCAACTGTCCACAATCTGGAAGGGAGAAATAGCTCTCAGGCTCTCCTATTTCTTCACCCACCTTGGTATACTTATGATCGAAAGAAGGCAAAACTGAAAATAAAGCGATTCCTTGACGGCAGGAAAACTAGAAAGAATAGGACCAAGGTTGAGGAGGAAGAAGATGAGCCACTGGGAGCAAATGGCCAGATGCCATAGCCCTTCTCCCGTCCAGTGGATTTGTTCATATTGCAGAAGAGATTCTCTTGCATTTGCATACTGTATGAACTAAAATGCAAAACGGATTGCTTGACATGAGGATTGCTTGGCACGAGGAACCATGCTTGTGTCTTGCTCAAGAACCTATGTTGTCTCAGTGTGTGCACATATTTCTGATTCTTAGGTCTTAGGATGCTTTGTATGAATTGCATCTGTAAGAGAAGTGTAAGCATGGAGTGATTACAGGGTTTGGCAGGGTGTAGACTTTCAGGAGCTGATCAGAGGACACTAGAGCATGTGCTCTCCACAAAGGGCCCCCAGGAAACTTCTCTGGGATTGCGGTGTCACCATGAACAGTGCCCATTGCCTACAGACAAACCTGCGGACGTCACTCTCCTTCCCTACATGGCCATGCCTATACGTGCCAGATGTGCCCAAGTTCTCTCAACCTACTTGGCTCAGGTTTCAATGAGCCTGTGCTTAGTTTTTCCTTATTCCCTGTCTCATTAGTATCAGCTTGTACTAAAACTACTACAGACTCCTTCAGGGTCTCAGGGCTCTGATTTAAATCTAACCTCTGATTCTGAGGTGAAGATAGGGCTTTCGCTAGTGCAGTAGGGTGTCGCTAGTGCAGAGGAATCGAGTCATCTTCTGGGTAGGAAGGACGGGGGCTGAGGCATAAAGAGGGGAAATTCACCTGCAGAAGTGCACGCTTGGTTGCACAGAGAAAAACCGGTCAGCTATTTACCTTCTCGGAGCTATTGCTGTCTGTGGGCTTTACTATTCGCTTCCTAAACACCCGATGAGCTTCAGCAGGTGCCCCTTGTCCTGTCACCAGAAAAAGAAGCAGACCTCTGCGAAACTAAGGTACCATTTCATGGACCCCACTGTCAATCTCTTTCCTAACTTTCATACTGAACTTCTTGTCCAAGCCAACAGCTCAAGTAGCCACCATAATGAAAATCTTGAACCAGGGCTCCCCCAACTCTGAGGTCAGAGGGCTCGAGAGTGGCTCCAAACTTCGTTTGTGAACAACCCTGCCCCAGACACAGGCCTGCAGGGGAAGCTGCCTGTGCATTCCATAAGCTCCTTTTCGGATCTCGAAGCATCCTTAGAGGAAGATACTCAGTGGTGATGTGGGACATAGGACCACGAGAGTGAGACTCGCACCTGCTCCCTGCTAAGCCTTCTTGGAACCTCAGATAAGCTTTTCCAGAGCCCCTTTTGTGTACAGTATATGCGCTGGCTGGCTTCCTCTGATTATGCCTTAAAAGCCCATAATTACGTCATTCTCGTACTTCTCGCTCCTTCTGGCTTGAATATTAATTAATACAGTCTCATCATGCAACCATAGGATAAAGTGTGCTAAAAGATGCAATTTAGAAACTCTGAAGCTGGATGTTGCAAGTGCAGACATTCCGACTTCCTGTTTGGAAAGACGCAAGTTCATACATTTATTTAAGCCTCCTGAGGTGAAGTTTTCTGTCCAGTGAATCCAAATGTCTGCCCTTCATCTGTGCCACTGCTGATATGAAATACAGAGTGTTATGATGATCCCACAGATGGAGGAGAGAGGTGTTTCGGCACTGGACAGGGTGGCCTTCTTCAGCCCCGTGTGTATCAGTCACTGTCCAACACCTAAGCCTACCTTCTCCCGAGGCTCTAGCTAGCTGTCCATTGTTGGACGTGACAGCCTGCACTCACTTTGGCTCCTGCCTGTCTTCCTAGGAACAGAACTGTGTCCTCCATCTTATTGTAAGGATTTTTTAAATAAGCAACTACTTCTGGCTCACCAACCTCTAACAGCTATGTATGTTAAGTGTGGGGTCCACGTTCTTAAAACAGTGTCTCTTTGGGAGACAGGTGACGTCCTGAGCTCAGGCTGATGTGTAGGCAGATAAAGTAACACCTCGAACTGCTTTTGATCTAGCAAATTCTGCCAATATTGATTGGTAACTTCTGGGGCTACCAACAGAAGTTAGAAATATGAACAAGATTCTGTTTTTATTTTGAAATCAAATAGTAAGAGAAATGAGGTAAAATAGCTTGACAAGTACTGTTGCTTTAATTTATTTTTGAGAATTTTATTTATGGGTGCAGTATTTAATTTATTTGACATTACGTTGATATTAATTTCCCATAGAGTATTTGAAATATAATTTTGGGACATAATCTGACTCTTATTTGTATCTTACCAATGGTTAGAGTCTTCAGCTCACATAAGATGCCAAGATTTATTTACATTACGGGACTTAAGCACATTTTAAAATTACGACAGACATGTATAGAAACTACAGAATATGTCGTTTATATGTAAATGAGTCATCTGTAAAGATCAATATTATTTTGAATCTTTGCAAACAGATCCAAATACTATATTGGGCTCTCAGGAATCTAACAAAATGCTGACGGTCCCTGAATTTGCTCTCAAGCCGTATAATAACAGCACTGTGTGTTTGGCCAGCTCCCCTTTAGCAAGACTGGAGGAGAGTGAGGGGCCACGCGGGCCCACTGCCCCCTAGTTGACGATCTTCTAAGAGCTACAGCCGGGAAGGACAACTTTCACGGCTGAGAGAATAACACTCAGTTCTGTCACAACACGGGATCCGGTGTCTAATTTAAACTAGTGACCTTCTGAAACATCCTGTCTTGGGCACATACTTTCATCTGAGCAAAAGATGAACAGAGAAGACAGATGGCTGTCGAGGACCAGCCTTGACAAAAATACCTCTTACCTGGGTAGGGGCGTGGGAATTTTAGAAATATAGTAGAGAATATAAAGACACATAAAATAATAAGACAGAAAACAGAGTAATACCAGGAGGGTATCCCAGTGATTACTGAAATCACACGTGTTTATTTTTCCACAACTTTTACACCCAATGTAAACAAGGTGGGGAAAAAGTAACAAAAGACTTTAGTAACATGATACAAAGGATAAATCCCACAGTCAATCGCTTTATCATTCTGAGACACAAAATCCTTAGCATTCTGTTCTCTAGGTAGCAAAGGTGCTCTAGGTCATTTATCCTGATGACTGTCCCTCCCCAGGTGACCTCATAGTTACAAAAGAAAAAGCAGACGTATGCTTGCATATCCTGACCCTCTGTCAGGATCGCATGGACTTATCATAATTTCAAAAGAACCAAGCAAACACATCCTGAGTTGGAACGTGTAACTACGCTTGTCAATCTCCAAACTCTCCAACCGTCAGACAAGATAGAAATTGGACCTGCACTTTTTGGCCTCTACAGATGGCTTTGGAAATGAGGTCTGGCTCTGTGGCAATTTACTCGCTCCCTGGGCCACTCAGAGCTTTGATAGGTGTCCAGGAAAGGCTGCCATGTTGTCTAGAAGAGAAGCAAACAATCCTAAGTTCATCATCTTTAGGATATTTGCATCTTGCTCTAGCGCGCAACCTTGAGAAATGGCCAGAGCCTGTGTTGCTCAGGACAAAGCTCTGGGGCCTCCCTGACCAAGAGTTTCTGGGAAATATCCCACATTGGAATTTTTAGTCATGTGGATGTCTCCCTTCAAACCCTTTTAAAAACGGTATTTCTCCAAGGTTGTAAGATAGTAGATTCTATATTACTTCTCATATACCTTTTGTTTCAGTCAGCCCTCTTCCCCAACCCTTTCCTCCCCCATCTCCCCAGTCCTCTCCCTGTTGAGCCTTTCCTACCCCAGAGCCCCGCCTCTCCACTGTTATTTTACACTGTTCTGTTACCCTCCTTCCCCGTAACCGAGTTTCCTGGCACCCACAGATACAAAGTTAAATACATGAAAACGGAAGTACAAAGCTGGGCTGCACAGATAAGAAACAACATGCTTTTGTCTTCCTGGACCTGGGTTGCTTCACTTGGAGAGTTTGTTTGTTTGTTTCATTCATTGACTTCCACATTTCACAGCTTAATTTTTCGTTATAGCTGAATAAAATTTCTCCGTGTGTGTGAGAGCATGTGTGTGTGCCGAATTTTCTTTATCCGCTCATCTGTTGACAGACATGTAGGCTGTTGCCGTTTCTTGGCTATTGTAAACAGAGCAGCAAAGACCACAGACGGAGAAGATTCTGTGTGGTAGAGTACAGAGCCCCTTGGGAGCATGCCCACAAGTGGCACCGCAGGCTCTTACGTTGGTTGTTTCTAATTTTTGGAAGAAACCTCAAGAATGACTTCTGAAGCGGCCGTGGCCAGCTCACACTCCCACCCACAGTCAAGCACAGTTGGTCCCCTTCCCTCACGTCCTCATCAGTATGTGGGTCCTTGTGTCCCTGATGATGATGGCCATTCTGGCAGGGGCGAGATGAATCTTCAAGTAGTTTTGCTTCACATTACTCTCGCAGGTAAAGAGGCTGGGCTCTTTTAAAAGAGTTTCACAGCCGTTTGTGTTTCTCCTTTACGTGGGAGCCCTGTTTAGTTCCACAGGTCAGATGTAGTGGGGCTATTTGTTTCCTTGCTGTTAACGATTTGAGATAAGAGTTTAAGGTTTATGGGAGTGGCACCTCACAAGGTGTGTCCCTGTGTGAGAACTGAACAGGGCTCTCAGTTAGGCTGCATGCAGGCCCCTGGGGTTGGCTCTTTGTTGTCCCTTTCAGGGGCCATAGAAGTGTGAGCCCAAGGGAATCCCTACTCATGACTAGAGGAAGGAGGGCTGCTCACACCTTCTCATTCTCCGAAGGGCTGACACCTTGTCTCCTGGAAGCAGATTTCCTGTCATTTGCTGCCTCCTGAGGCCTGCCGAGGTGTGAAGCCTTAGGGGCTCTGACAGGTGTCTCTGGAAGGTGGTGACAACTCCCCCCCCCCTCGCTCCAGCATGAGTTTCATAAGCTCCATCACCAGCTCCTCAGAGGACAGGGTGATCGCTAGAAACAAGGCAATATGTGGTACAATTTCATCTCCAGGGTGATTCTCAGTCACAGCTGGAACAAAGTGCCTGGTGGTGGCTTCCCATAGAAGCTGCACGCGCTTGCTGTGCGAGTCACCTGGAGGACTAACAGAGATGAAGCTGACAGCCTGCATCTCTCCTTCTCTTTCTGCATACCTCCTGGTCTGCGGTCACTTCCTCCCTATGCCCCTGCCTTGCTGTGAAGCAGAGTACTGTCACCAAGTTAAGTCCCTTCCACGCCTCCGTGTCGCACTGATCAGGGTAGCCTGTTAGACTGATGATGGAATAAACTCAGTCACGAAATCAAAATCTTGAAGTTTTCAAAAATGAAAATAGAAGTTATGGATTGTGTCTAATTCTGTCTTATTCTTAAAGAGTGTAGTGATCCACACAATAATGACTGATACATAATTTTGTTGGGAAAAAAAAGGAATAAGCAGAAGAACACATGTTTATTCTTTGCACATTAGTTCACAGTTTGCAATTTTTTTTAAGAAAATGGTGCACGAGAGAAAGACACCATGTGACTCAGGTGGAAAGGTTTTTATTGGCGGAAAGTGAATGGGAAAAGGGGGGACGAGAGGAAAAACCAGCCCCTGAGGACAGGAGTGGCAGAAGGGAAGAGAGAGGCAGAAAGAGAGTGAGAGACACCAAGAAACAGGCAGAGAGGCAGAAAGGAGAGAAAGGAAGGGGGGGAGGTGGGCAGGCCCACCTTTTAAAGGGGAACAGAGCAAATGTGCACAGAAAGTGCTCTAGTGAGGGAAGCTGAGGACTTATCCTGTCAGGATCTCAAGGGCAGACCAGTGCAGATGCCTGAATATTAATACAAGGATACTCTGTGTCCCCAGCACATGCTGATGCTGGCCTTGATTCTAACCCTCCTGGGCTCTTATGTGCTGAAGTGCACAGGTTCAAAGTGTGGATAGACAGCTCCAGGGTGGCTGCAGAGGCACCACGGTGTTCTAGGTGGCTCACAATGACAAGGCTTTCCAGGTAGAAGTAGGAATATGTGTCTTTGGTCTGAACTGGTGGGATGGGGTAAACATTAGAGAATTGCAAGTATAGGAGAGGGGTCTTACAAGCAGAGAGGTACAGGTCCAGGTTTGAGAACAGCCTAGCCTTGCATTGCTTTCTGATGCAGAGCAAGAGTCAGGGATTTGTAGCAGACAAGGTGCAATAGATCAAAATCAGTGCTTCTCCAGAAATCGTTCACAATGTTTTAAAACAAAGTGCACTATTCTTCCTTCTTTGTGGTAATGGGTCAGCCTGGTTAATGAACCCTGACAGTTTTTGTAAGCTGACATTTTGTGTTTTATGTGACATGTACCCTGAGGGTGTGACACTGGACTAAGAAGTACACTGTGGTGAGGGCTGGATTCTGTGCACAGCCTGAGCATTCCTGTGCTTCTACACACTGGTTCTTTTGATTCACAGAAGACTAGCTCCTACAGCAGTAGAGGCCTGCTCTTGATGATGATCCATCAATTAAGTGTGAAGATGCTGACTTCACACTTAGGGAATGGTTAACAGCACAGCTCACAGTGATGTAGAGGCTCCAGGGTGCTAGAAATAGAGTTACAATGATGTATGTGCCCACAAACACATCGCACACTCTTCCCTAAGATTCTGTTCAGAACAACAAGACTAGAGGGCAAGTGGTTCACAAGAAGAGCAATGTTGGGTGAGTGGGAAGCAGTGGGGGGAAGACAGTTCCTACTGACACTGTTTGGATGTGGCCATTCCACAAAAGTAACTTGGTTATGTTGCTGTATACGCTGAACCCTGGTATTTTTTTATAAAAATGAAATCCTATTGATCAAGGACCACAGGCTCAGTGTGTATGTGTGTGTGTGTGTGTGCTTGTGTGTGTGTGTGTGTGTATTTGTTTGTGTGTGTAGTGTGGGACAATTGTCTATATTTTGTCAATTATGTTTTCAATAGACACTGATTGGCCAGAAACCAGTCAGGAAGTATAGGCAGGACAACCAGACAGGAAATAGAGGCAGGTCAATGAGAACAGAAGAATTCTGGGAAGGAGGAAGCCAATTCCTTCCTAGTCCTTCCCAGACACAGAAGAAGAAAAATGTGACCTGCCCCACTGAAAAAGGTACCGAGCCATGTGGCTAACATAGATAAGAATAATGGGTTAGTATAAGTTATAAGAATTAATAAGAAGCCTGAGCTAATGGGCCAGTTTATCACTAATATAGACCTCTGTGTGATTTCTTTGGGGCTAAACAACTGTGGGAACTAGGCAGGACAGAAACTCCAACAACATGTGTGTGTTTGTGTGTTTGTGTATTTACATAAATATAACATATGAGGTGTTGAATACTTTTAAACTGCATTCTTTCACAGCAAAATGTCAGCAGATCTACCTAGAGGTAACATTAGGAAGTAGATTAATATCAGTAAGTTTGTCATAAGTGATACACAAAGCCACCGGAAGTGACCAGGTGGCAAAATTCTTGGTGCAGAATTTCTTCCAGATTTTGAGATGAAGTGATTGTCTGGGATGGAAAACCAGTGCTCAAGCACTTATGACAAACTTACTGATATTAATCTATATGTATGTAAATACTAAGATCACTTTATTTTGAGAAATAATAGTAATAATCCTAAAATCATTTGCCTCTGTTGGCATTCAATTAGATCACTGAGAATTTACATATTTCTAAATACAATTTTCAGGACAAGTAGATCAAACAAATGATAAAAAATTGTAATTAAAATTGGCTGGAAGTCTGCACAAAGACACTGTAGTACAGAGGGAATAAAGATAAATCTACCAACAAACTCCATTTATGGGCTTCAGGATCCACAATGAATGCAATTCTATAGCTGGAGAGGAAGGTGCCTCTTTCAGCAAGGACAAATGTGATGCTGGATTCTGATTATCAATACACACACAGAAACACACACAGTGCTGGTGGGTAAGCAGACATTCCAACCTCAGCTAGGTGGTTTTTCATATGCAACACTGCCCAGGCTTTCTGTACACTCTGACTCATAGCATGTGAGTACTGACTCCGCAAAGGCGCACCAGGTTAGGAGATGGTGTATGAGCCACCACGCGTAAACCAGCGAGTGGAGGCAGTCAGGACTCAGGAAGTGACAGCTTTTACTGTTAATGCCTGAAAAGGATTCCCGTCATATTGTGTGGACCAACCTAGCAGAGGCCATCCAGGAATCTGGGACCTGAGAGTTTCAAGTGTACCCTAGTGTGTAGGGTTTCCAGGATAACTGAAATTCCACAGGGTGTTGGTCCTGACATTGAGTTTTGACATCATTTTCTAAGAGGTTGCTAGAGGTTTGTTGGTACATTTGAAATATTTGTTTATTTTTGTTTTATGAGTATGAGTGTTTGCCTGCTTGTATGCATGTGCACCATAAGACTACAAAGCTTTATGATCCCTGGAAATGGAGTTACAGGCATTTGAGAGCTACTATCTGAGGGCTAGGAAGAGAACCCTGGCCTGCTGGATGAGTAGCTAGTGATCAAAACCACAGAGTTGTAGTAAGAAGTTTTGTTTGTTGGTTCCCGGCCCCCCACTAGCTTAGACCTGAAATAATCACACAGAAACTATATTATTTAAAACACTGCTTAGCCCATTAGCTCTAGCTTCTTATTAGCTAACTCTTACATATTAATTTAACCCATTTCTATTAATCTGTGTATTGTCATGTGGCTGTGGCTTATGACACTTATGGTAAAGTTCCAACCATGGTCAGTCTCCTGCGGCTCCATGGCTTCTGACTCTGCCCTTCATTCTCCCAGCATTCAGTTTAGTTTTTCCCACCTAGCTAGGTTCTGCCCTGCTATAGGTCCAAGGCAGTTTCTTTATTCATTAATGGTAATCACAGGACACAGAGGTGATTCCCACATCACAGAGCCATCTCTCCATTTGCAGGGCATTTACTTGATTCCTGATTGGTATGAAAGAGCCCAACCCAGTGTGGGCGATGCCATCCCTGCGCAATGTGAGGACCCACAGATGTGAGCCTGTTCCACCTTGATTAAAGGTCAGAGAGTTGGAATTTATTCCTACTCTCTCAAAGTTGTTGATAACAGGCATGGCAACAAACAAGTCTATTCCTCATATCATGTTAATGAAGTCTGCTGCCTCCCCTCTCCCTTTTTGGAGTGAAGTATATAAGCTTGTGGAAAATAAACGTGGATTCAGTATTCACTGAATTTTCCTCCCAGTGCTGTTCTGTGTGTCTGCCTTTTATTTCTCTCAAATCTCTGCGTCTTTTGCTTAATAATCCTAATCCTCATGCTCCTACCCCGGAACGTGCGAATTTCATTGAGGCTGAACCCCTACAGGGAAGGGAGAAAGATGGCTGCCAATGAGCTAGAAGAAGCAGAGCAGTAAAAGCTGTGTTCCTCGTGGTGTCTGCTTGGGTTCCTACATCTGGATCCCTACTGCCAGCTCTTGCTCTGACTTCCTCAGTGATAAATTGTGACCTAGAAAGTGCAAATCAAAATAAGCCCCATCCTCCCCACATTAGTTTTGGTCATAATATTTATCACAGCAACAGAAAGCAAACTGGGAAACCTTTCCCAGTCATGCACACCAGCACATATTCCTGGGCACATGAGCAAACACACACACACACACACACACACACACTATTATGGAAAAGGCATTGCGTGTGTTACTGGTGTAATATTACAATGGTTGTTGCCTCAGACCCTCCATAAGAAGAAGTCTCCCTGGCTTAGGGGTCAATATCTTTGGAAACAGAATATAGAGTGGATGCCCCATAAAATTAACACATTGTCACACTAGCACCCAGAGCAACCACATAGACTGACCCCGAAGAGGTATTTAAGTAAGAGAGCTGCAAGCTCAGCTGCATGAAGCTCTCGTGTCCTCTCTATTCATAGCTCCCTGTGAACACAACCCTCCACTGGACGCCATCATGGATGGGCAGATGCAGATGCCATCTGGGAGCCATCCTTTGATTCCCTCCGCTGGGTGAAGCGACACTGCAAACACCTTCACAGAAGGTTCTTCTCTTGGGGCCCATCAAACAGAACCGGTGGAGTTTGCCAGGTTTAAATATTCCTTTCCTCGGGTATCAGAGACTAGCATGTAATTTGTAATGGTAACTAAGGTAATGAATGTGCGCTGCAGTCAGCTGTTACCAGTGGTAATTGCTGCACCTCTCAGCTCCTGTCAAGCAGAGCAGTTAGGATTAGGACCAAAAGGCTGCTATCATCTCTCTCATTTCCTGACTCAGACAAAAGGGGGGAAAAAAGTGCCTCTCTGTGCTGATAGGTGTCTGATCAAAGCCACAGAGATCCCTCAGAAGCCAGGCAGCCTCTGCAACCTGACTACCCTTCTCTGCAACTCTGCCTTTGATCTGCTGGCAGCCAAACTGGGGATCCATTTATGTGAAAAAAATAATAATCATCATAGTTGCAGAAGAACAGAAAATGTGCCTTTTAAAAAAAATGAATGCTGTGTTTGCAGTCTGATAAAGCTGAGAATGGGACTGGCTGTCTAGTGATAAGGGACTTGTGTGTGCACACACACTCACACACTCACACACACTCACACAGCTCTTGCTGTAAAATATCTTTGAACTTCATCAGAGACATTTGTATGTGGGAAGGAGTCAGGACGTTGCCCGAAAGAAATGACCCTTCTTAGAAGATAAGCCAAAAGCCCAAGTGAAACTTCAGGAGTGTAACTTCTATATTTTGTATTTCACCAAATCTGCAGGATTTAGGTATATGGATGCAGCAGAGGGGTTGGGTCTACAGGATTTGGGGGTGTGTCTTGTAAGTCTCCTGTCTGTGACTTCATGCGCATCTCAGGTGCTGTATCTGCTCTGCGATACATGGGTGCTTTCCTATTCCTGGGCTGGTGGGAGCAGAATAAAAATACCAGGACATGGTAGTTATCACTGGAGGGAGTCTGTCCAGGGCTCTCAGGCCGCTGTCTTGAATGGGAGTGTAGCAATGAGTGACACATAGCACCGTAAAGCAGCAGAAGGTAAAACTAAGCCACTAGAGTCCAGGCAGTGGTGTCACACACCTTTAATCCCAGGATTTGGGAGACAGAGGGAGCTGGATCTCTGGGGTTCAAGGCCACCCTGGGCTACACAAGATCAGTGCAGAAAAAGGTCCAGGTGGTGGACATTCATACCTTTAATTCAAGTACTAGGGAGTCACACGTCTTTAATCCTAGCACTAAAGGGAAATATAAAATGGGAGGAGACAGAGATTCCAGGTTCAGTCTGCAGCTATTCAGCCTTGATAGAGGTAAGACTTCTCTAGTAGCTTGGCTCTTTTGCTTTTCTGATCTTTAGCTTGAACCCCAATATCTATCTCTGAGTATTTATCATTTGCACTACAGTAACAGTGTCTGTGGTTTAAGGAGATTGAGCTATGGATACAATAAGAACACTGGACAGGAGGTATCCGGGAATCCATCTACTGCTTTCTGCTGACCAGATGTCAGCATGAGCCAGTTTCCACAATCCTCTGGTCTGTTTGGAATCTCTTTTGCTTCTGTGATCTCCTGCTGTACCTGCTCCTAATAATGGTTTGTTCTGATGTGGTTGTTCAAGAAGAATTGATTTCTCTTAGCCACACACAAAAACATTTACAAGTTCCCCCCATCCTCCCCTTCTGCCTTAACTCTCCCCATCTCCCCTTACCCCCCCTCCCACCCCACCCCCAAGATCCCAATTTTCTCCCAGGCAATTTTGTCTGTTTCCCATAGCCAAGAGGATAACTATGAGTTTTTCCTTTGGTTCCCCTTCTTACTTAGCTTCTTTAGGATCACCATTGTAGACTCCGTGACC
>NC_022029.1:24328393-24337661 GCF_000317375.1 Microtus ochrogaster
AAAAACAAAAAAACATTTACACGTAACTCATTTGTTTAAAAAATTACTTTCCAAGGAGAGAGAGAGAGACAGAGACAGATAGAGAACCATACTATTTAAGAGAAAAGAATTCATGAAGTTGAAAGGGGTGGGTGGGCAGGAAGGGGTGGGGGATTAAAGGGAAGATAGAAAAGTTGTGAATACCCTGTATGCAAAATTCTTGAAGATATAAATAATTTAAATAAGAAAGAACTTGGATTTATGGCTTGATGCTGCTATCTAACCCTGGGGACATTTTAGATTAAATGTGCACATTGAGCTACTTCATCAAAGATAAAGGTATCATAGTTTCACTTTCTTGTATTGCTTAAATTTTCAATAATGTGCAATAAACAAAAGGCATATTTTGAAGGCTATTGTAAAGATCAAATATTAAGTATATATGAAAATATCCTTAAACTCTAAATATCAGTGACTTTTGATATAGCAATCATGATTTAGATTTAATATCTTACCTTGCCTTGACATATATATGTTTTCAATATATACATATACATAAGCCACTCACTTTATCACTTTGTCGCATAAAGTGCTGATGGAGTTGTTCAGATGGGAGCGTGCACCTCCTGCCTGGTAACCTGGGCCTGACACATCAGCTAGAAAGGGAAATCCAGGCCTCAGGACAGCTGGCTCCATCCCCATCTCCAGCACTGGCTTCACCATGGTTTAGTTATTGATAAAATACACTTAAACTGGGCAGTGGTGGCACGTGTCTTTAATCCTAGCACTCAAGAGGCAGAGGCAGGCCAATCTCTGTGAGTTCAAGGCCAGCCTGGTCTACAGAGCGAGTTCCAGGACAGGCTCCAAAGAAAAAAGAAAGAAAAAAGCAAAACAGAGAACCAACAAAAAAATACACTTAAATATATGTCTTATCAAACTTTATTTTTATTTGAAAAATTATGTTAACTCGGTGTTTTTGTCTTTAAGTTATAGGTACTCTCTCTACTACTGCTTAGGGTCTTAGCTGGGGTCATCCTTGTGGATTCCTTTGAATTTCACTAGTGCCAGGATTTTTGATAACCCAACAATGGCTCTCTCAATCAAAATATCTATTTCCTTGCTCTCATCTCTGTTCTTCCCCAATCTCATCTATCCCGTTCCCTCAAGTTCTCCACCCTCCTCTCCTTCTTCTATCCCTAATATTCTTAGGGTTGGTCTTTTCATGGTGTCCCAAGTTTCCTGGATGTTTTGTATTAAGAATTTGTTGGATTTAATGTTTTCTTTGACTGACAAATCTATTTTCTCTACAGCATCTTCTATACCTGAGATCCTCTCTTGTATTCTGTTGATTGTGCTTGCCTCTGTAGTTCCTGCTTGTTTACCCAGATTTTCCATTTCCAGAATCCCCTCAGTTTGTGTTTTCTTTATTGCTTCTACTTCAGTCTTCAAGTCTTGAACTGTCTGAACTGTTTGCTTCACCTGTTTGATTGTTTTTTTCTTGGGTTTCTTTAAGAGATTTATTGATTTTTTTTCCATTTTTTTTTGTTTTCCTCCATTTCTTTAAGGGAATTTTTCATTCCCTCTTTATAGGTCTCCACCATCCTCAAAGAATTAGATTTAAAATAGTTTTCTTTTGCTTCTGGGTTAGGATAATCTAGTCTTCCTGTTGTATGACCACTGTTGCTTTTTAGGTTGCTAAATGAATTCTTGCATTGATGCCTACCCATCTCTTCCTCCAACTGGTGACAGCAATGTCTTTGCCTCTGGGTCCAATCATTGTAGTTGCTGTCTCTGTGTTTGGGAATTGCTTTTGGTCTGCTCTATACTGCTGCTGTCTGTGTCTCTGGGAGCCGCTGAGGTCTCTCTTGTCCAGCTTTCTTGGTCTGCTCTCTTGGTCCACTCTGAGGAGTCACAGTCTATGCTTCAGAGTTCTTCTCCTGAGCCTCTCCCTTGGTCCTGTCTGTGTAGTTGCAGCCTGTGTTTCAGAGTTCCTCTGAGGTTCAGGGGATAGGAAGGTTTGGGGGTGGAGTGGGCCTGAGCATTTTCTATAAAGTATTCTCAGATAGAAATTGTTGAATACAAGAGTAATGATTCTTAATAAAATAGACACGGGTCACAAGAAGAAAGCCATTTTCAGGAAATGACCCCAAGAAGGCCAGAGTATGGTCATGGCTGCCAGGCTGCTACTCTCTAGACTGACAGCCATGTCAGACTACAAACTTGAATGCCATGGCTAAACCTAGCCTCGGGTTCCTCTTTGGTTGTGGTCACATAAAGACAGAGTTTTTGTCCTGTTCAGTCCCGAAGCCATTCAGTCCCAAAGAAACATGCAGAGGATTATATTAATTATAAACTGCTTGACCTATTAACTCAGGCTTATTATTAACTAACTCTTACAGCTTAAATTAACGCATAATTTTTGTCTGTATTTAGCCACATGGTTTGGTACCTTTTCTCAGTGAGGCATTCTCATCTTGCTTCTTCTGCGTCTGGGTGGTAACTACATCTCTCTGCCTTTCCTCTTCCCAGACAGAACTCTCATAGTCTCATTGCCCCACCTATACTTCCTTCCCATTTACTGGGCAATCAGCTTTTTATTAAGCAATAAGAGTGACAAATCTTTACAGGGTACAAGAGCATTATCCCACAGCAGCCACCAACAAGCAGATTAACATGCTGGCTTTGTCGTGTGGTGTTGAGTATGGGATGGGTTCTAAGCCTAAGCATTTGCTGATCTTGATCATCCATGTTTGATTTTGCAAAAGTGGAGTCCACACCAGACTCCACATTTTTCCCTCACTGTATTCATTTTCCTTCAAAAAATGTGGTAATATGTATTTAATATTTCAGCTGGGCAGCAGTCAGCAGCCATCTTCTATCTGCTTGCCACAACCTCTCTGAGAAGGACATTGTGTTGACATTTACACCTCACGGCAGATGTGCTCTTTCCTATCTTAGCTTGCAGAATTTTCTCTACAATATTCAATAGACATGTGTATACATATATTTATATGTATGCACAAATCACACATATATACATATGTATACACCACACACATAAGTTTGTATATATGTATGCTTACATGGAAACATTTATGTAAATGTGCAACACACAAGCCTATGCACATGCATACACACATGTGTGCATGTATACATATGCATACATAAAGTTTCTAAGACTTTATAAGGAAACAAGGAGGCACCTGCAGCTTTGGGGGTATTCCAAGGACACTTGGGCCCCAATTTTTTTAGATGCTGTGATTTTGCAGCCACTCATCAAGCTTCCACGGTTGCATTCCTGGTTCTTGGAAATAGTTAGTTACAAATTGGAGCATTTTTGGTCATTTTTCCTTCGGTGGTAAATTCTAAGTTAATTTAAACCTGAAATCTCTTGAGCAATAAAAGACTTTCTTGTAAATCATCGCTATTATATGTCCACTATATTGAAAGTTCCATTAAGGCAGTCACATCTTCTGAGCCTCTTGATGGGCCCTCCTGAGCACTGTCCATGCAAAGTCCTTTCAGACACTAAATTATGAGAGTTTTTGGAGAGAAAGAAATCTCGTGCTCTTCCATGGGCACAGGTGTATTCACACACACCAGAAAATTGAAATTCAATTCAGAAGGCAGTATTGGAAGCAATTTCAGCCTGGATCCAATTTGGTCAGGGCTGAAATTGCACAAAAAAAAAATGACTGAAGATGATTCTGCCATCTTTACAGTTCATTCTCTACAACTAGATCCGTCGATATAGAATGTGCTAGAAAACTCACATTGAATTCCCGTTCATGTTGTTTCAGCCTGAGCAGAGGCTGGAAGTTGTTTCAACAATCCCATCAAACAAAATGTCACATGGTGAGGTTTAAGAATTAGGCAATAATTGAAATTAAAATATTCTAGCTTATACAAATATGATTATGGAATATTCCATTATTGGATCTCCTTTTGACAGTTGAAGAATAATCCCCAATTTAATACAGCTGCTGCAGCCTTCTCTTATATTGTCACATGCTGCAGTTTGCATAAGTATACCTCGCTTTGTACAATGAGTTAATTAATGAAAATATTTTTCTCATAGTTTTGCATGTTAAAGTCTACTCCAATGAACATGCTATGTATTGTGAGCTGAGTTAAGATAGTGGTTCTCAATCTGCAAGCTGCAGTTCTTTCAGAGGGGTCACCTAAGACCATCGGAAAACACAGATACTTACATTAAGATTCATAATTAGAAAACCTACAGTTGTGTAGTAGTAAAGAAGATAGTTTTATGGCTGGGGTCACCACAGCACAAGGGACTAAAATAAAGGGTCGCAGCATTAGAAAGGAACCAATGAGTTAAGGAATCTTCATTTTGCTAAAGATAGAATATTTTTGTACTTAAATGTTATCCCTACAATGCTTTGTTTTTTAGAAAAAAAATATGCTTCCATAGAACCCTTGAAAGATCTCAGAGAGTGGCTAATTTTTCCTAAACCGAATTACAAAGAATCAGCTTCTAGCTTGGGAGCCCAGGATCCCCTGGAAGGAGACCAAGGACAGGTGCCAGGCTCACCAGCTACTCTCTAATGCTGTGCTGGGCAAGGATTTAGCTTCCGCCAAAACTCGGCAGTTTAATCCTGCTGTGCAGTGCTGCCCTCGGTAGCAACACCATGTTTTGATTTGGATTTCCTTTCTAATACAATTGTATCAGAGAGAACTTGCAAATAACAAAGAAATTACACAGCTTTAACCTATCTAAAGTCTATGCGTCTAAGTGAGCCCTACAGCAATAGGGTCACTCTGAGCTGTGGAGATCCTCATCATATATTACACCAAAACTTAGAAATGTAGCCTTTTGCACTTATTCACCATTAAAGAAAATTCCATGGCAGTGTTCAAACATACAGTTAGCTTTAAATCCTCTTTAAGGACTCATGTTCTTTCCCACGCATGTGCCATCTTTCCTCTACACCTGGTGCCTCCCCTTTCTTCTTCTCCTTTTGACATGTTTTACTTTGCACACATGCACGTTTGTTTACAGACTGGACTTTTTGTCTTGGTTTTAGTTTAGCATTGCACAAATTATCTCCTACCTTCCAGGTCGCTCCGATTCTTTGAGAAACTCAATTTAAAGGAAAATGGTGGGCTGGAGAAAAGGCTCAGTGGGTAAAGGTCCTTGGTGCCAAGCTTGATGACTTGAAATTAATCCCTTGGGCCCACGTGATAGGAGAGACCCAACTCCTGCAAGTTGTCATCTTACCTCTGCTAACTCACCCAGGAACAAACAGATAAGCACACACACAGGCATGCACACACACACACATACACACACACACACACACACACACACTAAATGCATACATACGTGTAATGAAAAACTGGCTTTGCTGTAGGAGTCTTCAATGAATTGGTGAGAAGAGCTAGATGTGTATAAAAAGTTATTGTGCATTTGAAGGGACATGGAAAAATTTATCGTGGAGTAAAAGAGACACAAAACAAATTAAAGGGTTTATCTCTCACAAGACAGCACAGAGTACAGCCTGGAGTACCAAGAACGTCAGACAGTGAAACCCAGAATCCTGGGAGAGGGGCTTGCACACTACCCACCCCACCCCCACTCTCGAAACAGGACTTTCCAACAGAGATTTATAACTCTGGGATCTGAGATTGTCCCTTATGCTCATCTGTGCCCATCATTAGATTACCTGGGTCTCACTGTAGTGCCTGCCAAGGGCTCCTTCCCCCAGAAGGCAAGCCTATGCTGTCCTCTCTCTCTTATTAGCTGCTAATTCTATAGGCAGGCTGTCAGTTCCCATGATCCATTGCTTGCTTTGTTAATCTAAATTGGTTATGATATCATTTCGTTGACTTTCCTGATGTCTTCTGGTGCACTCACTAACCCTCACCTACTCTTCCCTTTGAATAATTATTTAAAAATTCTCTTTTATAGGCCCATGAAATGGCTCAGTGGGTAAATAAAGGTAACCTCCCCTTAAGCTTGGAAGCTTGAGTTCAATGTCACAAAGCCATATAATAGTGGAGGAAGGGAACCGACTGACTCAGCATTTCCATGTCTGCTGTGATGTCTCCATTTAAGGCCCTGGGGGTAATGGCCCTGAAATCTATGCCCTTGTTTGTAGTCCTTCATGTGTTCCTTGCTCTCGACCACATTTGGAATCCATTAGCCTATTGGAAGACTCTTCATCTTAATTCATAATTCAGTCTTTCCTTAAACAGAAACAAAATCCAATAACCAACCAATGTAAGACCTCAGGTTTCCCTACTGACTGTGGAACACGATCTTTTCTGCAGCACAGACATTCCCATAGCCCAATTAATTTTCACCTTCTAGAAATTAGCTGTTGCCAGTATTCTTCTTAGGAATCCTTCTCTAATGATCTAAATTGGTGGCAGCAAAAATGTGGCACAAGATGTCAGGTATTTGATCGTCTTTGTTGATGAAGCTGTTTCACACCCAACCTCCCTGATTCCCAGGAGCTAACACCTTGGACAGGCTGTACCCTGTCAATTAATGTCAAAAGAGGCTTATTATATATACTGTTACTGACTGCAGGAGCCTAGACAGCGGTGTCACACCAGGATGGCAGGCTGCTGAAGACTCCACTGTTAGTACTGAAATAAAAATATGATTCTAAAGGAGAATATTCAAGAATCGAAAGGAAATTGTGGTTAATAAAATTCTGCTGTATTTCTCTGTATTTGGCCAGTGATGAACTAACTGAAAATGTCCTCCTCAATCTTTTAAACTTTCTAGCTAAGTGGCTTAGAATATGTCTTTGCTATTGAGTTTCTTGATTCTTGGGACAAATATCCGAAAGAAATAACTTTAAAGGAAAGAGAATCTAGTTCGTTTCTGCAAGTTTCAACCCCAGGTTGGCTGTATCCATGGCTTTGGGCCTGAGGTGAAGCTAAATGGCATGGGATGCTATGACCCTCACAAGTGTCCAGTAAGCAGAGGTCACAGATAAGGGACTGGTATGTCTGTAGACCCCCAAGAGCTTACCAGTTCCCACTGACCCACACCTCCTCCAGCCACACTTCACTTGAGAGGTTTTCATTGTCTTACAGGTCATAGATGTCCATCAGTGGATGGATACGTAGATAATTCAGGGACCTCATGCTCTATTACCTGTCAATCATTGAATCTACCAATCAGAGCCATGATTGCTTCCCCTCCCAAAGAGAGCTAAGTCCATCACACTCCTCAGGTTCTTCCTCTATAATTCTGAGAGGACCCAAGATAATCACATTTTTATGCAAAATGTATCTACTCCATCATCTGCAGAGCCCCTGGCCACTAATGAATGTGGTCACTGGCATCTAGGACACCACAAAGAGCCTAAAAGTTCAGTGCCTCCCTTTAAGATGGCCCTAGAGAGACAAAAGCAAATGTTTCTTATATATTTTAAGATAGGGAACATCAGGGAATCTGGCAGGAGGGTGGGATCTGTGGAGGACTGGAAGTGGATGGAGGGAGTCGGTGGGAGGTGGTTATTACTTTTACTTTTTATTGGCATGTATTGTGCATAATGTTTGGTCCCATAAATGTAATTTCTTTAAATATATATATATATATATATATATATATATATATATATATATATATATATATATATATATATATATATTACATATATATGTGTGTGTGTGTGTATTTTTTCCACCTCAAATACAATCTTTATTTTCTCCCTGCCTTGCTACCCACTTACTGCTTTCATCTTCTTGTCTTTTCTGCTTCCATGTTATATATAATATATTACGCATATTTATATGCCTTATTTTATATTTATATGTTTAGTATAGGATCTCCAAGGTTGAAAAACCATATGATATTCGCCTTGCTGAGTATGATTAATTTGTTGCACATGGTGATGTAAGATTGACCTAAATCCATTCTGTATGCAATACACTCCCTTGCTCCACTCTTCCGTGGAGCGCTCCTTCTGTTAATTAGATAAATTGGCTTCAAGGAAAGGTGCTGACATAAACACCAATGTTTTGTGCAAGCACCTCTCTCTAAGGTGTGCTGCCTTAGAGTCCTTTGCTTCCAGTTCCAGAAGTCATAGAGTTGACTCATAGAGTAGTCCTACTTTTAAGGTTTTTGAGGATCTTTGAGGTTCTGGTTTCCATGGGAAATAAATTGACTTATAAATAAATTAGTAATTTATAGTGCATTTATAATTAATAAATAATAAATTTATAAGTAAATTAATTTATAATAAACTATATTCCCAGAAGCAGAGTGCAAATGATCCCTTTTCCTCATACCCACCCTAGTATTTGCCATCTTTTCTTTCCCGGATGATCTCCGTTCTCACTGGGGTGGGGTGGAATCTCAGTGTTGTATTGGATTGCATTTCCCTGATGCCCAAGGATGTGGGGCATTCTTTCAGACTTTCAGCTGAATTACACCTTTGGACAACTTGTGTTTACTTTCTTCTCCTCTTTAGTAGTTAAGTTGTTTGGGATCTGGGTTTTTTTTTTTACTCTTTCTATATGGAAGATATTAATCCTTTGTCAGCTACACAGCAGCAGAAGTACTCTTCCATTCTGTTGTAATCTGACCAGTCAGTTGGTCACCATTTCATTCATTGTGCAGACTGTTTTTAATTCTGTGCAATTCCACATTTTAAAATTCAGACTGATTTCTTCAGAAAGCCATTGCCCGTGCATGTCGCTTGAGGGGTTGCCTGTTTTCTTCTGACTTTCAGAATTTCTGGGGTTGCATTAAGGTCTCTGGTCTGTTTTGATGTTGGTCAGGGTGAGAGAGAAAGCTCTAGTTTCGCATGGTGTGTGGTTTTCCCAGCACCATGTGTTGAAGAGTCTGTCTTTTCTCCGGTGTGTGGCTTTGAAACCTTTAAGGTGTCTGCAGTCGTGGGTTTATATCTGGCCTCTTTACTTTATCCTATTGACAGTTACATCAGTTTCTAAGTTGGCTTTCTTTGCCACATCTCTGGTATAACTTGAAGCCAGCTAATGTGACCACTGAGCCTTTTCTCTTTTCCTCTGGATTGCTTTGGTGCTGGCCCTGTGTAAACTGAAGGTCTACCTTTTCTATTTCTAAAAACTGTCATTTTAATTTCATGGGAATTGCATTGAATACATAGATTGTTTGGGTAATTCGGATGTTTCATTAGATTAATTGTGTTGACCTGTGATTACAGATAGATGTCTTTCCATTTCCTAGTGTCCTCCACATTTCTTTCTTTGGCATTTTAACATTTTTCTTTGTGAAACCCTCCCGTCACCTCGGTTAGGTTTATTACTAGGCAGTTTTTTTTTTTTTTTT
>NC_022029.1:24337761-24362219 GCF_000317375.1 Microtus ochrogaster
GAGTGCTGGGATTAAAGGCATGAGCCGCCACCACCAGGCTAACATGTTGATTTTTTAAAATCTATTTGTTTAAAATATCAGTTCTAAGTGTTTTCTGTTGTCTTTAGCGTTTCCTATGTACAATCATATCATGTGAAAAGGGAATGTTTTGACAATTTTATTTTTATTGGTTCACTGAACTGAAATTAGTTGTTAAATATGAGAAGTATAAAAGTTTAGGGAGAGAACTGGCAGGGGTTCAGATACTGTCTATATGCAGTCCTTTGTTTAGGATGTGAGTTCCAGGGCAGCCTCTGTAGTCTGTGGAAGACACATTTTTGAACCTTGTTGGCGCCAGTCTTTGGGGAAGACTCAGGCTTCTCCCATAGAAACCATTAGTGTCCCGTAAGGTTAGATCTCAGCAACAATGCAGCTAGGACCATGGGGGAGCTTTGTGTGCATCTGGACCCAGTTTACCCATCGATTGTATGTGAACTTTCTTCCAGAACTGTAAGATAATGAACATCCGCACATTAAGCTTGGGTGCTTGATAAAGGAATAATGGGAGTCTTACACAGAACAGCACTGCCCTTAGAGTTCCAGACCCGTCTATTTCAAACAAGGAAATACACAGACATAGGCACTCTATATTTGGTAAGCAACAGGTAATGTGCTTCATCTCGTTGATTAACTTATGCAGAGCAATAGATACAAATTGTGATGTTTCTTAAAAGCGGAGCCACGGGCGGATGAACCAGATGGGAGTAGATAGAGCCGTTCAAGATCCCTGGGCACCACGAAGAGCCCTGAACAGAAGATGCAGCTTTGGGACTCCACCCAGGCCGACTCAGGTTATTTAGTGTCTGAGTACATACTTACTCCCACAAATCTGGAAAGATGAAGGTTCTGTGCGGTCCTACTCTGGAGTGTGGTGACATAGCAGAGGAGCGCATAAATCCAGCAGCAATGTAAAACGCAAAAACAGATAGCCCTCAACGTGAGAATCCAGGCGATCATCAGCCCTCAGCGCACTGAGAAGGAAGAAGGCTTCCTGTTCACAGGCTTACCTAGACTGTGTTCCCAAGCCAGGGCTGATGGGACTGGTTGCGGGTCAGCGGGAGGTCAACAAAGGTACCCTTTGCATTTTGTCAGACTTAGTATTTAGGAGAGGACTTCCAAACAGCAGGAGTTACCCAGGCAAGCAGGGCTCAGTGCTGTCCTCTTGGTATCTGAATGGACAGCCACTCTACCCTGTGAGTGCCTGAGCCTACGGTTCCTCTGGCCTCTGCTCCATTCTGTACTTTTCCCCAAAGCCCATTCTTTCTGCAGCCTTTCATGCAAGCTTTCCTTCTTGCAGAGACACAACTAGGCCAAGGTTGGTCTTCCGACACATTCTTGGTCTTTCTCTATGGTTATTGATTTAGGTTTTCTTTGGGTTGCTCATAGTAGATACCTTTCTTGTGCTGGGCTTAACACACAGTCACTAGATGCGGGAGGCACTAACACTTAGATTCATGGAACTAAAGAGAGGGAGCTGTTGGGGTTTATAGGGAAGCAACTGGGATGCCTATGAAACTCAGGACTAATTCTACTGTGAATATGATTATGTATTGGCATAGACAGCTTTTCTCCTCATGACCCAGCACACTTTTGTGACGCATTAGATGAGCAAGACTCTATCTTTTCAGCTTCAGAAGACTGCGTCAAGGAGAGTCCTTGGCAGTCTGGGGTCATGGGATATTGATTTAACAAGCGTGAAATTCTGTGAGCACCTCCTTCAGGTTCATCTCATTTTACTCATTCAGTTTCATAAAGGGAGGATGCATCCGACATGGATTAGAACACATGGCCAGTGGGTGGGGCTTACTTTGACAGCTCTGCAAAGATCGAACGAAGAATTCACCACAGTGGAAAGTGCCGTTTTTATATCTCCGGGTTCAACAAAGCTACTTACTCAGAGAAACATCTAAAGAAATATCAGAGCATCCCTGTGTTTGTCTTGTTTGTCACCAGCAACAGCTGTTCTGCTGTGTCACTGCTTTGATGGTTCCTTCTTTCATCTTATCCTCTCCCGTTGTCCAGGCTTCTGCAAATGTCTCTATCTCAGGTATGTGGCAGAAGAAAGTAAAACCTCAGTCTTATTGAATGTGAATAGATTTTGCCTCAGCTCTCAAATAGCATATCTCTCTCTCTCTCTCTCTCTCTCTCTCTCTCTCTCTCTCTCTCTCTCACACACACACACACACACACACACTGATTGAAGACCAGCTCCACCCAGAGCCCCATAAACCTGACACGCTGATGTATTTCCAAGAACTGGCAGCCCCTGAGATATGAGCATGTACAAAATTATGTTCATCTACATTTAAGGTCTTTTTATTTCCTAACTAGATTTGGGCTCTTCTCAGGAGCAACTGTTATTTATCTTTTTAGAAACTACTTGGGGAATATATAGAACGGGAGAGGTGCCCGAAAAGGAGTGTTTTCTCAATTATATTTGAAAATTTCAAGTAGGGAAATAAGACTGGATTTAAATGTATTAGTAATTAGCATGACGTGTTTTTAATTGAACCTGCATTTTGAGAGCAGGTTTTAGAAAGAAGGGAAGTCCCATCTGGATTGTGGATGGAGTGGGAAGAGCCACCACTCGAGATGTACATGAACCAGAATTAAACATATTTCAAAACCAAGGCTGAGCCTGCTCACTGCAGGTTCTGCAGAGCCCTCCCCCACCTCCCAAAGTGCCATAAGAATTTAAGCCATGGGGATTTTCCTGAGAATAAATTCCTTAAGGGAGAGAGCAAGCTGCTTTAATCCATATGTTGAACACTCATGGGCTTTAATGTAATTGACAGTTGGTAATTTTACCACGCTTTCCCCTTCTGCATCAGTGACTTATTGGAATGACATTTATAATAAAAAATGCAAGAAGTTATTCTTCCTGCTTTTCTCACTTCAATTAACTCTATAGGTAAGCACACCAAGCACACAGAATCCCCGGTACATTAATCAGGAGGAAATCATTTGAATGCAGAAAGATTTATGGTTTGACTGTTAGTTTTGCACTGATGACTACAGTAATCCTAATGTAATTGATGGATTTGGGCCATTTCAAATTCCAATTTCAATAAGACCTGGTGCTGAGGTGTTGGATTTAGTCCATTTGAGCAGCATCCTTCACGAGCAGGAATTCTGTTGCTTATTTGTCTTGTCCCCAAAGCCGTGTCCCCTAAACACTTGTCTCTACTGAATTGCTGATCAAACTCTTCAAGTTCTTCACCCAACACAGTACAGGTAACACTGTCTTCAGACTGATTGATCAGAAGAAATAGAGTCTTCAAGGGCAGGTTTCAGTGAGTCATTTACTGTTGGGCAATAGATGAACACTCTCTGTGTGGAGAAGACAGTGTCTCTAATAGGAAATGTCTCCAGCTGGCTCAGTCTGCACACCCATGCACAGTGGTTGAATATCAGTTCACTATTTTTATTAATAAATGAAGCCTATTTTGTTATTCAAATTTTTGATGTGGTCAAATGCTAGAACTATAAATAATTACCACAAGGTATAGAAAATTATCAATTAAATAGTGGTTGACATTTATAGACAAGTAAATGTGAAACAGTAATTTAAGAACTCTATGCCCTGTGGGTTTATATATTTTATTTCATTTTTAGCATATAATTAAATGGGCAATTTAAAGCATAAAACATGCACACAAAGGTATTTATCAGATCATTGACTGTTAATACTAATCATTGAATTTGTTCTGCTGTATGCAACTTATGATAAATAACAAGGATCAACCTGTGAACCAAAAGACTTACTAGAAGACTCCATTTTAAAATGTTTAGCCATTGTGGATAACTCACCCAAACAAACAAAGATCTATTCACATCAGCATCCTTTGAATCATTGCAATGAGAGGAAAACATAAAGACTCTCATTGATTCTCAGTTAACAGACAATATAAGCTAATATATTATTTGATCAATATCCAAATTTTGTGCACAGAAAGAAAGAAAGGTCTGAGAAGGAATCTTCTTAAATGCTCAAACACGATTTAAAAGAGCCTATCACTGAAGAATCTCTCACAGGCAAACCAAAGCCTAGAATGACCAAAGGGCGTGAATCTGGTGACAGTCACCAATGCCAAGGGCACAGACATGCCGAGGACACCAGCCATCTCCCGACCTCATTGCAGCCCACCTTGCAAATGCACTCCACCCTCCTCTCCCTGTTCTGTGCCCCACATTTGCTCCACGGTAGGAATTTTAACTCCTCGTCAGTCTCTGAGACATGCTTCTGCCATCACTATGTGCTGGATGCCAAGGCAACCATCAGTAGCACCTTGTAGAGCCTCAGACCCCCTGCACTGATCTGTCTGCTGTGTATCCCACCTGAAGTTGGTAGGTATTTTGTACATCCTTCCTCACCCTTGTGTGTACAATCAGTAATATTTTAAGAACGAATGCTGGCATTCATATAAAACTGTGGAATGATTAGGGCTTATGCTGAAGGTGCCATGGAACCATGATATAAATCCTCAACATGTGTCTATGGTACAGGCTTGCTGAGGCCATTGCCCCTCCACACCTCTTTCCTACATCTGCACTATGGAGGACAGAACTCACCAGTCATTCACCAGAAGGGAGTGGAAACATTCCCCCCAGCAGGAGATCAAGACTCCCACTTTCAGATAGAAACATAAATGTCTCGTCCAGCCTGGGAACTTTGCTGGGTCATGCAGATCATCTAAGGTCTGACTGTTCATTCTCTGGAAATCTTGGGTCATTTTTCTGCCCGTTTCCTACAATCCTCTTTCTGCCAAATTTATGTGATTGAATTATTTTTCTCACGATAAGGAGGACAGACATCATAGTTGTATGTTCTTTTAATCCTCAACCACGTGGTTCTGCACCTGCCTTTGCAAATGCAGGTGTGCACACGCATGCATGGACATGGTCTTATATTTTGAGACTGAATTATTCATCTAGTCCAGAGTCGGGGGCAGAGAGAGTTAAGACTGACATGCATGAGTTAGAACAGCCAACAGCCTTTGGCGACTGAAGGTGTGACGGCCTCGACCTTGCAGTGGGCTCCTCAGAATATATTGCAGGAGGCACAGGAGCTCAAAAATTCACCATGTTTTCTAGTGGTTCATTTTTCCTAATCTGACATGTAATTTGGTAATGCTTCACTTGACTAAAGAGCATGCCGGCAGTGTATTAATTATTCAGTCTTTCCTGGGCTTCTACAAGCTTTAATTAGTGAACGAAGTCTACAGGACAAGTTATAATTTGCATGTCAACAAATTTGTTTAGAAATTACACAGTAAAGGTAAAATTTTGGTCGTGCTTCAACTTCATCAAACTAGACTCACCGAAGCCTGTACCTGAACAAGTGTCTAACATTCTAGGGCTTTTTTCCCTTTTTGGCTCATACTTGGGTGTTGTACCGGTCGCCCTCGTGGCTAACTTTTGCCCCGAAATAATTATACGGAAACTGTATTCTTTTAAACACTGTCTGGCCCATTAGTTCCAGCCTCTTATTGGCTAGCTCTTACATATTGATCTAACCCATTTCTAATATTCTGTGTAGCACCACGAGCTGGCTTGCCAGGAAAGATCTTAACCTGTGTCTGTCTGGAGTGGGAGAATCATGGCCACTGACTGACTTGGCTTCTTTTTCCCAACATTCTGTTCTGTCTACTCCACCTATCTAAGCTGTTGTCCTATCAAAAGGGCCAAGGCAGTCTCTTTATTTAACCAATGAAATTAACACAAAACAAAAGACTCTCCCTCATTACTTGGGATTATAAATTCATTTGGATATTGTCCCATTGTAAAACCAGTTTATTTTTTTAAAATTATAATTATATTGATGATGATGATAATGATGATGATATTGATGATGATGATAGCACCTCAGTCTCAAAACCTAAGTAAATCTGTCCAGAAATCTTTCCCCACGGAGAGGAAGTGGCCTTGACACCACTCAGGAAGTAACAGCCCAGCATCAAATTGGCAAATGGACTTTGACAGGATTGTATCAGGAGACAAGAGGAGTGGACATGGGGAATCAGCCCTCCTTCCCTGGAAAAGAATCACACAGGATCAGATCTCTTTTATTTACTCATTTAACATTCCCATATTTCCCACAAAGCACTTCAGCTTCCTTAAACTAAATAAAGCATAACTTATGTTCTCATATTGAACACAGCCTTTGGGTTACAAATTCCTCTACAGCATCTTGACACCATAGGAGGATACTGCCCAGTGGGATCCTGTGTTCTTAATTTCAATTGTACTTAAAGTACCATCCACAGGGGTGGGGGCAGGAGAGACACCTCTGAAGTTAATAGGGCTTTTTGTGTTCTCAGCACCCACTTCCCAGCCAACAATCACCTTCAAACTCCAGGGGATCCAATCCCCTCTTCTGGCCTTCTTGGGTACTGCATGCCCTCTGTCACATACTTAGATTAGATTATAATTAGTATATTATACTGATCCCTGTGCTTTGTGTTTCTCTAAAAAAAATGTCATGGGAACAATAAGCTAAAGTTAACAAGCTAATAACATGATGCAGTTAATGCCCTTCCTGGAGGAGGAGGCTGGGATCCCCATCAGCACCAGGGCGCACACACAATTAGCCATTGACTGAGGGCTTATCTGGGGTAGGGATTAAGTCATGTGCTGTAAATCAGTCATTATAGTATCCTCCTGTTAGTCAGGTAGACAGTGGGATTTATTGTCCCTAGACAAACTGCAGTGATCATGACAATCAACAGAGGGCAGAGTTAGAAATCCCTGACCTGGATCCCCACACATCTACCCCTCATTTGCACCCCTCAGCAGGAGATGGGGATGAATGCAGAGGCTCATGACTAGTTACTAGGCAGAGACTATGAGACTGTGGGATGCTTAGTTCCGAATGGGACGGATCATAGCTCACCACCAAGGCTCAGAGATCATCCCGAAAATACTGTAAAAGTCGGAGACAGTGACTATCTGAAGCGAAGCAGTATTTGTGTATCACACATGACAGGGCATGGCCCACAGGAACTCAGAGTAGTTACAGCTGCATGTGCAAGGGATGTAAAAGATGAAGGCGGAGAGTATTGGAGTGTGGATGAAGAAAGGGGCATAGTAATCCTCCCCTAGCTGACGAGCTATTGTAATGGCCAATACTGGAGGGAGAGATGGTTTTACTCAAGGATTTGACCTCTCAGAGTGTAGCAATGCCCCAGGAGATGGTCCTACACCCTTGCCATACAGGCAACAATCAGTGGACTCCAATCTTTTTTTTTTTAAAAGAGCATTTGAAGTTGGAAGAAAAAAATAATAGAGAGACAGGGGAAGAATTCAAGGGGGGGGGGGGGAAATGGGTGGTGTATTTGATCAAAATACATTATATGTGTATATAAAATTATAAATTACCTGCAAATACAAAATTCTTTGGATGTCTCTGCTGGATGGGGAGTTAGATCACACAAACATCTATTGTAACGAAATGCCCAAGGGCCCATTCTTGATCAACTAAGCACGGAGAAAGGAGGATTCAGCATAGAGTCTCAGGCCATGTGGTCTTCTGCTTTAGGGCTACAGAGTCTCAGTTCCTTGTGGCAAGAGCACTTACTTGGCAAAGGAATCTTCACAAAAACAGTCACGAAACGGCGAGATTTCAATGTCTGACTCAATGGCCACCGTGGTCTCAAGTCCACTTACTTTTCTCTGCTTCTTAAAGGGCCCATTGCCCTCTTAGGCCCACAACTCGGTGACTTCACCCCCTGAGCCTCACACAAAATGCATCCTGTCACTGCTCGGGAAAAGAACTTCTCCAGGGCTGAAGAAAGTCTTAACATTTTCATTTATATTCACTCATAATCTATTCATTATCTCAAGAAAACCGAGAGTGTGTGGTTTGGGCAAGACTTGTTTCCACAGACAAACACACTCACTGTAAGTTCAGACTCAAATGCAGAAAGCGTTTTCCTCAGTAAAATTTTCAATAAATATGCCCAGGTGCTGCAGATCATCAACTGGACTGGCCTCAAATGAGCAGAACTTGATGGAAGGGTTACTTCTCATTTAGGTGATTATCAGTCTAATTAAAAGTGAGTTCAACTGCCTGGGAGAGACTTTGGGTGCTTAGTGAGTTAATTAATAATTGGCTTTTAAAAATGTTTAAATCTTTACAACTACCAATTCTCACCATTGTTCTTGTATCAGTCTCCTAAAATCATGAGTCAGGGCCACGAGGGTCTGATCTGCCACTGTCCTTTCTTCTGCAGCAGGGCTGGTGGCAAGTCTCGGTATCCAACAGACCAGAGCCACTGGTCATTGCTCCTTGACCCATCTACCAAGGTGGCCTGCTAACACCATTATGCTGTTTTTCTTGAATTTCCATAAATCTAGAATTGTGATTTGAAGAATTAGTAATTACAGGTATCAGCAGATCTTTTGTATCCAAAGACATTTTAGAAACACATAATTCCAAGTAGCTTAGGCACAGCCCTTCTGTTGCATTGAAGATATTTCTCTACTCAGTTTCCTGTTTGAGTGACTTCTAGAAGAAGGAGCTGTGTTACAGTGTAGGGGCCATGACACATACAAAGAAAACGCGTAACAGGCGATGGTGATGGTGCTGGGAAATGAAGAGCACTGTGCTCAGTCCATTTGAACTACAGGGAAGGTGGTCAGACAGGACCAAAAGCTAGCAAGCAGAATAGCAGCAACATACATGTGCACACATACAGACACATGCAGACACACATGCACACAGAGGCTCAACTTCGAGCTCAATAAACAGGGGTTATTGGATCCACTTGATTTTCCAGCCCCTGCGTTGAGCTGTGGACACTTCCTGGAATGTGAGCTTTGCAAACAATGCATCTGTCTTGAATGTAAGAAAATGAAAGGGTTGAAGACAGCACTCCAGGAGTAGAAAGAGATTGAATCCCGTCTAGAAACAGGTATTTTGCCGCGTGGCTGCCTCTACTTCAAAGTCATCTGTGGCTCTCTGGGCATCTTGCTCACACTTCAATTCTTTAACAGCACCCTCTTGAACATGCCTGGAGACTCACTTTGAAATGCATTATCCTGAAAATGGCCAAGCAGAAGCCCTTCCTCAGAGGGCATACCTTCAAAAGAGCTCTAGAAACCACGGATCTCAAAATCCCCAACCTGCAGAGAATCACTGCCCGAGTCTGAGCACTCCAAACTGCTCAGCGTCTAAAGCAGGTTTGTGTGTCCACCTATAAATGGGGCCACAGAAGAAAGCAGAAAATTCTGTAAATGTCGCCATTGTCTCAGTAGGATAAGAAGTCAAAGTTGGTGTGAACAAACTAAAAGGAAAGAAAAATCGTGCCCCAGACTCTTTCTAGAAGAGTCCTACCTGGCACCTAACAGGGTATTATAGTTTATATTGTTTTCAAAATTCACACATCCTATTGTCTGTTTATCCACCTGCTGATTTGAACACTTGATTCGATGCATTTGCCTCGTTTTAATGCATTGCCATTTTTAAAGGACAGCCCCTGTGTACTTTTGTGAATTTAACCTTAACAAGTAAAGACACAAAGGCCTCCATACAAGCCATGCGGTTCTAGTCAAAATATGATAACAAAAGCATATACTCCTGAAAGCAAATCCCAGCAGCCATCGCTGCTAACAGTCCGATAAATGCAATGCGCATGCTGCATTGGTAAAGGGGAGGTAATTATAGGAATTTGGGTCATGGTTGGACAGGTTACAGATGCTACAGTACCCACCACCCCTTGCCCACTGATAGTGCTGAAGCATGATGGCTATTTTGGTCAGGTGCTCTTGTTTGCTTGGGTTTGGTGAAATTCCTGAGCCTCTTCTGCCTCAGTTTCCACTTCTGAAGGATGGAGAGTTATAAGGTAGTGTGTCAGTGTGTAGCCTGGCTGGGGATTTACAGGTTCCCTGTGGGGGTATGATGTCAAGAGGAGTGAGTCTAGCACATGGCCATCCTACACAGAAGGCACAATTGCAGTCACTTGTCTCTAGACTTTGCATGTATGCCTGTGTGTCCCATTCATACAGTGTTCAAGGAGGTCAGGAGAGGGTGCTGGCTTCCCTGGCACTGAAGTTATAGATGGCTGTGAACTGCTACATTGATCCTGAGAATCAAACCCAAGTCTTCGGCAAGAGCAGCCAGTGCACTCGCCAAGATGCTGCCTCTTCAGTCTCTCAACTTCCTTTCATTTTTACATCTTCGGCTTCTGACTAATTATTATTTTATTTATAAATGTGCCTGCACATTTATATATGTACCACATGTGTGCCTGGTGCCTGGAATGGCCAGATGAGGCTTCAGACCCCCCTTGAAAGTTGGTGATTGAAAGTTGGGGGTGCTAGGTGGATACCGAGAACCATACCCAGGACCTCTGCAAAAGCAGCCAGTGCTCTTAACTGCTGAGCCATCTCCACCTCCCCACGATTCCCTTTCCTCTGCTCACATCATAATTTCTCTAATAAGTTGAATTTGACCTCGATGCTCCTGCCTGTGTAGCTCTTAGGTTGAGCCGTGTTTAGAAAGTGTGTTTCAATTCTACAGCATTATCCCAAATGCTGACTCTCACGTTTCTAAATTAAATGTGCGCCCTCCGGTAGTAAAGCGTCAACCTCTGGTCGAAGTCTGTGAAATGAACAAGGGACCTCCCGCTGGTACGAGACAGGGTTTCCACTCTAGGCGGAAATGACAGCTCGGGAAATGCCTTGTGGAAAGAACAGTGTTCAGTGCGTGTCACAGCATGTACAAGGGGAGGGTCCTCCAAACACCTGGGGGAGTTCTAGGCCTGCAGACTTGAAAGGTCTCTGTGCACCCATCTCACTGGGTTGTGGAAACAGAGACTTTTCCCCAAGCAGTGGGTAGAGCTGTGGTTTCTATGTGTGTCCGAAACTTGAACACTATTAGACTGTACTGTTTGTGAGGTTGTCAGTGGCCAGAGTGACCGCAGGGCAGAGAAGAGACTCATCTACTAAGAATTAATGCTAAAGAAATCGTCAAGGATCTGATAGTTAAAAAATAATCCTCTTAATGATAACATAATTATTTAAGCTTTTAATTAACCAAGCATTTTTTGTACGATATTTATAAAATGAGTTTAAGAACAAGCCATGAATTAATTAAAATTTATAGACTATCCAAATACCTCTTGGCCTAATCACAGATTCAATCTTTATGCCTTCCATAAAATGATACCCTCAGTTATAGGTTTAAGCATTAACTATGGCAAAATGATGCATGCTATAATTTTTTAAACCTTGATTTTATTTATACTATAATTTTTTAATAAGTAAATTCATTAAAATGTTTCAAAAACAGAAGTTAGAGCAGAAAAGGGTAGCCTTGGGTATCACAAATTATCTGCTGTAAGTATTCCTCGAAATTGGGGAAACTTGAATGCTATTTTCAATGTCAAATAATCATTGGACTGAAATTAAAATGATGTTTAATGCAGTAGATAAATCTTTAATAAAATTGCATAGAAAAAGGCACCCAAAGTGTATGGCTTACCCCATACACTTGTCTCTCGGGAGGCCAAGGGAGGGGGACTCTGGTGTACCAGTGAACCCTGAACTACAGAGTGGGACCACCAGCCCACCAGGTCTGAAAAAAAAAATTCAGAGAAACAGGGGAAACATGGGCAGAGGGTTTGTGTCAGGATTGTGGGTCAGGCCATCATGGTGGCACAAGGCCACACCCCAGCTATGAGGAGGTAGGAAAGCAGGAAGATTTCAAAAGTTTATTGGCCAACTAACTGCCCTAGATGACCCAATGAAATTCGGGTTCCTCCCTGTTTCTGTGAAGAGGTCTAGGAGAATAGGGAGGGAGCAAGGAAAAAGAGGTGTGGTCAAAGATCATGGCTAGAGATGTACAGAATTTTCAAAGTATAAAAGAGAAGTGTGTTAAGAAGGTGGACAGCAGGCCTGAGCTTTTTCTAGGGTGCTCACAGCTCAGAGTTTGGACCCCAGCAGGAGCAAAAATGGATATTAATATAAATAAAGCAGTCAACTGACCTCTTTAAGAATCCAATGAACAAGAAAAGTGGAGAGGGATCTAGAAAAGACCCAAGCCTCTGTTCACACACATGCAAATGTTTATACATTCAATGGAAGCTGTCTGTGTGGGCATATGTCCACACAAATGGTCAGACATCTAGAGAATTCCCATGATGTTATACTCAAGGGTGGTCGGGTTTCTGGAGGACGTGCATGACGTCATATTCGGGATGTGCACCTACACTCTTGGTTGAGCAGATGTATATTTTAGACCACAGCTTGCTGTCTTGCCATGGTGGCTATGGTGATGGGTTGGGAGAACCACCCACAGTCATTGACGAATCTGCAAAGACAGGAGAGACCTGCCTGCCTCCACTTCCTGTCCACATGAGTCATGGCAGCCCCTGGGCTTCAGTCCCCCCCCACTCTGCTGGAGTTAGAATTGGAGGGGTGCAGGTGTGGCCACCTCCTCCATCCCGCCTGCTCACCTATCTCAGCTCTGCATGGCTCCCTTTCTATTTGGGAACAACTGAGTCAACCAGCAGTGAGTAATGTGGCCGACCCAGAGAACTACCAGTACCGTTGCATCCTCTTCACTTCCGGTCTGTTACAAAGAAAAGAAAAACCTTTCTCAAGAAAGCCGTGATGCTACTGGGCTGCAGTGTAACACACTACGCTGGGGATGGTCAGCATTTCCAACAGACTCACGGGTAGGAGGGTTCTCAGACAGCACCAAGAGCATCTACCCAGGTTAACGATGATGAGCAGAAACTGAGTCTGGGAATAGTGATTAGCAAGTGAACATCGCACACTGTGTGTCTGACCATGGCAGTTGTGCTCCTAGTTTAGGCTGGGGAACTCTCAGGGAAAGAGCTGCGGTCTGACTCTCTTGAGAATTCTTGGCATTCTTACCGCAATAACAAAACAATGAAAAGAGCCCCAACATGTGAAAAGTCGGGATTTGACAGCAAGCAGGCAAACATCAGCCTGTGTGCTTTCCCGGCTCACCCCGAGTAGCTCATCAGGAGACTGGACTGACATGAAAACTTACTCAAACAATAATTAGAAATTTAAAACAGGCTATTAAATCTGTGTGCGTGTCAATTTCACATGACCGACTGTCTGGGCATCCAGGAAGTCTGATGTTTAAAATGTCAGGTGAACAGGGAGCAAAAGTGACTTTGATGGATGAGTTACGTTTGGATGATTTTGCCCTGGAGATTTGCTGTTCCCTTATCCCCCCGCCCCCGCATCTCCTCTCTCAACTCCCATGAAGGTCTCAGACTGGTTCCCCATCCCTCCCCCTTCCACCCCGGAGTTCCACCTTGCCAGAAAAGCACACATTATTATGACAAGGGGTACAGTCGTTTGTGGATGTCTTCACAGGAACCCTTCAGGATACCCCCTGTTCCCGACACCCAAATAAATCTTGTGAGACATGTTCTCGGGGTCAGGGCTTCATGTGCAGGGCTCTGTGAGAAGCCACTGTCCTTAGCAAAGCAAATGTGTACTAAATCAGTTTCCCAAACCTCCTGGCCATTTTTATCCTTCCTGTCTTAGTGAAGGGGATGCAAATCTGGGTGCCCTACAGATAGCACCATGACCCCAGCTCTCAAAATGATTTCTCTTAGTAAATGGAAATTTTATCCTTTCTTTCCACAAGAAAAAGTTCTGAGCTGTGCAGCTGATTATATCCTGATCTTGATGTCACTCTGGTGTCCGGGATACAGATGTCAAACTGTACTGTACACGAAAACCATGCAGGAAAGCTGAGCAACACGCATGTGTCCGTCGTGGATGACAGTCTTGGACATCTGATTCCTTGACATGTCCCATGAGCAAGTCCTACATGGAACCTCTACAGGTCCCAGTGTAGCTATCCCAGGCTGTGTTCCTATGGGGAACCAAATAAGAGTCCCTTCTGCCTCGAGGAATGATTTCAAAACTGGAAAAAGAGACACCAAGTTTAAGGTCAGCCTTAAACGTGTCCTGTACTGTTTCCATGCAGGGCAGCAGAGATGCAAAGCCTGTCGACAGAATCTGCTTTAAAAGGACATGGCCGGGAACTCAGCCTGGCAGTGTTTGGATGCCTCATGCCCTGTGTGGGACAGGCGAAAGCACCCTGAACAAGCTGGAAGGACTCACAGCTTCCTGCTGTGCAGCAACTATTGAACACAGCACTCCAGTTTCAGGTACTTCAGATTCAATCTGGTGTTGTCTGTCTGTCTGTCTGTCTGTCTGTCTGTTTGATACCATTCTGTGTTCACTTCTAGGTGGACTCCTGGGAACATCATGGTGGTTTTGAAAACCGTATCACTTGGAAACCAGAAAATGCTTGACGTAATGTGCGCATGCCACTACTTCCCTATGGTGAGTCCTCTTGCATGCACGCTCTCGAGGATGCTCTCTCCCTCACACACTCCTCTCTCCCTCTCCCTTTCCCTTCTCTTCCCTCTCTGTCTTCTGCAGGACAAACCTCCAGCATTTTTCTCACTGCCCCTCATCCCTCCTACGTCCGTCTTTCCCTCCTGTACCTGTGGATGTGGGTTCATGGTTTAAGACTCCGGCCAGCCATCACTTTCCCCAAAGTAGGTTTTTTTTTTTTTAATTTTGTTTTGTTTTTAATTTATTTTTTTTAAAAACTATCTTTTATCATTTTACACTCCCTCCCCTCCTCCCGCTCCCCTCACCTTCCCTTTCCCAACCCTCATCCACTCCTAAGAGCTTGCAAGACCTCCCATGGGAAGCCACCAAAGTCTAGCATATTACTTTCAGGCAGGACCAAGGCCCTCTCCCACTATGTCTAGACTGAGTAAGGTATTGCTCCAAAAATAGTGGGCTCCAAAAAGCCAATATAAGCAGTAGGGATAAATGCTGGTCGCACTGCCAGTGGCCCCACAGAGTACCTCAGCCACACAACATTTTCCCACATTCAGAGGGCCTAGTTTGATCCCTTCTGGATCCCCCACTGTCAGGCCAGAGTTGGTGGGCTCCCATTAGTTCAGGTAAGCTGTTTCAGTGGGTGTCCCCATCATGGTCTTGACCCCTTTGCTCATAATCTCACTCCTCCCTCTCTTCAACTAGACTTTGAAAGTTTATCCCAGTGCTCCACTGTGGATCTCTGCCTCTGCTTCCATCAGTTGCTGTATGAAGGTACTATGATAACATTTAAGGTAGTCATCAATCTGACTACAGGCCATGGACAGTTCAGGCACCCTCTTCACTATTGCTTAGGGTCTTAGCTGGGGTCTTTCTTGTGGATTCTTGGGAATTTCTCTAGTGTCAGGTTTCTTGCTAGCCTCATAATGGCTCCCTCAATCAAGATATCTCCATTGTTCTCCCACTCTGTCCTTCCCCCATCTTGACTAGCATATTCCCTCAAGTTTTCCTCCTCCCTTCCTGCTGTCCCTTCTACCCGTACCCCTATGCAATGAATTCTCAACAGAATCTCAAATGGCCGAAGACACCTAAGGAAATGGTCAACATCCTCAGCTATCAGAGAATTGCAAATCAAAACAACTATGAGATACCATCTTACACCAGTCAAAATGGCTAAGATCAAAAACACAAATGATAGCTTATATTGGAGAGGATGCAGAGTAAGGGGAACACTCCTCCATTGCTGGTGGAAGCACAAACTGGTACAGATGCTTTGGAAATCTGTATGATGGTTTCTCAGAAAAATAAGAATCAACCAACCTCAATACCCAGCAATACCACTCTTGGGATTATACCCAAAGTATGCTCAATCATACTATAAAGATATTTGCTCAACTATGTTGATAGCAGCATTATTCATAATAGCCAGAACCTGGAAACATCCTAGATGCCCCTCAACTGAAGAATGGATAAAGAAAATGTGGTGTATTTACACAATGGAGTACTACTTCTCAGTGGTAAAAATCAATGATATCTTAAAATTTGCATGCAAATGGATAGAACTAGAAAAAAAACATTCTGCGTGAGGTAACTTCACTCAGAAGGTAGGCACAGTGTGTACTCATGCATAAGTGGAAATTAGGTGTAAAGCAAAGGATAACAAGCCTATAGTCCATGATCCCAGAGAAGGTAGGTATCAAAGAGAACCTTAAGAGAAACATAGATGGATCCCCCAGGAAGGGGAAATAGACAAGATCTCCCAAGAGTGTTTTTTTTAAACTACTCTAGGCTCACTCTGAGTTCACAGATCTGAGCTATCGTTTCAGTGAGTCTTGCCTAAAATTCTTATTCAAAATTGTACCTTCCATGGTTCCTGCTCTGCCTGCACTCTGCTTCTTATTGTGGTTTGTCACACAGCACTTATGTTCTTGCCATGTAAATTTTTATGTTTATACTCCACATTTATATTATGAAAATGTGAAGTTTGAAGGGGGACATTATCAGACCCCTTAGAGCAGGAGACACACGCGTGTGTAAGGATGTGTGAGCCACCAGATGCTGGTGCTGTATCCAAACACAAATCCTCAGAACAGTGGGCACTCTTAGCCTTAACCAACTGCTCTGCCTTTCTCTCACATGTGCCCACGCTCTTTAAGTTTGACTTAAATATTGTTTATAAGTTCCTTAGAGACAAGAAACCCTAAATCCATCTGAACTCTCTTATGTGGCTTGCTTTCCTGCCTAGGACATAGTAGATATTCAGCAAGTAGTACAATGAAGAAATTACATTCGTAAGAGGCAGTATGGAGCCAGGTTCCAAAGCATGACACAGCTTCAAGCTCATGGCCTGACCAGTTACATAGACTCCCTGGGCTTATTTTATAATATAGTTAGATGCATAGAATTAACATGTGATACCTGTATAAGATGGTCTAATGGGAGGTGAACAGACTGAGACTCGTATCTTGCTGTGTCTTTCTCCCACACAGATGTAGTTAAAGCCCTTCAAGGACCATATAGGACTGACTCCATGGCAGCCTATCGGACAATCAGCAAGCTGCCTCCTCTCCCTCTTTACCAGTCAAGATCAGACCTGGCTCTGCAAGGGCACCTATGGGAGGAACTGGACCTGGCTGGCCAGAAACACCTTTGAAGAGAACATAGATCCCAGCATCCAACTACGATGGGATCTACCGCTACCCCACATATCAAGCCTACCCGCCTGCGGATAAGCCTTGAGATTTCACCCATGAATGAATAGATGAAGATGCTTCCAGATCTGGCTTTAGATCATTAAACATGAAACACCCCAACATCAGCAACACATACTAAATTATTCAAATGCCACCCTGTGGGAGTCAAGGCTTTGAGATCATTTCTGGGCTATATCTGCACTAAGGCGAGATGCCTGATTCAGGAGGCGCATGTCAGAGGAGGAGGATGTTAGAAGCATCTAGGGGCAGCCCACCAGGCTGTTTTGACAGCAGACAAACAAGTCAGGGTTTTGCCAATGATTCATTCCCACTTGTAGTGCCTCTATGGAGTTTTCTTGTTCTCCTCACATTTATTCCAGACAAAACTTAAATGCATGCTGTTCAGTCTTCTCCCACTTAATGATAACCATGGTATTGTGTTTGTTTAGTGACTGTGACATTCTCCAAACCCCATGAGAATGGTATTGTCTCACTCAGGCACATCGGGAGACTTAATAATCCCCCTGCCTCTTCTCACAGAGTAGAAGGACTGGCAAGAGACGATGTTCAAGGATTCCATGTGTAGTTCCACTTTCTTAGTTGCTATCTTATGAGCAAGAATCGCTCTACAGCTACTGAGGAACTGGGCAAGCCCTGGGGATGAGCTAATGACTCGCAGAGGAGGCATGTGATGCAGCTCCTATTGTGTCCTGAGACAACATGGAGTCATTTTATATCCTCTCTCCCTCATTACAGCAGTAGAAACCACTGGGAACACCTGGGCCTGGACTCGTTAGGTTTTCCAGTTCCCATATGCAGCCAGAGCAGCTCCTAAGACTGAGATAAAAACCAACGTCTGAGGTAGATGTCAGTCAAGAATGTTGGTGGAAGATGGCCAACCATGAGCTTTAGACACTCAGTCAAGGGAGGGGAAAGTCAGTGACATTTATTGATGGACTCTCATGTCACAATGTCTCATTGCACTGCCAGCTGGTCTTTCCTGATCCTGGGAGCCCGATCCTAGAGGGACAACAGAATCCTCAGTCTGCATCTTCCATTATTTGTCATTGCTCCAGAAACCAGATCAACTATTTCCCCAAAAATCCTAACTCCATTTACTAGAACCCAAGGTAAGTCTGCTAGCTGTGGCCATTTTTGCCAAGTGGCAAAGGGTAGAACTGAGGAAAATGTTTAATTATATACATGCTGGTGAACTGTAGATTATTGATGGCCATGGTGGTTTGAATAAAAATGGCCCCCATAGGCTCATAGGGAATGGCACCATCAGGAAATGTGGCCTTGTTGAAGTAGGTATGGCCTTGTTGGAGACAGTGTGTCACCAGGGGATGGGCTTTGGGCTTTCAAATGCTCAAGTCAGGCCCAGAGTCTCTCTTTATCTCTTCCTGAGGCCAATCTGGATGTGGAGCTCTCAGCTACCTCACCAGCATCATGTCTGCCTATACGCTGTCATGCTTTCCATCCTGATGATAGCTGATCAAACCTCTAAACTGTAAGCCATCCATAATTTAATATTTTCCTTTCTAAGAGTTTCCATGGCCAATGTCTCATCAAAGCAAGGGACAATCACTATGTAGAAAAGACTAATAGATGACTAATAAATGTATAGTTGATAAGTTATGATAGGTAGATAGAAGATAGATGATGTATAGATAGGTGGATCATAGATTGATTATAGTCTATAGAGAATATTTAACCAATGACTAATAGATAAATCAGTGATAATAGATAATTATATATGATAAACAGATTATAAGAAGATAATAGGTCATTAATAGGTATATAATTGATAACAGATGATACCTAGAGGACAGTTAATACCTAATAGTTATATAACTGATAGTAGATGATAGATAAATAATGGATTTTAGATATATAAAGAAATAATAGGTAATATATGACCAATAGAATTATAATTTGGGGTAGCAGAGAGAAAGCACACATATTGGTAGGAAGACGGACGACAGACATAAGCTAGTTCCTCCTGGTCTCTCCCCACTACTGCTCTAATCCTCAGGTTTTGTGCTCTTTCTGCAGCCCTCACTAGGTATTCTCTGGTCCTGAGAGTCGTTACTCACCATCCAGTGCTGGGCCCGTTTGCTGATTCTTTGTTACAAGAGACAACGCTTCACCATTGCTGACCAATGCTGTGAACACACACACACTAATTAGAGCACAATATTTATATAATCTCTGCTTTGTCACACTATCTAGTCAAAATACTTTCCCAAAATTACCCAGATTAGCGATTTTCCTTACTAATCTTTGCAGCATAATTAATTATATCACGCATCTCTAGAAGAGTGTAAATTTAAATGTTTTTGTTTACATGGGATAATGTGTCTCTACATTTTTTGTCTTGATTCCTGGGGCTGCCGTGACAAAGCATGACAAACTGAGGGAGTTTCCATAGCAACGAGGTCAAGGTGATGCCCAGTAACTGCCTCACAGGGTGCAGAGAAACACATGTTCTAAATGGCCCACCTTGCGATTGGCTGGCAACCTTGGATGTGCCCAGGCTTGGAGAAACCTCATCCTGCTTCCTCTTTGAGCCTCCCACAGTCTCCCTCTCTGGGTTGATGCTCCCAAAAGAACAACAGGACACACCCTAAGGCAGCATGAGATCTTCAGAACTAATAACACCCTTCCAGTGTGATATAGAGTCACATTCTGAACTGTGGGGTGAACGCAGAAGATTTGGTTGGGACACAATGCAACATCTATATTAGCAACTGTTCTCTAGGAGCAATATGCAATTCCTGATGGATATAAACTAATGTTCCAGCCATGCATTCCAAGGAAGGTGAGTCAGTCAGTACCATGTGACCGTATGAAATCCCCGAAGCAAGCTACTTCTGATGAAGAGAGCTTAAAGAGCACACAGTTTGGGGATACTAAAAGCCCAAGTTTAGCTGAGCCTTTTGGCTTGTCACTGGTAATGACCCCATGATGGATGCTGGCACAGGGTGGCAGGGAATTGTGGAGGCTGAAGAGACCTTACCTTGAGACAGGACTCCAGACAGCTTGCTCCTTTTGTAGCAATCTTTCATATATGTAGCTCAAGAGATGCTACACCCTTCTAGATAGAACACCACAGAAGATTGAGGTTTTCTACTGGGTCCTACATTTTAAAGCCTCCTTCACAGGAGCCTTTTTGGGGACAAGGAAATAGTGGTCATAGTATCAGTAACAGAGTACCAGTAACCTCTGGTCTGTGGCTTCACTGTGTGATATCAGACTCTTGCATCCGCTCCCTGTAAAACTGCAGGATTTCATAAACCAAAGTTTGTGAAAAACTTTGCCATGGCGCCTGGCAAATAGCAAGTGTCCAAGGGAAGCTGTGGGTTTTTTATCAAAAAGTCTGCACACGGATCTTCCCTCTTTCTTCATTAATTATGCCATTCATGTCCCTGGTTACATTTCAGAGGGCCAGGCAGAAATTAAACATTTAAAAGTTACACTTAGCTTATTAATTGGTTGTGTTTAGTTGACATTCTGTGGGAGTCAAATTACTTGCCTTGGAAATGTGGGTTATTTTAACCAGCATGAAAGACATGAAGTCACTGTTTTATTAACTTTCAGAAAGTACAGAAATTCCCCAATAATATTAATAAGAATTTCAAAGAATTATTTTTTAATTTCTCTGAAAAAAATAATCAGGTTTCCATGATAATCATTTCTGAATTTTATTTAGAATCCGTTTGCTTGAGAATAGACGTTAATTTCTTCTTGATAAGAAAGACACTGAACTGAACATTATATTTCAGAGTAGGAACTGGGCGCTTCTCCTGTGAAGGGCCATGTGAGGCAGAGACCTTTGTTTCGGGGCATATTACTTGCTTTCTCTCCCAGCAGCAATTAACATGGAAGGAAGGTATAAACAGAAGGATGCTCATCTAAGGGTCCACACCGGTGCTGCTTGCCTCCTGGACCCCGCTATCCCTTTACTGCTCCATCTAAATAACTGTCCAAACTTACACACAGCATCTTTTAAAGATGATGTTGGTGGTTTCCCTGAATGGGCAGTCATGTAGCTTCCATGAAGGAAAACTCCTGGGTCTCATATTCAGAGTGCTCTGGGATCTTCTATGGATGTGATACCACGAGTTGGTCAGCAGCTCAGATCAGCATCTCCAAATAAGCTACCAATAGCCTCCGATCTGTGCACTGTTTCCCCAGAGCCTTGAGAGCCTCTGTCCTGTGCACTGCTTGCCCAGAGCCTTGCCCAGGGCTCTGGAAACTGAACAGAGTAGCCCAGGAGTAGGGAGATTTGCATTCACAGGTTCTATTTTCTCCCTACATGATTTGACATTCCAACCATACTGATGGGCCCAGAGGTTGGGTATTGAGGACAATGGCTATGTGTAGCTGTTTCTCACGAGCTGAAGTATTCCCAGCTCAGGTCTCCATTTGCTGATGTAGATGTTAGTGGTCACATGATCATTCAAACCTTCCTTTTCTTCTTCAAAGAATGGTGATTATGAAAAGAAGCAATTGTTCTCAACTCTCCATTCAGGTCCTGCTGTGGAGACCTGGCACTTGAGACATCCTTTCCTAGCTCCCTCTCTCCCATAACTGCTGCCCAAAGCCTCTTCAGTATTATACAGTTCAGGTCTTTACTACACACTGGCTCATTCCTTATGTGTCCAGGACTTTATCCATCATGTAAATTCCTACTGTAGGGCTCCATCTTCAAAAATGAAAACTGTCAGTGGCACTTCATAATGTCTATTCTCCAACATGTGTCTAGTGTCCTTCCCAGCCAGCATCAGACAGCAAGGACTAGGGGGTGAGTTTCTTCCACTTACCCACACCATCATGTGTTGATCACTGGTGTGGGTAAGTGGAGGGGGAAGACTGTGTAGTCTTGAAGATGTCACAAAATGAGGTTGGAGCTGCTGGCAGTAAGCTCTGGGTGGGAGGGCACACTTGTCTCCCACCACCTACCCATGTCTCCCTGTAACCCCCCTCTTTGGACAGTAGGCATCAAAATGCTTCTCTGAATTGACTCGGTCAGGTGCCTTTTAGAGCTTTTATTGGCACAGTTATTGTGGGAAAGATGGGATAAAATGCAAACCTGGCTCAAATTTCAGTTATAGTTATATTTTTATTGACAGTTAATGGCTTAAGGTCATCTCCGTACAACATGCATCATTCCTAATAGCAGTGAAATTTCACACAAATAGTGTTGTATTACGGGGAGCGGGGCTGAGTCCCCAGCACCCCGGCTGCCTGCCCGGCTAGCTTATGCCCGAAACAACACACAAACTGTATTCATTTAATCACTGCTTGGCTCTTTAGCTTTAGCCCTTTTCTCGGCTAACTCTCGCTCCTGGACTAACCCATTTCCAATCATGTGTGTCGCACCCCAAGGTGCGCTTACCGGGAAGATTCTAGCCTACGTCCATCCTGGGTCGGAGCTTCATCGCGTGTGCCTCAGAGAGCAGAGCTCTCGCCTCTGCCCGCAAGAGTGGAGCATCTCGTGTCTCTCTGAGGCGTCTGCCCCTGAGAGGAGAGCTGTCGAGTCTCTGAGCTCACTTCCTCTTCCTCCCAGCGTCTGCTCCTCCCACCTATGTTCTAACCTATCAGGTCAAGCAGCTTCTTTATTTAATCAACCAATGACCTTCCTCCATCAAAATAGTATCAATTAAAGTAGTAAAAAAAATAAGATATTTTGAAGATGTACAAAATGTCAATTGGTAACATAGTAGCCAGGGGAAAAAAGAACTTAGGATTTCTATAACATTGGGACAGCTATAAACCCATTCATTCTTAGCCCTCTGATGACTAACATTTATTCTAACAGGAAACATGTAAATGTCAACAGAAAAATGACCTGCATAGGCAAAGCCAAATATAAAGAGAAAATATGTTTAGAAATAACCATCTCTAGGGGTAAAGAGAGATACACTTGAGTTGTGTATGTCAAATCCTGTGAGATAAATATATAAAATGAATATAACTGTAGATTTCTTCAGGGGTAGGAGCCCATTAATTGCAAAACACTTCATGAAGTATATTTGAGTAAAATGGATCATCAAATGTCAAGTTTATTTATGGTGACCTGTCATGTTTGTTACTGAACCAAGAAAGAAATAATTACATTTTTAGAATCTGTACTTAGGTATCTATGGGAGTGCAGGGGGCACAGTGGCCATGGCATTGGTGTAGAGATCAGAGGACCACCTGTGGGAGTTAGTTCCCTCATTCCACCTTTATGAGGCTCCTGGAGATGAAACTCAATCTCCAAGCTTATATGGCAAGCATCTTCACCTACAGATTCATCTTGCACATGGCAGTTGTATAAACAAAGCTCGTTCATGGCAAGATGTGAATTTAAACCACATGCCCTCTTTTCCTCATAATGGATTTTTTTTTCTGAACTAAGTTATCTTGCATCTAGTGGGCAGAAAGTCCACACTAATTGTCCCCCTTGCAGAGCAGTTCTTATGACTGACTGCTCATGAGTGTCTTCCAGAATGCTTCTTAGGGTCATCTGTGTCCATCAAAAATCCCTACAAGGAAACAGAGTACTTCACTAAGAACTAAGTAGTCAAGATGGCCTCGTGCCTTTTATATGCATTGATGTAAAATTGATGTAAAGGTCGCGGTAATTAAAGATCAGTTTCTTGGACATCCTGAGAACCTGCTGTATCTTTCTCTGAGTTGCCAGTACCATCAGTGGTAGCATTGAGAGCACTGAAACAAGAAGTACATTGTTGCGGGAGGTCCTTCTGCTCCTCCAACCTATAGCTGCTGAGATACCAGCCCATTGGGGTGTGGTTTCTTTCCCTTTAAAAAAACGGCCACTTCCCTCTCCTCTCTCTCTCCACTTCCTGCTCTGCCGGCGACTAGACTCCCTTCCTGGTTGCGCAGAGGGCTGTTGTGATCTGTAAGTTTTTTTTCCCCTTTAAATAAATATCACCCTATTAATCATAATTCCAAACTGGTGTGGCATTGTTAGTAACTTACGCCTTCAATTGGCGCCCAACGTTTGGTTGGTTTTAGGACCTCTCCTTCCCCCGCTCGGCTGCCGGCCGCGAGTTCGGCTTGGCGCTAGCCACGGCCTGTGCCTGGTGGCTGGGGGCCTTGTGGCCTGTGTCTTGTGCGTGGAGCCAGCAGCTTAATATAAATCATCATGCACTGGCTTTTCTTTGCTGCAGTTCTTTATATTTTCCCTTTAGATACCTCAGATTGCCTCCCCACGTGGATTTAAACTCCAGGTCCCTGTGTAGTCTCTGCCCGCATGGTTTGCTCTTTTCTGAGTTGTTTTTAAATCTGCCTTGCAAGCACAGCTCTTAAGTGGCGCAAACCAGAGCACACGGTTGCTGAAAGCTGCAACCCCTCAGGGTGACTCTGTCA
>NC_022029.1:24366139-24367812 GCF_000317375.1 Microtus ochrogaster
TTACTTAAACAAAAGGGGGAGGTGTTGCGGGAGGTCCTTCCACTCCTCCAGCCTATAGCTTCTGAGATACCAGCCCATTGGAGCGTGGTCTCTCTCCCTTTAAAAAACGGCCACTTCCCTCTCCTCTCTCTCTCCACTTCCTGCTCTGCCGGCGACTAGACTCCCTTCCTGGTTGCGCAGAGGGCTGTTGTGATCTGTAAGTTTTTTTCCCCTTTAAATAAATATCACCCTATTAATCATAATTCCAAACTGGTGTGGCATTGTTAGTGACTTACGCCTTCAGTACATCCTACTTACACCCAGGTGGTGACAAAAGACTAAGCAGATACAACTTTGTGCGTATTCAAGAGTGTAATTAACTTACGATGCATACCCCTACTCCAAGTGATGTAGAAGATGTTTGGAAAGCTTAGAGTTTGAAAAAAGATGTGAGTTACAGGCAACCTGTTTTAGAATATGAACACAGAAGTTTCTGTCCCACCTGGTCAGTTTAGTCCCAAAGAAACACACAGAGGATTATATTAATTACAAACTGTTTAGCCTCTTATCTCAGACTTATTATTAACTATCTCTTAGAACTTAATCCATAATTCTAGTCTATGTTTAGTCACATGACTTGGTACTTTTTTATCAGTGAGGCATTTTCATCTTGCTTCCTTTGTGTCTGTCTGGTGACTGCATCTATACTTTTCTCTTCCCAGAATTCTCTAAGTCTGGTTACCCCAACTATACTTCCTGCCTGGCTACTGGCCAATCAGCATTTTATTGAATTAATATGAGTAATAAATCTTTACAGTGTGCAAAAGCATTCTCCCATAGCAAGAATACACTTAAATGATCATGTATTTAGTATCCCAAAATGATCCATAGCATGAACATATTCTCTACAGTTCTGTTCTCAACAGCCAAGACATGGAAAGCATGTACATTGGCAGAAGAATGAAAGGCAATTGCTGTGCATATACCAATGCCTTACCATGTTAGTCAGCACTAAGAAGAATGGAATCCTGTCATTAGCAAATAGTAAGGCATGGAGGACGTTGTGTTAAGTGGAATAAGCCAGGCGCAGGAAAACAAGGACTACACATCCTGACCTGTGTTTGAAAGTTTAACAAGCTCTAAGAGGGCAGAGGTCATGACTGGGGGTAGGGAGAGACAGGAGTGGGGAGGTGGGATGAAGGGAAGGCAGAATGAACTGTTGTGTGCTGTATGCAAGTGTTGAAATGTCAGACTGAGCCCCAGTGAGGAATACAATTGATGCATGTTAATCTAAAACAAAGAAAGAAGAACATCTAACTTTACTATATACAAACAGAGAATTTGGAATAAAACATAGAAAAAGCTGTTGGCTTTCCTTATATCAATAAACACAAATGACTGGACACAATAATTTAAGAGTAAAGTATAGTTTAAAATCTATTTAGCAAGCACATGTTTGATTTCTGAGAGAAAATGTACACACTTCTCATAAAATCTGAACATGACTCACTGATGTTCTGGTACATATGCAAAAATATAAACATCTATTATAAAGTCTCTAGTTGAGAATTGTTCTTAGGCTCTTCCATAGCATGGGAATGCAAGCATGTGCAAACACACACACACACATACACAAACACACACACACACACACACACACACACACACACACACACACCTTCATTAACTCATAT
>NC_022029.1:24367912-24413811 GCF_000317375.1 Microtus ochrogaster
ACACACACACACACACACACACACACACACACACACACACACCTTCATTAACTCATATACATAAATTCTGTATAGTTATCTACCACCTTGACTACAATATGAAACTTACCTTATACCAGCAAGGACATCCCTTCTCAATCAGTCCTGCACCCTCCATGGATTGGGGCCAGCACTGAATGGCTTACTACCCTTGGGATCTAACCCTTTCTGGAAGGTCACACTATGACCTTGTGTCACATGTAAACTTCACTGTCTGGCTTGGTTTGGCTTAGTGTGTGTGAGGTTCTTTCATGAATGTGAGCGAGTGAGTGTAAGTATGTGTCTGCGCGCGTGTGTGTGAACCTGTAGATGTGTGTGTGTGTGTGTGTGTGTGTGTGTGTGTGTCATTTGCTTCTTTTATTCAAAAGATTCAAGTGTGTGGGCACGCCACAGTTTATTGCTCTGCTCACCAGATGGTGGATATTTGAATTGTATTATTTACTTCCTATAAATGAAGTTTTAAATGTCAGGTATGCCTATTTGAATACCCAGATATTTTCAGGTTTTAGAGGTCAATATTCAAGGCTAGCATTATTGAATTAAAAGTGGGTTTTGACTCAATAAAACCTTTCTTAAAGTTTTGTGCATGGAAATAGATGATAATGTGTTTACATTCCTGTAAATGTTGACATCTAGTTATACCAGCACCATTTACTGAAGATGTTTTCTCTTTTTCATTGTATAATTTTAGCTTCTTTGTCAAAAATCAGGTGTTCTTAGGAGTGTGGGTCCTCAATTTGATCCCATTGGTCAACCTATCTGTTTTTATGCCAATACCAAAAACTTTCATTACTGTAGCTCTATAATAGAGCATGATGTCAAGGATGGTGATGCTTCTGGAAGTTCTTTTATTGTACAGGATTGTTTTAGCTATCCTCAGTTTTTCTTTGTTGTTGTTCTTCCATATGAAGTTTAGCATTGTTCTTTCAAGACACGTGAATAATTGTTTTAAGATTTTGATGGGGATTGCATTGAATCTATAAATTGTTTTCGGTAGGATTGTCATTTTTATGTTGCTCCTACCTATCCAAGAGCATGGGGGAACTATCCACATGCACAAAACTCAAGAGCAAATGAATTAAAGACCTCAAACTCTATCTAACCATACTGAACCTGAGCTTCTCAGTGGGAAGTAGCCTTTAATGTATGGACACTGGAGACTCCTCCTACATATAACACTAGTAGCACAAGCACTGACAGCAACAATAAATAAATGAGACCTTCTGAAACCGAGAAGCATCTGTGAAGCAAAAAAAAAACACCGTCAATAAGACAAAAAGAAAGCTGGCCTATTTCATGGGAAAAGATCTTCAGCAGTTCCCCATCACACAGAGGATTGATTTCCAAAATATATAAAGAACTTAAGAAATTAGATCTCAAAATATCAAATAATCCAATTTAAAAAATGGGTACAAATCTAAACAGAAATCTCAACAAGAGAATCTCAAATAGCCAAAAGACATTTAAGGAAATGTTCAACATCTTTAGCCCTCAGGAAATTGAAAGTCAAATGACTCTGAGATACCATCTTACACCAGTCAAAGTGGCTAAGATCAAAACCACCAATGCTATCTTATTCTAGAGAGGATGCAGAGTAAGGGGAACACTCCTCCATTGCTGAAGGAAGTACAAACTTGTAAAAAAAACATCCTTTGTGAGGTAACTCGGACCCAGAAAGATGAACATGGTATATACTCACTCATAAGTGGATACTAGTTGAAAACAAAGGATAAGGAGCCCATAGTTCAAAACCCCAGAGAAACGAGATCCCTAAGAGAAACAGATAAAGATCTGCCTGGGAAGGGGAAATAGACAAGATCGCCTGAGAAAATTGGGAGTATAGGGGTGAGGGGAGAAAGGAGGGCAGAAGGGAAGGAGGAGGGATGAAGTGGAGTGGGGAGGAGACTTGAGGAAATGGGTTGGTCAAGAAGGGGAAGGACAGAGACAGAGAGCAAGGAAAGAGATATCCTGATTGAGGGATCCATTATGAGACTAGCAAGAAACCTGACACTAGAGAAATTCCCAGGAATCCACAAGGATGCTTCCAGCTAGGACTATAAGCAATAATGGAGAGGGTGCCTGAAGCATCCTTGCCCTGTAGCCCGATTGACCACTGTATTAAATGTCATCATAGAACCTCCATCCAGTGATGTGGGATTCCCCTCTGTATGTTAGCAGTATGTTTTCTTACCATTGGTTAATAAAAAAAAACTGCTTTGGCCTAAAGCAGGGCTGAATATATGCAGGCTAGAAGAGATAGAGAAAGAGAGTAGGCAGACTCAGGGAGATACCATGTAGCTGCTGAAGGAGGCAGACACCATGTAGCCGCCAAACAAGGAAGATGCCTGGAACTTTTCCAGTAGGCCACAGCCTCGTGGAGATATATAGATTAATAGAAATTAGTTAATTTAAGATGTAAGAGTTAGTTAATAAGAAGTCTGAGATACTAGATCAAATAGTGCTGTAATTAATATCATTTTTGTGTCATTATTTGGGTCTGAGCAGTCAGAAAACAAACAAACAGCCTTAGAAATGGTGCCACAGCATGGGGCAACTACATCCACATAAAAACTGGGAGAGCTTGGGAAGAAATTGTATTTTTTTTTCAGATAGTCTCTGTTTGCTGGTCACAAGCAGAGGCATGGCTTCTTTAGAGCCATTGAGAGGTCTTGCTATAAAGCACTTGGGGTTTGTGAGCAGAGTGTTACAACTTGCTTAATGGCAACATAGACCCACCATGTCCCTAGAGCTGGGGCTGTGAATATGGCTAACAGAGCTTTTGGTGAAAGTACTTCTGCCATGTTGCACTGGGCACAGCCCAAAGGCAAAACAGTCTTAATCCTAACCATGCCTGCTTAGCATTTAAAAAAAAATAAAAGGGCGGATATAGAAGCAGGGAAGAAGATAGCTACATTAAGGGAACAATTTTAGGGTTGGTAAGAGACTTGGCTCTAGAGGGGATCCCAGGTGTCCATGGGGATGTTCCCAGCTAGGTTCTTGGGCAGCAGAGGAGGGGATGCCTGAACTGGTCTTGCCCCACTATCACACTGATAATTATCTTGAATATCACCATAGAATCTTCATCTGGCGATGGATGGAGATAGAGACAGAGACCCATGTCAGAGCAACAGACTGAGCTCCCAAGGTCCAGTTGAAGAGCAGAAGGAGGGAGAAGATGAGCAAGAAAGTCAGGGGTTGGTCCACCAACTGAGACAGTGTGCCTGTTCTAATGGGAGCTCACCAAATCCAGCTGGACCGAGACTGAAGAAGCATGTGATCAAACCGGACTCTCTGAATGTGACTGACAATGGGGGCTGACTGAGAAGCCATTGATAAAGGCACTGGGACTTGTTTCTACTGCATGTACTGGCTTTTGGGGACCTTAGTCTATTTGGATGCAAAGCTTCCTAGGCCTGGATGTAGCAGGGAGAGCCTTGGACTTCCCACAGGGCAGTATTCCCTGACCTCTCTTAAGGAGGGGGGGAGGGAGGAGGGGGAGGGGGGGAGCAGGAGGGAAATGGAGGAGGGGAGGAAATGTGAATTTTTTAATGGGAAAAATAAATAAATAAAAAGCAAAAAAAAAAACCTTTCAGATAGAGAGAGAGCACGAGCAAGGAACTCAGGACCGCGAGGGGTGCACCCACACACTGAGACAATGGGGATGTTCTATCGGGAACTCACCAGGGCCAGCTGGACTGGGTCTGAAAAAGCATGGGATAAAACCGGACTCGCTGAAAATAGCAGACAATGAAGACTACTGAGAACTCAAGAACAATGGCAATGGGTTTTTGATCCTACTGCACATACTGGCTTTGTGGGAGCCTAGGCAGTTTGGATGCTCAACTTAATAGACCTGGATGGAGGTGAGTGGTCCTTGGACTTCCCACAGGGCAGGGAACCCTGATTGCTCTTTGGGCTGACAAGGGAGGGGGACTTGACCGGGGGAGGGGGAGGGAAATGGGAGGTGGTGGCGGGGAGTAGGCAGAAATCTTTAATAAATAATTAATAAATTAATTAAAAAAATCACAAAGATAAAATAAATGATAATACATTTTCTTTAATTCTGCCATATACAAGTAGACTAAATATTATAATTGATAATTCTTGCTTGAATCTATTTTATTATATGTAATTTTACTATGTTAAAGTTAAAACTTTCCTTCTTATTTAGACAGAAGAGGGAATATGATGTGGGATTTCTGTCTGTATGCTATGAATTTGTTTTATTTCTATTGGTTAATAAAGAAGCTGCTTTGGCCTATAGCAGGGCAGAATAAACCCAAGCTAGAAGAGATAGGAGAGAGAGAGAGAGAGAGAGAGAGAGAGAGAGAGAGAGAGAGAGAGAAGGCAGAGTCAGGGAGGCACCATGTAGCTTCTGAAGGAGGCAGGTGCCATGAAGCTGCCAAAGGAGGAAGATACCTGGAATCTTTCCAGTAGGCCACAGCCTTGTGGCAATACATAGATTAATAGAAGTGTGATAATTTAAAGTGTAAGAGTTAATTAATAAGAAGCATGAGCTACCAGGTAAAACAGTGCTGTAATTAATATCATTTCTGTGTGATTATTTGGGTCTGGGCAGCCAGGAAACTAAAGAGCAGTCTCCAAATACAATCCAGCAATTGATGGAAGCAGAGGCAGAGATCCACAGCAGAGCATTCACTGAGCTCTCAAAGTCCAGTCAAAGAGGGGGAGGAGCAAGAATACAAGAAACGAGGTCAAGACCATGATGGGGATACTCACTGAGACAGCTTACCTGAGCTGATCGGAGCCCATCAACTGTGGTCTGACAGCAAGGAAAACAATTTAGGACCAAACGAGCCCCTCTCAATGTGGGAGGCAGTTGTATGGCTGGCACAGACTGTGGGGCCACTGGCAATGAGATCAAGATTTAGCCCTACTGCTTGCACTGGCTTTTTGGAACCTATTCTCTTTGGAGGGATACCTTGCTCAGCCTAGATATATACAGATATATATCTGTACTGCCTCAAAGCAATATGGTAGACTTGGTTGATTCCCTTAGGAAGCCTTATCTTGTCTGAGAAGTGACGGGGGGCTGGTTTTGGGGGTAATGTGGAGAGAGTGGCAAGGGGAAGAGAGTGGGAACTGGGATTGGTATGTAATATAAAAAATAGTTTTTAAAAAATAAATTTAAAAAGTAATAAAAAAACGTTCTTAAAGGATTTTACAATATTTTATTCCCACAAACTGTGGGATGTCCAGCCTCTTCACAAAGTACTCCTTTCTTCCTGTTCAGCAGGCAACAGTTTGCAAAAATTGCAAGATGCTGGAAGTTTATGTTTCTATGGTCACTAGCAATGGTCAACATATTGTAACTCTATAAACACTAGCAATGACTAACACATTGTAACTCTCTAGTAACTAGCAATGATGATCATATTATAGTCTGTTCTACTTTGTACCATTCCTCCATCTTTGGAAATTGCCTGCCCTGTCTTAATAAACTATGAATGTCTGATGAGCTACCATATATACACTGGATATATAATACACAACATAGCTAATTCGAAGCTTCACTCTGACAAGAACTTATTTCCATTATGTGATTTCTGCTTTATTTATTTAGATAAATATAGGTATATTTATAATGCATGGATCATATATATCTTGTTTTGTTTCCTTGGAAATACTTCATAATCTTCATGTGTCTGGTGACGCTTTTGTTGTTTGGTTCCCAGTAACACTGAATAAAAGCAGTGTGGGTGATGTGATTACTGTTCTCCATTCTCTTGTGTGGATTTAAAATACTTCGGAGATGAGCAAAGCCCACCATCTGAATGTGTTTCTGTAGATGTGAAAAAAGTCCCCCCATTCCATGGGCTATGGGATTGCTTGGATAAGGAAGGGAAAGGAGAAAAGTTAGCTTGGCTCCCTGCTTCCTGGACACTGTGAGCCCTGCTCTACTCCACTAGCCCTCCCCATCATGACAGACTGAAATACTGACAACATAAACAAAATAAATCCTTCCTCCAAGTTGTCTCTGAATAGTGCCACCATGAGGAACAGGAGAGATGCCAGCATGGTAGATATAGCCCTCCTCCCCTGCTTCCTTCTTTCTTAATACCTAGAGCAAAATCTGCATCTAACTTTGAATGTTTATTTCAAAAGTTTTGCATACCCTCCATTAATACACTTCTGCCTGTGTGTCATCTTGACACAGGTACACATTCTCCTTGCCTGACCCAGGTCATATGGTCTTTGGTGGAGTTGGTGAGGATTCAGTTTCATTGATTTCTTTGCCTCCGTTAGTTTTCTGTATAACCCTACCTCTTTCTTCACATCAGTCTCTGCTCTCACCTCCGCTGTCTCTTCTTTTGATGATGCTTTTTACTTTAGAAAGCATTTTCTAAGTGTGTCATTATCCTTGACATGGAAAAAAAAACCCTTACTTCTCTTTTCTTTTTAATCCAGTTTGATAACTCAGCTATTAATTTCATCAGTCTAGATATTCATATTCCTTGTAACTAATGTATTTTAACTTGAACCTTAAACCCAGGTAGAATCTTCTAGCTTCCTGTCTGTCATTTTCTGTGTTTTCCCTATTTCCTTCACTTGAAATAAATCTCTTTTTTAAATTAGAGCCTCCATTTTCAGCTAATTAAGCCTGAATTTTTAATGGTTTATTTCACCAGTGTTTCTGGAATTTAGGTATCTCCCTTGATCTTACCACAACTTACCTTCAATTGCTATCACAAAATGAGTACTAGAAATGCATTTAATACATGTGATATGCAGAATTCACTGCCCATTTATCCACTGTCCCATTACTATGTGTTTAATGTTTGCATGTGCTGTCCAATCCACAGCCCCATCTTATAATTTCACTTGAAACATGAAGTGTTAAATAGCGATGAAGTGGGGAGCAGGTCCCGGTAGACACCAGATTGATGCTGTGTTTCCTCTACATGACTCCGTGCTTGCCTGAGAAAGGCTTCATTGACGTTCACTTTCAGAAGACATGTATAATAAATAAATACACGTGTGGGCTCTTGGGGAAGTAGCAAGCTTATTTATACTGGAAAGTTTACTTCTGTGCCTGTCTCCTGCTCTGGCTGCAGTGGCTGATGTGTGCTTATTGTCTGTGGCTCTGGAACTGACATTGGTTCTGTATTGGTTACTGTCCAAATGCCATGACAAGACACAATGATATAAAGCTCCTCATATAAGAAAGTTTATTCTGGCTGACAGGTACAAGGGGATAAGATTCCATCATGGTGGAGGGAAAGCATGGTTGATGGCAGGGGCTGAGCTCATATATTCAAACACAAGCAGGAAGCAGAGAGGGTGAACTGGGAAATGGTGGGAAGATTTAAACTCTCAAAGTCCGCCTCCAGCAATGGTGTACCTTCTAAGTCTTCTTGAACGGTGGCACCAGCTGGAGACCAAGCATTCAGATGTCTGAGCCTATGGAGGACACTCTCATTCAAACCACCAGTGATGCATTCCTTGTCACCTGTCGCCCAGCACTGAACAATACCCAGCCAGATCATCAAGATGGAGCTGGTATACAACAAAGGAGAGCCCTCAGCATCCCTGCCCTACCCCAAGGAAGGCAGCCTCTGCATCAGCTCCTATAAAATATTCAACTTTACAAGGACATTGAGAAGTATTAAACTACAGTGTCAGAGAACACCCCACATGGCTTGAAGGTGCTGTTACTATATGTAATTCCTTCTCTTCTGACCTTGTTATCATGTTTTAAGATTTTTTTATCACATTATGAAAATACTAATATGGTATCACTCAGTGAGAAGACTTTAAGTCTGAAAAATGTTAGCCCTGACTTACTTGATTTTCAATAAGCAACTAGTACTTTTCATCTTGCTAGGGTATCTACAACTTAGAGTGGGATGAAATCATTTTTAAATAACATTTTATTTGTATGCGAACCAAGTGTTGAATTTTCACACAGCACATATTGTGACCTTTTAGAAGACTTCATTTTCTTCTTTGCCCTTTATTCTGAACAGAGAGAATTCACTTCACACTGCATTCCAGACTGATCCCAGCTCAGAGGCATTTTGTCATTAGTACCAATGTGCTGGTGTCGATACTCTATCAACACACTGTCTGCTTGACTTCACTCAGGGGAGAGCGAGCATTATGTTGTCAGGGGAAGGCTGAAGTCCGGTGGAAAATTATGTTAGCATTTCTGAAAATGATTGCTGTTTTCTTTCATCTTTGGAATCTCTACTGTACTTTCTGATAAATCATGAGTCATCTTCCTCAGCTTGTCTTGATATTTATGGTGGCTGGAAAGGTAGGATTTTTATTACCATCCTGAATATTCAAAGAATTTGTAGGACTGTCTAGATGGCCAAAGATTCCAACAACTTTTATATAAATGTCCGTTTTTAGGATGTGGGGAGAGAGAAGAAAACGGAGCCTTATATGTCTACAGCTTCATCCATTCAATGAAGAGTACACAATCTATTGCATGACATTGTCGGGAAATCTGCCATGAGACAACCTACAACATTAAATAATAATTATGAATTTTTCTCTAGCGTATTTAGGTACATAAAAATATGACATTCCTTTTCAATTTTGGAGGGTTTTTTAAAATTTATATCATTTTATGCAAGTTTTGCCTGCATGTTTGTATGTGTACCACGTGTGTGCCTGGTGTCTGCAGAGGCCAGAAGAAGGTTCAGATCCCTGGAAACTGGAATTGCAGAATTGGGAGGATGGTGAGATGGCATAAGGATGCTGGGAGCTGAATCTAGGTCCTCTGCCTGAGTAGCCAGTGCTCTTAACCACTGAACCATCTCTCCAATCCCCACAAAATTACTTTTTAAGGAAAACGTTAAATGTTATGATAGAAAAACATTTCCCAGAGGATGGTGGTCCAATCCTCACTGGTTCTGAGACGCTTCCTTCTCAACGAAACTTTGGTCCTGCTAACACCTGCAGGCTGATACCTTACCTAGCACAGGGGTTTCCACACTTCACACACTGAATGGCTTTCTTCAAGCTACCTCCTTCAAGATGTAAGCTCATCTCCTGCACGTGTGCATGCATCTTGTACATGCATGCATGTGTATGTGTATGCATGTGAGTGAGTAAAACAGTGATTTGCATTCATTGACTCTTAACACGGTCTTTAAAAAGATTCTGGGAATCGTTTAATATCCTGACTCCTGACTCCTCTCTCCTCACCCTCCCTTTGATGGTCCCCTGTACCATTGTGCTCACAGACAACCCCATGTTTTCTTCTGCACTGTGAGTGCTGCATACTTTATATTTGTGCATTCATATGGCCCTCCTGATACCCACATGTGGTCAACACTACTTGTTCTTAGTTAGCTCTCGGGAGTTCAACGACTTGGTCTGACTCACATACTCAGTCAAGAGTCAACTTTGGATCTGGGCTCTCACAGGCTCAAACACTACTGCACATTCTCGTGTTAAGCACGCTGGCATGATAAACCTCTCAAATCTAAGCTCTTCCTTATCAATTAAAGGAACTTCTGATCAAGACTGGTGATTGACTGTACCATCACCACTTAGAAAAAAAAAAGCTGTCAATATTCCTACCCAACTGTGAGACCTGTGAGCCACAACAATGACCAGCATGACAAGATGGCCTCAGAGGAACAATAGTGGCGTTTTTATCTTGAGAATACAGAGGGCTTTTTAACTAGACCTAGGCACATCCAATAAGAAGCAACTTATTTCTAATTCTGTAAATCTAGCCAAATGTCTATGATTAGTAACATCTAAGACCCAAGAGAACCTAGTACTGCCATTTTCCTAAGCAAGAATAATTTTAACTGCATACTAAATACTTAACCCTATACTCACAGACAAATATAGTTCACATGCTTCATCAAAGAAGTATCTCTTTGCAACAGATGGAGACCATTACAGAAATCCACAACTTGTCAAAATACAGAGAATAAGTAACTGTGTGGTACCCACCTCTAATTCATATAACCAAGACAACCCCCACACATAAACCTCAGGGAAAACCAGTCTTGGAACAGAAATACTATAAGAGCCAGAGAATTAGGATGGTTACTAAGACGTGCTGTCTTCTATGTAAGACAGAGATGTTGCACCCATGAAATCTCAAAAATATGGTCACATAAAGAAGACCTGCATGGTCACAATACCAGTTGACATGCCAACACGAACTGGAGAAATATCTCGATGCCCCTCCTCTAGATTAAGAGCTGTAGGCACTCAATGGCTATGGAGAGAGGGAAAATCCTTTTTCTCCAAGGGCACAAGCCCTGATAGGTTCTTTTCAAATGTCCATCTCGCCCCTGCTTTTCAAAGAGAGCACTTTCCTCCTAATTCCATAAAAGCAGTGATGCCACCGATGATGAGGCTGAATATCTCATCTATGAACATCCTTTCTTGTACCTCGACTTAGACTTCTGATGCCTGAAAAACAGGAACCTCTCGTCTCTTCTGCAGGGAACCAACTACTCTCAGCTCCATCCCTCACTGCCCTCCAGTTACTGTTTACATTGTTTATTGATTGAAAAAACTGTCAGCCTTAACTTGGGAAAATCAAATCTGTTCCTAAATGAATCCAGGCATCTATAGAGAGCTTCCTCACATCTGCCAGTTTTCAGTCCATCAGCACCACACACTAAACACCATGTGCAGAATGGAGTAACATAGCAAGACATGCAAAGGAGGAAAAAGAGACCTTTCATCAGAGGGTAAGGGAGGAAACTTTAGTTAGAACCTGCTGATGACCACGCCATTGATAAAAGACAACACCATGAGCAAAGTCACACTTTGAATCTAACTGCCCAAAGTTTACTCTTGTTTGAGGAAACTTCTAAGATTTAATGTTTTGAGTCATATGGATAGAGGCACTCACTACTGCCTGTCCCTTATAGAGATCAAGGACAGAAAGAGAGACTGAGTTTTTACTAGGGCTGGATGATGGCTGAGGACGGTACGCCCACCACAAGAGCGTGATGGCCAGAGTTCAGACCTTAGACTCCATACAGAATCTAGGTGGGCACAGCACCATTCCTGTCAGCCTAGCACTTGAGAGGCAGACACGAAGGACATCTGGACAAGCTAACTAGCCAGACTGCTTAAAGTATGGAGTTCTGGTTTTAGTGAGAGATTCTGGCTCAGTAAACAAAATGAAGTGTGATCAAGGAAGATTCCTAACATCAACCTCATGCAAACACACACACACAAAGACAAAGACAAAACAAAAACCACCCTGTGATTTGATTTATTAAGACAAACAGTGACCTGAGAAGAGGGGAAATTGATGTCTTAAAAGACTCTCTCTCATCTCTTCTTCCATAAGCAGATCATATAGAAAAATGGCAGGAACAAACGGTGTCAATCATCTCACATGTAGATTGTGTCCTGCTGGGGAGGCTAGCTTGGTTTAGAGACTTGAGGTGTCTATGGCTTTCTTGTCCCTTGCACTCTTCCCTCATTCTGTGGGTGTCTGGGCTCAGGCACTTCTTAAAACACTAAGTCAGCATACAGTGTCTGCTGGTGGCAGCCTTGTGCTCCTCCAGGGGAATAGGGACTGGTTAGCTCAGAACAAACCACCCATGGACAATATGTGTGTTCTGAGATAATAATTCCTTTCTACAGTGTTGAATACACCCATCAACAGTATGTGTGTTCTGAGACAATAATTTCTTTCTACAATGTGGAATACAAATATTTCTTTAAAGACAAGTTATAAAGGTGCCCCACCTGTCACTATCAAAAGCTACTGCCTAAGGCTCTCACGGTTCCTCATTTCAGCACTGACATTTGCCTATATACTTGTCTTGAATTTTCAGAATGATGTTTTAGCCAAGCATGGAATAAAGCTGATGCCTGTTTTATTTCAAATTGTTGAATTAGGAGCGGCAGGGCTGCGTCCCCGGCACCCGGCCGCCCACATGGCTAGCTTAGCTTATGCCCCGAAATAATTACACGGAAACTGTATTCTTTTAATCACTGCCTGACCCATTAGTTTCAGCCTCTTATTGGCTAGCTCTTACATATTAATCTAACCCATTTCTATTAATCTTTGTAGCCCACGAGCTGGCTTACCAGGAAAGATCTTAACCTGTGTCTGTCTGGAGTGGGACAATCATGGCGACCCCCTGACTCAGCTTCTTTCTCCCAGCCCTCTGTTCTGTTTACTCCACCCACCTAAGGGTTGGCCTATCAAGAGGCCTAGGCAGTTTCTTTATTAATAAGAAATCACTCCCACATCATCAAATCACCTCTCTTAAACTTCTGACTTTAAGAATCTTTACGAAGAGCATTTCATATGTCTGTTCAACAACCAAGCACAATCTCATTCCATAAGCAAAGCCTTGCCTCTTTCCAAATGCAGGTGCCGGTGCCGGGAGCTGCACCCTGTTCTCTGGGTTGCTAGTGCCATGGCACTGAAATTAAGATCTCCTCCACACAAAAGCCTTTTAGATAAACACGCCATCAGCAGCTTCAGACATCACACTCTCCTGTCCATGGTTGGGTAGGTTTTTGTTTGTTTGATTGTTTGTGTGGCTTTGGTTGTTGTTGTTGTTTTCTGTGTTATTATTTCCCTTTAGGGAAAGAAATGCCATATTCAAGGGAAGAGATGAGATGTTCCCTTCTCAGAAGGTGAGCAGAGATCTCTCATGGAGGATGTTTCTAAGAGGATTGCGTTCATTCCATGGTGGAATCTGGATGGCACATGGAGTCTCCCCAGCCTCTGCTGGGTCTCGGCCCCCAGGATGGTATTACAAACCTATGAAGCACTTTTTGCTAAGCATGCAACTGAACTATTTAGCCATTAGAGTTCATGGCTGCCTTATCTATTCATATACTTTCTGATGGGAACCTCACACGGATGAGGAAAGCCTTGGCGGTGATGAGATAGGTAGAACTGATCCATACCTTAAGATAGTTCAGTGTGGGGCTGTGGATGACTAGGAGATGGAGCCAGCTGGCTCAGTGTAACTGCACATTCACACACACACACGCACACGCGTGCACACACACACACACGCACGCACGCGCGTGCGCGCGCACACACACACACACACACACACTGACCCTGCACTTCCCTCTACAATGTTCATGTCAGCACGGTGAGAACTTATTGTTCTACTAGTATCTTCGCTCCCTACAGCCCCAGGAGGTTCCTGAACACCATCACCAACTCAAGGAATACATCAGGATGTGGTGAGCAGTAGCTGACAACAGAGACCCCTGGGGAAGTCTATGACCCAGTGCTTCTAAACAGGGGCTACAGGAACTTGGAGGTCACATATGTCTACCCAGGTGATGCTTTATCATCACTTGCTACCCCCTGTGAGCACTCATTAAGATGAGCTAGGGACAGTGTAGACATTGCTGCCCCTCATCTGAATTCTCATTCTGATGGGTCAGTCACTCTGAACAGCTCAGTTTTTGCCATTACAAAATGTCTAAATTCTCCCCATGAGTCACGAGCCCACATACCTCAATCTGTCCATATTTGCATTCAAGATTCTCCTATAGGGATACGCCTGACTTGACCCCTCCCACCACAATCAATCATCTATCAAGAAAATGTATTACAGGTCAATCTGGTGGGGGCATTTTTCTCAATTGAATTTTTCTCTTCCCAAATGACTCTGACATGTGTGAAGTTGACATAAAACTAGAGAGTACTGTGTTTCATTTTCTATCTTCATATTTATTATATAGGTGAAAGTTGAAAAGCAGGGTGCAAAGATCAGATAAATGAACAGAATTTCCGCTGCCTGGAGGGAGGGGTGATGAGTGTTCACAGAGGACCTCAAGTCAAATGGGAGAAGAGAGATATGTTTTATTTTATGATGGAAAAACACATTGGAAATTAACTCTGATGGCTAAATAGTTCAGCTGCCTTCCTAGCAAGCATACTGTGCATTTTTATTATGCCGAATATACAGTGTTCTTCCTGCATGGATGCCTGCATGCCAAAAGAGGGCTCCAGATCTCATTATAGATGCTTATGAGCTACCATGTGGTTGCTGGAAATTAAACTCAGAACCTCTGGAAGAGTAACCCCTCTGAGACATCTCTTCAATCCCCAGGATTTTTTATTTGTTTTTACTTTTTATACTTTATTACTTTTAACTGAGCTATACATTTTCCCACTCCTCTTTCTTCCTCCCCTCTCCCCTTCCACCCTCTCCTCCTGCCCCCTCCCATGCTCCCAATTTACTCAGGAGATCTTGTCTTCTTCTCCTTCCTAGGTGGATCCATGTATGTCTCTCTTAGGTCCTCTTTGTTGTCTAGGTTCCATAGGGTTGTGGACGGTAGCCCAGTTTTCTTTGCTTTATGTCTAAAAGCCACTTATGATTGAATACATACTACATTTTCTATCTGTGTCTGGGTTACCTTACTCAGTATGGTTCTTTCAAATTCTGCCCATTTGCCTGAAAATTTCAAGATGTCACTATTTTTAACAGGCGAATAGTACTCCATTGTGTAAATGTGCCACATTTTCTTTAACCATCTTCAGTTAAGAGGCATCTAGATTGTTTCCAGGTTCTGGCTATTACAAATAATACCGCTATGAACATGGATGAGAAATTTCCTTGTGGTATTATATGATTGAACATCTTTTGGGTATATGTCCAAGAGTGATATTGCTGGGTCTTTAGGTAGGTTGATTCCTAATTTTCTGAGAAACTGCCATACTGATTCCAAAGTGGCTGTACAAGTCTGCACTCACACCAACAATCAGGGAGTGTTCCCCTTACTGCATTCCTCTCTAGCATATGTTGTCATCAGTATTTTTGATCATGGCCATTCTTTCAGGTGTAAGATGGGTTTTTTTTTTTGTTGTTGTTGTTGTTGCTGTTGTTTTTCTATATGAAGTTGAGTATTGTTCTTTCAAGGTCTGTGAAGAATTTTGCTGGTATTTTGATGGGTATTGCATTGAATCTGTAGATTGCTTTTAGTAAATTGCCATTTTTACTATTAATCCCACCTATCCAAGTGCATGTGAGATCTTTCCATTTCCTGATGTCTTCTTTGATTTCTTTCTTCAAAGATTTAAAGTTCTTGTCATACAGGTTTTGAACTTGTTTGATTAGAGTTACCCCCCAAGATATTTAATGTTACTTGTGGCTATTGTGAATGGCGATGTTTCTCTGATTTCTTTTTCAGTTCATTTATTTTAGGAAAAGGTCCTGTTTGTTTGTCCCAGCTGCCCAGCTAGCTTAGCCCTGAAATAACCACACAGAAACTGTATTAATTAAATCACTACTTGGCCCATTAGCTTTAGCTTCTTATTGGCTAACTCTTACATCTTAATATAACACATTTCTATTAATCTGTATATCACCACAAGGTTGTGGCCTACCAGCAAAGTTCCGGCATGTCTGACTCTGGCGGTGGCTCCATAGTATTTCCTGACTCCGCCCTTCTTTCTCCCAGCATTCAGTTCTGTCTTCCTCGCCTACCTAAGTTCTGCCCTATCAACAGACCAAGGCAGTTTCTTTATTCATTAATGGTAATCACAGCCCATAGAAGGGACTCCTACATCAATTTATCATCTGTATATAGGAGAGATATTGACTTTTTTAGTTAATCCTGCTACATTATTGAAGGTGTTTATCAGTTGTAGGAATTCCCTGGTAATATTTTTGGGATCACGTATGCATACTATCATTATCAACAAATAGACAAAGTTTGACTTCTTCTTTTCCAATTTGTATCCTTTTGATCTCCTCTTGTTGTCTTATTGCTCCAGCTTGGACTTTAAGTGCTATATTGAATACATAATGGAGAGAGTGAACAGCCTTGTCTTCTTCCTGATTTCAGTGGGATCATTTTGAGTTTCTCTCCATTTAGTTTGATGTTGGCTGTTGGTTTGTTGTATATCACCCTTATTATGTTTAGGTATGGTCCTTGTGTTCCTATACCTCCAAGACCTTTATCAAAAAGGGGTGTTGAATTTTGTCAAAGCATTTCTCAGCATCTAATGAGATAATCATATGTGTCTTTTTCTTTCAGTTTATTTATGTGGTGGATTACATTGACAGATTTTTGTATGTTGGACCATTCCTGCATCTCTGGGATGAAGACTACTTGGTCATAATGGATGATTTTTCTGATGTGTTATTGTATTCAGTTTGCCAGTATTTTATTGAATATTTTTCATCAATACTCATGAGGGAGATTGGTTTATAATTTTCTTTCTGTGTTGTGTCTTTGTGTGGTTTGGGTATCAGGGTAACTGTAGCCTTATAAAAAGAGTTTGGCAATGTTCCTTCTATTTCTATTATTTTCTACAATTTGAAGAGTATTGGTATTAATTCTTCTTTGAAAATCTGGTAAAATTCTGCCCTGAAACCATCTGGTCCTGGGCTTTTTTTTTTTTTGATTGGGATACTTTTGATGACTGTTTCTATTTCCTTAGCAGTTATTTGTCTGTTTAATTTGCTTATCTGGTCTTTGTTTAATTTTGGTAAGTGATATTTATCCAGAAAATTGTTCATTTCCTTTAAATTTTCCAATTTTCTGGAGTACAAGTTTTTGAAGTATGACCTGACAATTCTCTGGGTTCTTTCTATGTCTGTTGTTATGATCCCATTTTCATTTCTGATTTTGTTAATTTGGATAGTCTCTCTCTGTCTTTTGGTTATTTTGGATAAATGTTTGTCTATTTTGTTAATTTTCTCAAAGAACCAATTCTTTATCTCATTGATTCTTTGCAATTTTTTTGTTGTTTTCTATTTTATTGATTTCAGTTCTCAGTTTGATTATTTCCCATATCTAGTCCTTCTGGGTGAATTTCTTGTTTTTGTTATAGGACTTTCAGGTGTTCTGTTAATTTACTAGTGTGAGATCTTTCCAGACTATTTATGTAGACCTTTAGTGCTATATATTTTCCTCTTAACACTACTTTAATTGTGTCCCATAAGTTTGGATATGTTGTGCAGTCACTTTCTTTCATTTTAGGAAGTTTTTAATTTCTTCCTCAACCTCAAGGGATTCAGTTAAGCACTGTTCAGTTTCCATGAGTTTTATGGTTTTTTTTACAATTAGTGTTGTTGTTGAATTCAAACTTTAAGCCGCGATGGTCCAATAAGACACAGGGGGTTATTCTAACTTTTTTGTATCTTTTGAGATTTGGTTTGTTACCAAGTATGTGGTTGATTTTTGAGAAGGCTCCATGAGGTGTTGAGAAGAAGGTATATTCTTTTGTGTTTGGATGGAATGTTCTATTGATGTCTGTGAAGCCCATTTGAGTCATAACATTTGTGATATCCTTTATTTCTCTGTTAAGTTTCTGTCTGATAGACCCATGCAGTGGTGAGAGTGGGGAGTTGAAGTTTCCTACTTTTAGTGTGGGGGGCTTGATGTTTTATTTAAGCTTAGTAATGTTTCTTTAACATGTGAGAGTGCCCTTGTATTTGGGACATAAATGTTCAGAAATGAGACTTCATCTTGATTTTTCCTGTGATGAATATGAAATGACCTTCCTCATGTCTTTTGACTAATTTTAGTTTGAAGTCTATTTTGTTAGATATTAGGATAGCTACACCAGATTGTTTCTTCGGTCTATTTGATTGAAAATCTTTTCCCAACCCTTTACTCTGAGGTAATGTCTGTCTTTGTAGTTGAGGCATGTTTTTTGTATGCAGAAGAGGATGGTTTCTGTTTTTATATCCAATCAGTTAGCCTATGTCTTTTTATAGGAGAATTAAGTTAATTGATATTATGGGATATTAATGGACAGTAATTGCTAGCTCCTGTTATTTTTGTTTTAATTGTTGGTGGTGTTATGTGTGTTTTTCTTCTTTGGAATTTGCTGGTGTGGGGTTACCTATTGCCTGTGTTTTTGTGGGTGTAACTAACTTCCTTGGGTTGGAGTTTTCCTTCTAGTATTTTGTGTAGGGCTGTATTCGTGGATGTTATTAATTAAATCATGTTTTGTCAAGGGATATCTTGTTCCCTCTGTCTACACTGATTGAAAGTTTTGCTGGATACAGTAGTCTGGGCTGATATCCGTGATCTCTTTTTATCTGCATAACATCTATCCAAGGCCTTTTGGCTTTCATTGTTTCTATTGAGAAGTCAGATGTAATTGTGATAGGTCTGCCTTTATATGTTACTTGGCATTTTTCCTTTGCATCTTAATATTCTTTCTTTATTCTGTATGTTTAATCTTTTAATTATTATGTGGCAAGTGGACTTTCTTTGTTGACTTTGCCTATTCAGTGTTCTGTAAGCTTCCTGTATTTTCATAGGCATGTTCTTCTTAAGGATAAGAAAGTTTTCTTTTATGATTTTGTTGAGTATATTTTCTTTGCCTTTGGGCTGAACTTCTCCTTCTGCCATTTTGATTATTCTTAGGTTTGTTCTCTTCATGGATGTCACATAATCCTGGATATTTGTGTTAAGAATTTGTTGGATTTAGCATTTTCTTTGACCAATGAATCTATTTCCTCTATCATATTGTCAAGGCCTGAGATTTTCTCTTCCATCTTTTGTATTCTGTTGCTTATACTTGCACCTGTAGTTCCTGATTGTTTACTCAGATGTTCCATTTCCAGATTTCTCTCAACTTGTGTTTTGTTGTTATTGTTTCCTCTATTTCAGTTTTCAAGTCTTGTACTGGTTTTTTTCACTTGTTTTTATTGCTTTTTCTTGGTTTTCTTTAAGAGATTTATTAATATTTTTCAATTTTGGGTTGTTTTTCCCTCCATATCTTTAAGGGAATTTTTCATTTCCTCTTTTAGGGCTCAATTGTCTTCATAAAGTTATTTTTAAGCTAATTTTCTTCTACTTTGTCTGAGATGGGATATTCAAGTCTTGCTGTTGTAGAACCACTAGTTTCTGGTGGGTGCTGTCTTGCTGTTTGTGTTGTTGAATGTATTCTTAACCTGTTGTCTACCTATTTCTTCCTCCAATTGGAACAGGTAGAGCCTGTGTTTCAAGGGTGTCCCTTTCCCTCCAATTGACATAGTTGGTGACTATGGCTCCATTGATCGCTCCTTCGGGTGTAGGCATGGGCAAGTCTTCGGTGATTGTTCCTTCAGGTGCCTACAGATGGTTGTTCCTCCTGATATTGGTGGGGTCAAGGCTGAGGCTCCAGTGTCAGATAATTTCTGGAGGTCACTGCTGTCATCGCGGCCTGCCACGCTGCTGCTCACATTTATCCTCCTGGCTGCCTGCCCTGTCCACCACACTGTGGCTTATGTCTCTCCTCCAGTTCCCAGGTTTTTATACATACCTAGAGTGTATAAAAATTCAGTGAGCTCCCTGGCCTCAGGAAAGATGCCTGAGGCCCAAGTCTCTCTGTCAGAGGTTCTGGGTACCATTCTTTGACTGCATCCCCTGCTCTGTGGACATAGATGTATTCTTCTGAACTGCTTCTTCAGAGCCTGGGCTTCCTAATCTTTGCCAACCTTTAGTACAGACCCAAAGTCCATGTTCATCGCATGAATGGTAAATCAATGAACAAATATCTCCATCATTAGTGATCATTTCTGAGAATATAGGTAATTGTCATTCAAACTGCTAGATTGAAACTGTTGACACCAGTATAGTCTCTGAGTGTCATCGCTGACATGAAGAGACATTTGAACATTTTAAACAAAATCCAAAAGGCAGCAGTTTTATTGTTTTGTGATGTACTATGCTGGAAAACAGGATAATTTCTCATTGACAGATCTGTTCATCTGACTGGTCACTGTATAATAGAATAATAGTAAATTCATCAAAGTCATTTCTTCATCTCTGTCAAAGATCACAATTTAAAACACGGACAAACAATAAGAAACCCTCCTGAAAGCTAACAGAAAAATGACCTGCTTTCCTCCTCTTCTGAGACAAAACCCCAAACCTTCAAAGGTTTCAAAAACCATGGAGAGCACATACTTCCTGTCATTACTCAGTATGTGTGAGTTTCAGGGAACACACTCCTGGGAAGACTAGTTCTGTTTATCTTCTTACACACCAGTCCTCGGCCAAAAAACATGTTTTTGCCAGCGGATAATGTGGCTGTGATCGAGTCCCTAAGTGTTTCAGAGCTGATGTCACCACTCCTTAGAAGGGTATTTTTTGGAGCCATTTAACCTCTTCGGAAGTGATAGGAGTTCTTAAAAATAACTTTGATGCCAGAAGTTGAGTAACTTTTACAGCTTGTTTTTGTTTTTACCAGAACATGTAGAAAGAACTTAACGAGGCGCCATATGTCAAATCTGGAGTCAGATGAAAAACAAATAATTAAAATATATGCCTTTTCCATCCAAACAGATTGCACTATGTTGGTGGAAGGAAGTGGAACTGACATGTCATGTTTTGACAGGGTTTTCTTTTTTTTTACCTCCAAGAAAAATTGGTTATATTGTTAGAAGTATTGTACTTGAAAGCTGTGATTTTCCTTATGTGGAGCAAGAAATTGAAGACTTGAAACTTAAGTCATAATTAATCAAACCCTGCATGATCGATTCACCTGCCACTATGAAGTTAAAGAAACACACATGGATTGATGCACAGAGGCATCCACACAGACACATGGGTACCAAGGAGCAGGAACCACTGAGAGCTGCTGAGCAGAAACGTCCAAGGTGGTGGTGTCCAGATGTGTGTATGTGTGTGCTTGTGTTTACACTTGGGTGTTTTTATCTTTTCTTTGTGCACGTTGGTGTGCATGTCTGTAATATGTGTGCATGCTCGGAAGCATGTGGGTATTTGTATTTATGTTCACATGTATTTGTGTGTGTTAGTATGAGTTTGTGTGTGTGCTCTGAAGTATGTGTGTGTTTGTGTTTATGCATATCTGTGTTTAGGGATATTTATCTGTGTGGGTGTGTGTCCCTATCTGTGTGTGTGTGTGTGTGTGTGTGTTGTGTGCCCTGTTTGTGTACATCTGTCTGTTCAGCTAATGTCCTATCTCCTCCTGCATTGATGCTGTCTTGACCATGTACCTAATTGCTCCTCATTAAGAACATCTCCCAGAGCTTTCTCTAGTGAAAGACTGTAAGTTCTTTTATTATTATTATTACAAATTTTCACCTCCTCCCCTTCTCCCATTTCTCTCCCCTTCCTCCTATCCCCCTCCCCCTCCCCCTCCAGTCCAAAGAGCAGTCAGTGTTCCCTGCCCTGTGGGAAGTCCAAGGTCCTCCCCGCTCCATCTAGGTCTAGGAAAGTGCAGATCCAAACTAGGTTCCCACAAAGCCAGTACATGGCGTAGAATAGAAACCCAGTGCCATTGTCCTTGGCTTCTCAGTCAGCCCTCCTTGTCAGCCACGTTCAGAGAGTCTGGTTTGATCACATGCTCCATCAGTCCCAGTCCAGCTGGCCTTGGTGAGTTCCTATTAGATCGGCCCCACCATCACAGTGGATGGGCACACCCCTCACGGCCCTGACTTCCTTGCTCATGTTCTCTCTCCTTCTGTTCCTCATTTGGACCTTGGGAGCTCAGTCCAGTGCTCCAATGTGGGTCTCTGTCTCTATCTCCATCCATCACCAGATGAAGGTTCTATGGTGATATGCAAGATATTCATCAGTATAGGGCCAGTTCAGGTGCCCTCCCCTCAGCTGCTCAAGGAACAAGCTGGGGACATCACCTTGGATACCTGGGAACCCCTCTAGAGTCTGAGACTATAAGTTCTTAATGATATTTTTAAGCACAGAAATTCAACATTCCACAAAGGTATTCAGTACACAAAAATACAAAATTTGAGAAATTCCATGTTATGAGATTTCTAGTCTCGATTTTTAACACAACAGTTCCCTCCTCTGCTGGCTGAACCAACGTCTTCATGGTGGAGGAAATTGGGCCTTGACCTCAGGGAAGGATTCCATCTTCCACTGGGGGCTGGGGAGGAACAGAAGTCACAGCCATAAAAGGTAAAGACCCAGTCTCACTAGCTGAATATGACATAAGGAGCGCCCCTCCCCCCCCAGCTTGTACAGTAATGAACATGATCAAAAGAACATCACCGAGGCTGGGGCTGGGGCTGGGGATATGACTGAGGGGTAAAAACATTTATTACTCTTGCAGAGGACCCAGGTTCATGATGAGGAGACACTGACAGCTTGAGCTTGAGAGTCAGGAAGTCAGTTTGCAGTCTCAGCTCTGTGGTTGATCACGCTGTGACCTCACCTCTGACACACAGAGAACTTTTATTTCAAATATCCCTCCCTACAGTAAGCAGGAGAGTTGGTTATGTTTATCTCACAGAGTTATTGAGAAGACACATAGAAAATAATTCGCCATGTGATCTCCTGTTGACGAATTAGGTTGGTACGGTAAACAGACCAGTTCAAGAATAACAGTTATTTTTTTAATAGTTGAAAAGAAGAAACTCACACTACAAGAGTGGGAGGTCCGAAATCCAATCAGTCCAGCAGGCACCACGCAGAGAGACAGCGTGCCAGTGTCCTACCAGTTTTGCTACCTGGGCTCCAGGTAGCCACCCCCTAACTAGATGTGATTGGTTGATAGTTTCCCCATCATCATCCTTCACAGAATATCCCAAGGAGAGCTCAGTACACCCCATGTGGGGAACTGGAGAACTCAAGTAGGAAGTGAGAGTGTGGGCTGTGGGGTCAGCTCCCCACTCATAAGACAACTTAAACAAAAGAAAGACTTCTGTGGCTTAAGGATGTTAGCAAACTGACTAAAGTGCCCTGGCTTCTGGTGAGACAGCACAATGGCAAAAGCATGTGGTAGAAAAATCAGCCCACCTCCCACAGCCAGGAGACAGATATACCTGGAAAGGGAAGAGCTGGGATCCCCTGTAAAGACTTGTCTCCAATGACCTAGTTCCTCCACACAGAACCCCCTCCATTAAAATTTCCAACACCCTCCTCTACAAATACATATATAACGAAGTTGTAAATGGAAGCAAAGTTTTTCTTTTGCCCCAACCATCTAGCCTCAAAAAATCACACAAAGGCTTATATTAACTACAGAATGATAGGTCTACAGCTCAGGCTTATTATCAGCTAGCTCCTACAACTTAAATTGACCTATTTCTATTCATCTACATTTGGCCATGTGGCTTCATGGCTTTACCTGTTAGCTAGCACATCTTGCTCTTCTGGCAGCTGGCACACATCCCGCTTTGACTCTGCCCCTTTCTCTCTGTATTTTCAGTTTGACTTTCCCGGCTAGCCTTATTCTGCCCAGCTATAGGCCAAATCCACCTTTATTATCAACCAGCAAGAACAATACATATTCATAGCATATAGAAGGATTAGCCCGCAGCACCAAGCCTTTGACACATGAGCTCTGGGGCTACTTAAGTACCAAACCATGAGAAACTCCACCTCTAACTAAGGAGTTATTGACAGTTGGTAGATTTTGAGAGCAGTAAAGTCAGTTCTCTTTAAGGTGAAGCCCATGGTAGGTCAGCCAGTCTCCAGTGAAGATCACACATCAAAAAGTATATGGACAGCATAAACTGGACTTGATGGATTTGAAAGGAAAGAGAAGTGGAGAGGTCTGGGAAGAGAAGGTGGATCTGGAAGGAGTTGGGGAAGGACGTAAATATGATCAGAATGCATAGAACTAATTTTCAAAGAACTAATAAAATATTAGTGGCAAAGAGTCAGACCACAACACCGTGCTGGGCTCTTGTGTCTTTTCTTCACTCTGAGATATCTAGTAAGGATTTGCCCTCTGCACTTGCATGTCGTCACCAGTGAGATAAAGTAGTGATGTCACAGTTAAAGCTCGGGTTAAGATCAGAAAGGGTAGAGTTGAGAGGAAGCATATGAAGAAAATGGCGTTCATGTGAAGCCTGCAAGAAGGAAGGAAGCTACCTCTGTCTGGTGTCTCAGAGATGCTTGCCAGAGGGAACAGAGCTATGCCTGCTCTTGAAGGTAAAACATGCCCTGTCGGGTTGCAGTGGAATCCCGGAGGTGAGGAAGATGACAGAGTGTGTTTCACTTCACCAAAATTTGGATTGTTTCCCAGAGCAAAGTGGAACTCAGCATATAGTTTTGACCAAATGAGCAACAAACACAATTTTACTTGGCATTTAAAGAGAATTACAGCAAGTTGACAATACAATGTACAGATAGAGTAATTCAGCCAAGAAGAGAAGGTATGTTCAAACGTACGGGAGAAGAAGAAGAAGAAGAAGATCCAACTGGATGTGCTGAGAGATTCAGAGATACAGACATCCAGAGAGAAGGAAAGAAAGATGACTCTGGGCTTGCAGTCCATAGCCTGGACCACTGTAAGGATTGAGACAACAAGAACCAGGCAGGGAAGTCTAGAGTGTGGTAAGTAAATGGAGGCAATTCTCATCTAGGACTTGGTGAGTATGGGATGTGCTTAGCCAGCCAGTAGAGATATAGAGCAGGCAGCTTTGACTGGATGTGGAATTAGGGAGGAAGACCTTCACCCATGGTTGGTTTACATTTGGGTGTGGTTAGCATTCTTGCCGCAATTTTGATTTGGGTAGAAAGCAGACACAGAAGGCTCATGTGCTGCAAGCTGCCTCTGGCTGGTGGTGTTGTGAGATGCAAGGGTTCATGTAGCTTCAACGAAGTATTTATGGACTCTTAGGTAGAGAAGTCTGACTGGGAAAGTACCCACCGGAGGCTGGCCTTTGAAGGGCACATCTCGTTCCAGACACTTTCTCTCTCTCTCTCTCTCTCTCTCTCTCTCTCTCTCTCTCTCTCTCTCTCTCTCTCTCCTTCCTTCTTTATCAAATGCACCCTGCCCTGATTCAGCATGGATGGGCCCAGAAGCAAAAGAAGTAAATGGCCAGAATCAGACACTTCTGTAACCATGAGCAAAACTAATTTCCTTAAATTGCTTCTCAGTTATCTCCTAATGACAAACACTAGCTAATGCAGCTGCTTAAAATCAGCACAAGGACTGGATGAGATACTCCATAATGGAGCAAAGAGGAAAAAAGGCAAATACCATCATGAGGCCAATGAGAAAGCAGTGTATATATCAAATATCATAGTCTTCTACTTCTCCATTCACAAGTCAGTGTGTATCCTTGTCAAGCCATAGCTGCCAAACACTGAAAGATGATGGAAGTTACATGATCTAAAGATGGCCCTCAGGATGCTTCGCAGAAGCAGGGTGGCTCATAACAGTGCCTCTCTCATCACCAAGAGTGACAAATATGGAAGTTTTGCAGACAAAAACTTCTAAGTGTTTTCTCCTGGTGATTGTTTTCATAGAGCCCCACATGCAGGGAAAGTCTGTCTTCTCCAAAGAGCTGGTGTTTTGATGCAATGGGAGAGACACATATACTGAGCACCCTCCCAGTAGCTGTGGAGTTGGCATAGAAGTATATCTGGGTGCCTGTGTTAGAAACAAGCTACCTGCTGTCTCGTGTACCCCTCCACTGACTAACTAGGGGGCTACTTTCTGGAAATTAATTCATACAATGAAGACAGTAGCGTTAGCTCCTAAAGCTGAGGAAAGGATAAAATGGAATCATTTACCCCTGGCACATGGCACATAAAACAGCTGTTTAACATGTGCTAAGCCTGATGTCAGTTTTAGCCATGACTAGCAGTGCTTGGTGCCTCCTGTGGATGCTGATGGAACCTGACTCTTCTAGACACTGGTTGAAGCATTAGCCAGACAACCGGAGTCTTCCTTAGTCTGTGCCTTATGAGATGCACTCTCTTAATTATCATCCACTAATGACACGAATAGAAAAGAGATAATTACTTAACACAGCCTGAACTTTCCATTCTGTTCTCTCCTGCCCTGATTTCCTGGCTTTTGCTATTTCATCTTCATGAGCTGTTCAGTGACAAACAACCTCAGTGCATGGGCAAAGATTCCCTCTCATAGGCTCCAAGTCGCACAGATCACATCAAATAAAAGACTTGGGATAAACTGTTCCAGGAACTGGGACAGCTTTTCTTCTGTGGCTCTCAAAGGCACTGTCCCTGAGTGTGGTGGCAGTTATGATTCAGGTCCTGCTGGCAGCCTTTCTAGAGGTCCAAAAATGTGAGCCTATGCCACCTTGTCAGAAGGTCAGAGAGTTTGAGCTTACTCTTCTGTCTCAAGGTTGTTGGCTAGTGTGGCTGTTCATCCTGACCTTGGATGTGGTTGCTTCCTGTTTTGGTCTTTGGGATTGGCCCATTGAGGTAAATCTGCTCCCCGCCCCCTTCATCAAAGTTCAGAGAATTCAAGCATACTTCTTCTTTTGAAGCAGGAGGTTTGACTTCAGGAGTGGCTGCCTGCAGGATACTTGGTCTAGGGTGTTTTCACTGCCCCAAGAATCATACTTTTCTCTCAAGAATTAGTGGCTTGATGTCTCAGGTACTGGAGGAAATGACTGTTCTAGTTGTCCTTTGTATTATGTTAAAGCAGTTTTTTGTCTTCTTTCCCCCTTTTGTATTGGATTATAAAAATGTATGGAAAAATAAACACAGGCAAATTCAGAACTCAGCATGCTGCAGGCACGGAGTGCTACCCCTCACTATCCCACGTCTCTGTGATTCTTTCTTATCTCTGTCCCTCCCACATAACTTTTCTAATCCTCATGTCCCTACCCTGGAAGTGTGAGCCCTCCATGGCTAGAATGGTGGCAGAAGTTACCCAAAAAACGTGGTTCCTGACAAGTCTTCACTCTTAGACAATCTCCTCTTAGGTCTTTGGCCCTCTAAGTCCCTGTTGTTGGAAGCCCCATATGAGAATCATGAGGGGCTTGCATAAGACTCTACCCTTGTACAGAAGTGGGCGTCAGGAGGAACAGTGCCTGAAGGAGGTGTGTGGAGTATCAGACCCTCATCTGGCCTGGCCCCTGATCTCTTAGTAGAGCAATGAGCTGAGCTGTGGTGCCAGGATCCTGCAGGAGGAGCACCACTGCACACTTCCTGGGCATTATGCAAAACAGGGGGCAGAGACCTCATCTCCCAGTAGACTCCATTGTTTATATTACCCTTTGCAGTTTATGCCAAGCTCTGACTGTCATAGCTCTGAGAAGAGAAGAGCCCAGGCATGGGGAATCCTAGTCTTTGCTTTGACAACCTCGTAATAACAAGCACTGTGTATGAACTCACCATCCCTCAGGATCAGATTCCCGCCCCAGCAGCCTCTTGCCTGGGCAGGAGTGTGAGAGCATCACCCCAGGCGGTCATCAGCCAGGGTCCTCACAGCTTCTCTCACTGAGAGCCCGTGGCAGCTCCTCTCCCCCTCCAGTCTTCCCAGCTCAGTGGACCCACTCTCGCTCCTGCAGTGTTCGTCAACTTTGCTACTCCTTTCAAAGTAGAACACTCCTGCACTTGCTAACTAAGCTTCAGAGGAAAGGGGAGGCAGCCCGTGTCCTCCTCAAGTTGGTTTGACCAAATCACACCAGCAGTGTAGTTGGCAGGAGGAAGAGGGACGTACACGGAGGGCAAATCCACCCCACTTATCCTCATCCACAAGCTTAGCTCATTTGCACATCTCAGCACTTCAGAGGCATATCCTGACAGTTGGTGTCTGATTGCATACAGAAACAAAGTCAAGACCAGTCACTGTAGACTCCTCCTCCTCTTTCCTCTGCCTTCAGTTCCTGGCTTGGCCTTAGCGGTATGTGTCCCCTTCCCACTGTCCCTGTGAACTGTGCTGCTAAGCACACACTGTTGGTCTAACTCAGTAGCCAAGAGCTGACTCTGAGGGAGACATGCTTGTTGATGGCTGCCACTGCATACTTCCCATGCACTATTTCAGAGAAGCCTTTGCTCAGACCTCAAGGTCTGCCACATTATTATCATTTAACCATTTTCCAAAATAGAACCACAATTGTGTGGGTTCATACCTACCGGAAAATTCCAATTATTCCTGCTGGACAGGACCTGTGCTAATTGTTGTGTGTTACTGTGGGGATTCATCCTTGCAAGGATTCTAACCCATCCTCCTATTCCTGATTGTTGTCTGAGATACAAATGATGCCAATGGTTTATCATCATCACTTAAGCTGCCTTACATATCAACACCCCGCCATGGCTCCTCAGCAGGAGATGCCACTGTATCTATTTGGTTTATAGCTGCCTGTATCTATTTGGAATGGAAACCGGAGTGCTGGTTCAAAACTGATGTTTTTAATATTTTATTCTTTAGGAATTTGATCAACATATAGAATGTGTTTTGATAATATCCACCCTCTATCTCCCAACTCCTCCTAGAATCCCTCACACATCTCTCCTGACTTCATTCCCTTATAGCCTACTAAGTCCAGTTCATGCTCTCCCTGTGTGCACAGGTGCTAGGTCACCAACTGGAGCATGTGTAACCTACTAGTGGCCACACTCCCTAAAAGAAGGATTATCCATCCCCAGTGGCTGTCACTAAGTCAGGGATGGAGCCTCATGTGTCCTCTCCCTTCAGTGCTGGGATGTTCACTGGTGGTTTTAAGCAGGGACTTGAAGTTATCAAGAATCCATAGACAAAATGTCCCTGTCATGCCCAGAAGACACTATTTTGCAGCAGTCCTCCTTAACCTCTGGTTCTCACCATCTTCTCACCACCTTATAATGGTAAAAATAAAAATGCTGCAGGTCCCCAAGTGGCAGCAGTGGGCAGTAAGTCTGGAGAGCAGCCAGTCCCAGGCAGGGATGGTGCAGTTCCCCCAGTGGCTGCAGCAGGTCACAAGTCCCAGGGGGATCTGTGGTGAGTAAGAGACCTTGATGAGGCTGCCAGTCCCACAAGGAGAGACAGACAGATGGGCATGCCACGAGACCATGCTGCAGATCTCCAAATGTTACTGGTCCTGGGAAGGGAGCCATGTGGCAGGCAAGAGACAGAGACATGGATAGGCATGCCATGCAGAATGACATTGGATATTTATTTAGTGGGTTATGGAGGGAAAAGGGAGAAGAGCAGAGAGAGAAAAAGAGAGAGAGAGACAGAGACAGAGAGAGACAGAGAGAGAGAGAATGGAGAGACAGAAGCTGCCTCAGGCTGCAAGCAAGAAGGAAGATCTACCTGCCCCATTCCAGAAGGCTAAACCCTCCATAGTCACTGTTCTCTTCTCGTTGACTAGAGGAGAACCTAGAACTAGAAGTTTTCTACATGAACACATTAAATTGTTTTCTAAATACTATTGTTTGCACCCTAGGTTAGTGCAGCTCCTAGCCCTCATCAGAAAAGGAGATTTTAACAGTGAGTAATGGGTAATACAGAGATTCATGGCTATACTGCAATTTTTTCCTGGTTCACACGTACATGTGGGATTGTTGGCCCTGTGGCAGATGGTCTGGAGATGGGATGAGGACACAGAAGCTCACAACCAAGGCTGCATCCTAGGGAAACCCCATAATTGATCTATGAAATATTTATAGTTCAGGATAAGCATTCCCAGGGACATTTAACCTCTTTTCCTTTTTGCCTCAACAGCAACCAAGAGGGAAGGAAACAGAGGCTCAGAGGGGTCTCCAGTCTAGAGATCAGAAGGACTTTGCTGACTGGTGTTACAGTTGAGCATGAAATGCCTCCCATAGGCTCATGTGTTTGAACACTTGATTTCCAGCAGGTGGACTGATTGGGAATGTAGTAGGACCATGGAAAGATGGAGCCTTGGTGAAGGAAGTTGGCTACTGGAATGGGCTATGCAGCTTTACAGTCAAGCCCAGCTTCCTACTCACTCTCTGCCTCCTGGTTGCATCCAATGGGACTCTCTGCCTTCTGCCCCTTAAGCCATCCCTTTCCCAAAATGATGAACTGAATCTATAAAATTACAAGCCCGAATAAACCCTTCTTACCTTACACTGCTTTGTTGGGTGTTTTAGCATAGCAGTGAGGCAAGTGCATAACACAGGGACTGAGGCCTGCAACAGCAGCTCTATCTGATGCATCCAACTGACTGCACAGCACCCAAATAGAGATACAGCCCTTCCAGGATGCTTGAAGGCAGAGAGCAATGACCCCACTCTCCCCGCCCCCAGCATTACACTCCAAGAGTCCCAGAATGATCTTAGTTGGATGGGAATACTGAACAGTAGACATTCACAATTTGAAAGAAACCAGCAATTGGGAGAACAAAGCTAAATTGTGTAACTAATCATCAGCTCTGCTGGGGGCTTCTCTTGTTCCCTGAGAAGGCTCTCGCTGTCTCCCATCTGCTGTGGCAATGCTTCCTACTTGACAATTCTTCCTACTGCCAGAATTCTACAATTTCCTGATTGCCTCTCCTAGAAACTTTACTACTAACCCTATGCCGTTATCCTAAGCCTTAAATGATTGACTGAGAAATATTAATTTCCCTCCATTAGCAGAGGCAGGTAGATCTCTGTGAGGCCAGTCTGGTCTACATAGTGACTTCCAGGACATACGGGGCTGGGTTTAGAAACTCGGACTAAAGAAGAAAGAAAGGAAAAAAAGAATGAAGGAAGGAAGGAAGGAAGGAAGGAAGGAAGGAAGGAAGGAAGGAAGGAAGGAAGGAAGGAAGGGAAAAAGGAGGGAGAAAAAGGAAGGAAGAAGAGAGGAAAGAAAGAAAAGGGGGAAATGAAATAAAAAAGAAGTAAGTATTAATTTAATTTCCAAATTGGGTCTAAGAGGGAGAAATGAGCACTTAGTTGGTAGGGAAATTAAAAAGTTTCTTACTGGAAAAAGATAATAATTGAAATGCTTATCATTGTTACCCAGCTGACTCTAGTCTCATCATGAATCCCAACTGTTATCACAAGATACAAGCATTGAATTTAATTCACTATCTGCTGTAGATTTTAGAACTATATTAAACTGAATGACCAGAAAATATCATGCAGTAACTAAATAAGCAAGGGCTCTATTTTGTTTTATTTTGAATGTTTGTTTTATGTTTGTTTGGTTTGGTTTTGGTTTTGTCTTTGGTGTGTGTGTGTGTGTGTGTGTGTGTGTCTATAAGTATTTGTGAGTGTGTGTCTATGTATACAATTGTATGTTTGGATGTGTTTATGTGAATGAATATTGTGTTAATGTGTGAGTGTTTATGTGTAAGTGTGTGTGAGACTGTGTGTTTTGTAAGTGTGTTTGTGTAGTATTGTGATTTGTAAATAGTGTGTTTGAGTATGTGTGTGTGCATATGTGTGTCAGTGTGTGTGAATAGCGTGTATATGAGATAGGAGAGGCTAAGGCTTACTAAAAGAACCCTACCTACAAACCACAGCTCTGGAGGTCATCAGAAGCACATGTACATACACACACACACACACCATGCACACAAACACTCACACACACCATACATAAACATACATATGCCATACACACACACACACACACACACACACACACACACACACACACCCTGTTCTTGGGGTTTACTAATTCAGCGTGATGCAATGGTCCATGTATCCACAAGCTGCAAACCCACAGAGTAGCAGGAAGAAAGAAGGTAGAAGAAAATTAGACACTGGAGCCTGCCCCTTTGAAAACACTTTTCAGAAGTCTATTCATTGGCATATACCCTTGGGAAAACACAGACCATGCTATGTGACAGTGAGCTGGAATGGTGAACTTTTATGTGTGTGAGCTTCTGTACTGAACACAGGCTTTGTTACAACTTAAGCTGAGGAAGAAACACAATCACCCACCTGTTCAGAGTAGGAATAAAAAGGGAGCCTGGATATGCTGTGTGTCTGGACCCACGTGGGAGGAAGGCTGGACAGAGGCGACCCTAGCAGCAGAATCAGCCTACGATCTCCTCTTTAGGACATTGCTTCTTCCTCATTCGCTGTGCCCTCTTTGTTCTGACCTCTGGGAGAATCATCCACATAGATTCCTCCATGGCTCTGCCTGGAACATGCGCTCATTCGCAATGTGCCTCTGGGGTGCAAATTTGGGGCATTAGGATGTAACAAGACTCCTTATGACCGGTTTGGTGGTTTCTGTGTCCTTGTACTCTTCTCTGTCATAGAGCAAATACTGTTCTGCTCTCCCATAATTCCAAGTGTTTCTCTGTAGGAGTTCCCCATTGTGTATCTCCATTTACCGTCTGAAAATAATGATTACTTTCTGAGATGAGACAGCTGTCTCCGGAGAAACAGCAGCATCCTCAGTCCCACTTCTTCTGCGGTCTCACCGTTTTCTGAGTGGCCTGCAACTGCAAGTTTATCTAGGGCTCAACTTGGTGCATTTCAGAGTCTTTTATGCAAGTGTTAGCTTGGGGTACGGGACTATAGGAACAGGCTTTTTGACGATGCAAACTGAACTTAGTCAATGTAAGATAATAGTTTAAGTGGACTTGGCATCTGGCTTAGGTTTGGGAAACAAAATCTCTGTGTATTTGGAAATAAGAGAAGAAAGCTATGGCAAAACTGTATATTTTTCCACAACTGGGTTATAGTCTCAGAATGCATATATATGTTATAGATTATCTTCCATTTCCTCTATTGCTAACTCAATCCTTCTTATACGTTACTGAGTTTAAACAAAGGAGTGAACAGGAAATCCATCTCAGTCAGCACAGATCAAAGACTACAGGTAGAGTCTACCTGCTCTGGTAGTGTCTCCCTTCCCTTCCCCTGTCTCCACTTCAGGACTGATGGGTTTCCCCCCTAATCATTTGCCCTGGAAGGACCTCACTGAAGGCCACATGCATTCACCCATGTCACATGTCTTCTGGATGGCAGCATCTACCCATGCTCAATTAAATCTTCAGGCCAAGTAGTTGCCAATGCCAAGAGTACATAGACCTCAGATTCCTTGCATGTGTTCACAAAATCAGCTGATTTCTGGGCAGCGAGGGTAGAATTTTTACTCCCCATTTTTTCCCTTCTGCTGCTGCAAAGTACTAGCCAATACGGCTCATTGGGTGATGGCGTTTGCCACCAAACCTCACAAGCCACGCTCCATCCCCAGCACCCACAGGCTGGAAGGGAAGAACTGTCACCCACAACTTGTCCTGTGACCTCCAGGCGTAAGTCATGCCATGAGTGTATACGCACATACACACACACAAATAAATAAATGAAATATCCTTTCCAAAGAGATAACTATCCACTCTCTGTTGTATGTTAGACGTAAAACAGTAAGATCTTGTTCTGACAGAGGAAGACTAGAAACGGGCAGCCTGGGCTCAGGAAAGTATCTCTACAGACATCCTGAGACCAGGTTCCTGTCCTGTCTGGCCTCCAGCCTGAACTTCCTCCAGGTGGCTGTCAGGTTCCTCAGCATCTCCTGGAAGAGTGTGAACAGCTACAAGGGGAGATGTGTAAGAAAGGATCAGGAAAGGGGAAGGTGCACACAAGAAACAGACCCACTGTTTCTTGTGTGCACCTTCTCATGTCATCTCGTCACCCTCCCCGAGTCTACTGCTGAGTTTGTTTGTCCAGAATGGATTGTCCTGATTATTTCTACCTGTTGTGAGGCTTAGAAGAGTTTAAGGGCACACCAACATGACAAAATAAGAATTTTTAATGGTTTATGATGAAGCCCCCTTGTTACGTAAAAAAATTTAGAAACTTACCATGACACAGCTGCGCTCATTGTTTCGTTCACGAATCTATGACCTAAAAGTCTACTAATTCATTTTTCAATACATATGTTCACAATTATGTTGTACATATCTGTACAAGACTATTCTATAAAGGTTGTATTGACTATAATTAGATATTATGCTTAATGATTTTTAGGTAAAAAATGTCTGTGGAGTAAGCAGAAATTAAGCATGCCTTTAAGAAGTGTGAGCAGACACGCAAACAATAGCTCAACCCTCAAGGTGTGAAGCATGCCTGAGACTCGGGTGTTCCCCCAATCTTCCATTCTGACATTCATCATCAAGGGTTATTTTCTTCATCTCTCTTAGCAGAGCAATAGATGAAGGTGCAGCAAGACGGACTTCGGTAGTTGTCGTGTTTGTCTGGGACACCAATCTTCATGCACTTCATCAGAGTAGGATTTACCTGTGCGCCAATCCTGCATCGCTTGTGTCTCCATTCCCTGAAGAATATACGGTGCTGTTTTGCTCATTTTTCTGTTGCTCAGCCCTTGTGCACACTCCTGGATTTTCCTACTGTGGCAGCCAGCATCTCTAAACACTCATACATTTTGTGTCACATTCCACTGCGTTTGAGCAATCTCCAGATGTGAAATTGCTGTTTCATATGTCATATGTGCATTGTTTTCTAGGAGTGAGCAAGACATTGTCCCCAAGCGCTTGTCCAGTGTGTACCCTACCCATTGGTTTACCAGTGCTCCCTTTGAAGCATGATTAAATGGCTTCTTGCTGGTGCTGATTATGCTGGCTAGTTTCTTTGTCAGCTCAACACAAACAAGAGTCATTGGAGATTACCTCAGTTGAGATAATGCCTCTGTAAGATTTGGCTATAGGCAAGCCTAGGAGCATTTTTTTTTTTAGGGATTGATGTGAAAGAACCCATTGTGGGTGGTATAATCCCTGGGCTGATGGTCCTGATTTCTACAAGAAAGCAGGCTGAGCAAGCCATGAGAAGCAAACCAATAAGCAGCACCCTTCCATGGCCTCTGCATCAGCTTCTGCTTCCTGCCCTGCTTGAGTTCTTGACCTGACTTCTTTGAACAATGGACTATGACATGGAACTGTGAATGAACTTAACCCTTTCCTCCCTAAGTTTCTTTTGATCATGGTGTTCATCACATCAAAATAACTCTAAGACACTAGCCAACTTTTAAATTTGAGCTGTTCTGGTGCCCATGATGCCTGCTCACTGGCCTGGTAGTTCACGCTTCCCTGATGGACAACTAGGGCTATCTACATGAGCATCTGGCTCCCTATGCTTTCTTTATGAGCACATAGAACACTCTTTTGTATGTGGTTACATCACGCATCGTTTCATAATCAACTTGTAGGTGCCATTTACACATGCTATGAAACACCTCTCATCCATATATACAAAAATTATATTTTGGATCTTTTGATACTAATAAATATCTCCACTTAAAAAAATCAGGATTTAACTTTAGACTGTGGTGTCAATCAATGACTAACACCCCCTTTCTGAAGAATTTTCTGTGCTGACACTGACTTAGTGCCCTGGCTATTAAGAGTCAGTGATCTGTGGTCAATTCGAGTAAAATAATTAGAAAAATGTCGAGGTGGGAGGAGGTATAGAAAACAGAGAAGGAAAATGAAAAAAATGGGTATTTGGAGAAGATAATTATCTTTATTGTTCTATTTATTAAAAGCACCTATGTCTCAGAATTTCATCTCAATGCAACAGATAATCAGTTTAGTTATGATGACACAGATGTGGTGTGAAGATACTTTCTGCCCATCAAAGTCTCCTAGGTTGACAACTGTCAGGAATGTCTACATTTCTGCTAGATCTGTGATCATTTCAAACACAAAGTTGCAGCCTTCTCCTTGATGGAATACACGCACTAGAAAAAGACCCTCCTTCCGCTCCTCATTGGGACCTTGGGAGCTCAGTCCAGTGCTCCAGTGTGGGTCTCTGTCTCTATCTCCATCCATCACCAGATGAAGGTTCTATGGTGATATGCAAGATATTCGTCAGTATTGCTATAGGATAGGGTCGTTTCAGGTTTTCTATCCTCATCTGCCCAAGGAACTAACTAGGGACATCGCCTTGGGCTCCTGGTAGCCACTCTAGGTTCAAGTCTCTTGCCAGCCCTAAGGTGGCTCCCTTAACTAAGAATTGTGCTTCCGTGCTCCCCTATCCAGCCTTCCTTTATCCCAATCATCCTGTTGAGCAAGGAAGTCAGGCCCACGAGGGGTGCACCCACCCACTGAGACAGTGGAGCTGATCTATTGGGATCTCACCAAGGCCAGCTGGACTATGACTGAAAAAGCATGGGATAAAACCGGACTCTCTGAACATGGCGAACAATGAGGGATGATGAGAAGCCAAGGACAATGGCACGGGGTTTTGATCCTACTTCATGTTCTGGCTTTGTGGGAGCCTAGCCAGTTTGGATGTTCACCTTCCTAGACATGGACGGAGGGGGGAGGACCTTGGACTTTCCACAGGGCAGGGAACCCTGACTGCTCTTTGGACTGGAGAGGGAGGGGGAGAGGAGTGGGGGAAGGGGATAAGGGTGGGAGGAGGGAGAGGGAAATGGGAGGCTGGGAGGAGGGGGAACTTTTTTTTTCCTTTTCTCAATAAAAAAAAAGAAAGAAAAAGACCCTTACATGTCTTTCTACACATGAAAAGCTTTGAATTTATTATATTACCTGAAAAGGAACTATAATAAATAACAATTATAAGGAAGATGGAAAATCTGAATAAAACATAATTATCTTTTTAAATGTTTTGTCTGTCAAACAATCAAAATTTATTGTATAAAATTCTCAAAGGATTAATATAATAAAAATGCTTTGTCCTACAATTAATTTTTCTAAACACAATTTAAAATCAATCATTGCAAAGAGAACATTTGCTCAGTCATCTGTCTGGCATGTTCTGTTGGATGAGCAACTGAAGGCAGGAAAAGACTTTCCCAAGCAATGTGTTGGGCCTCCACGACACCTGCCTTGTCTTAGAAGTGTGAGGAGATGGTATGAATAGAGGGATGTTTCTCAACCAGAGACGACACAGTTCAAGTGACTCTCCAGCCATTATTTTTTCAGCCCACATCAGGTTTGTTGGGTATAAGACTGACTCTCATTCTCTATAACCCAGGTTTAAACCCTGCTTCAGGGATGCACTAAAAATATAAAATAAAAAACAAAACAACATTTTATTGTCATCATCTTCATCCTCCCCACTCTCTCTGGGACTAAGAGACGAACGCACATAGGCTATCAATGTAGAAAGCTCCTTTCAGCCCAACACAAAATACCTACAGGTTACAAGACTTGCCTAAAGCATATAAACAAGTCTGAGCCAACAAAACTGATAGAAAATGACAATATTGGTCTCCTGGATAGGTCCAGCAGCACTAAACATTCCTGGCTCCCAAAAGCTCCTCAGTTACTCAAGAGGAATTGTTCCAATGACAGGGAGGGTGAGGTGTAAGTAATGATAAGTCAACCATAAAAACAAAGTATCTGAGACTGTCTTCCTATTAGATCCCTTGAGATGCCATTTTTAAAATACATTCATTGTGAGAATCCAGTCTAGGGTTTCAGGTTTCCTGTGTGAGGTGGTTGGTACTCTGGCCTTCCAGAGTGGCTCAGTGTAGACTTGACACCACTGGTCTGCCATAATCTTCTCTAATATCAGGAAAAAATAGAATTAACCATTAGTCAATACTCTGATCTTCCAGAAACTATCATAAGAAACAGACCCTTATTCATTTCACAAGGCCGGCATTATGTTAATATCAATACTGAAGAAAGGCATTTTTAAAAGACAGTTGAAGAACTATTTGTACATTTTGATGTAAAACTCATCAGAATATTTCAAATTAAATCTAATAATCTGTGAAATAATTACACTATACCATGATGAAGAGAGATTTACTCCTGGTTCGGAAAGCTGCCTTGACGTTAAAAGAAAAAAATCAATCAATATAATCCACTCAATCCACAGACTGCAGAAACAAAGGCCCACAATCATTTTATTGACAAACCCAACACAAATGTACGTTTAAAATCCTCCGCAAATTAAGAATTCAGTGGAATTTAATGAGAACCCTTTACAAACACCCCAAATTAGCATCATCTTGACAAAGGAGGTAGTGTTCCTTGGATATCAGGAAAAAGATGTTGCTTAGCATTGGTGCTTGCTAACACTCAGGAGTTAACTATCATACTCTATTACAGAAATGAACATTTGTATTTAAAGTAGCCTTGGAAGAGTAGCATCTTGATGTGAAATATTTGGGCAAAAACCTAAAAAATATGTGCATGATAAGCATACAGAAGACTAAATATCACTGATGAAAGATGTTGGAGACCCCAATAAAAATCATCCTGGCCTTGTGGGTGAGAAGATTCAATGCTGTTGTCAGTATTTCCCAAATTGAATTAGGGTGTCCTTGAAGGCCACATCAAACATCCAGCAAGCTGCTTGACAGACACCAGCAAACTGATAATAAGTGGATGTAAAACCACAAAGACAGTAATGAGGAAGGCTAGAGGCTTGGTAAAAGCCAAGCCACCTGGTTTCAGGATACTACAATGCCACAGTCGCCAAACTGTTGATTAGAAGGCCCACAGATAGAGAGGGGACCCAGAAACGGAGCCACACAATTACAGTACATTGAATGGGGCAGGAGTCCCAAGGCTTCTTAACTGAGAAAACACCAGGGAACATCTGTGTTTGTCTGTAAGCCGAAGGATAAACCTACTGCAAGCTTTAAACCTTTCAACACAAAACAACTCAGAACAGATCATGCAATACAACCCTAGACTATGAAGCTATAACAAAAATGTCCTGGGGTAGAGGTGTACACAATTGGATTTGAATATGAATTTTAACCAATAATATCAAAATTAAAGTATGTTAAAAAACACAGTGAGACAAATCTTATTACAACTACCTTCTGCTCACAAGATAGTGTCACTAGCATTTAAAGACATGCACATCTCTGAGAAACATATTATTTCAAAATAGGTAAATAAATTTTCAAAACAGGAATAAAATTTGAAGTTTAAGAACCCTAAAAATTTTTTTCTTGGACCAAAAACCCAACTGTCAACTAGCCATTACTGAATAAAAACTCACAAAGAAAACACACAAATATGAATAGTCCAAGGGGACATGTTTTATGTCATTTGTCACCAGAGGAAAAACAAATATTAAGGCAGTAATTACAGAGCATTGAATGTTTATAGTATGGTAAAAAGAAAGGTTTTTCGAGAAAAGAGAAAGTGAGCTAGCACAGCATGACTAGGGATGGAGAAGATAGAGTGAACCATGTGGTGTCTGTCATCATTTACACAAGCAAGCATAGATTTAACACAGTGCTCAACACAGTGACACCACCAAATACTTGCCAACTGATTCGAACATACATCTCCACACAGAGTGCACACAAATGTTCACAGCACTTCACAGTTGGCCCTAAGTGAAGCACCTATGGTAAAGCTATATAGATAATGAACAATCAGTCCCAAGATAGCCTCATGACAAAATGGTCCTCAGCCATGAAGAGTCATGGACTATGAAGCCCCAAAGGATCTGGATTTTATGTACATGGTTCCAGAGGAAAGCTGAAACTCCAAGGCCATGTGTGTTTTTATGACTCCATTCATAAGACAGTCAGAAAACGGGGAACCTATAGAGAAGGTCACTGGTCACCAAGGATTAGTGGGTATAGAAGATCAGTAGGGTAAGCCCAGGAGACTTTTCTAGGGCACATGGCAATGTTCTATATAGTACTAATGACAACAATAAGTATATGACATTAAGAACTGTCATAACTTGTTGAGTCTTCTACTGCAACCCAAATATGAGCAAATTAAAAAGAGTACAATATGATGAAAGTCTGATTTTATCACAGGAGTATCAATATTAACTTGACTGACAGGTTCACATTATGAACAAAGGACTTGAACAGATACTTCCCCAAGTACAACTGTGAGCAACCCTAGTGATGGTGCAAACAGGTACATCCTAACTCTAGAGAGTATGCACAATGGATATCAGAATGGTTGTCAGCAAAACTGTGAAGGAAGTACTAAACAGGGGTCATGGCAACCATCACTTTGCTTGTCAGGGAGAAGGTAAAATAATGAATTCAATTCCATATCATCTGACATAAATTCATCAGTTTTAGTAGTTAAAACAACTCTTTCTGCATACTACAAATCAGTAACTATATTGAGAGGTTCTTTAAAATACCTTAGTACCATGGGAATAGCATATAATTCTGACTTTTGGACAGAATTATACAGGCTTTGTTCTACTTTACTTAAGTATTAAACCTGCCTTTCCAGATTTATTGCATCAGTATACTGTTATTGGTGTATCACATACAATGCAAGGAAGGATCCAATTAGTTCTCTTTATAAGGTTAATTCTATCATTTTTGGGGGGATAGTTGTTATTAATCTCTCCCAAAATGTTGGTACAAGCTCCTTTTCAGTGTTCATTGTCTTCCCATAAGTTTTTAATTTTATCACTAGTAAAATGTACTATAATCTCTGTTGGGCCTATTACTGCTAATTAACAAAGTCTCATTTTTTTCTTTATTAATCAATTTAGAGACCTTTTCCAAATAAGATTTAATTTTTTACTTGGTTTATGTGGTAAAAAATATCCACTCTAAGAAAATATCTTCCATCTGCATTAAAATTCCTCTAGAGGAATTCTTGGAGGGTAATATGACTAGAATGCAGTTAGTATTTTGATCCACACAATCCACATGTGCCTCCTGTAATTTCTCTTCTAATCAAAGTCAATTCTTTCTCAGCTTCAGCTGTTAATTCCCTGGGATTATTTAAATCCTTGTCACCATCTAGGGTTTTGTTTAAATAAATTATTAGATCAAGTTTTATCCCAGAAGTGGGCCATAGATTAGAAATGTCTCTTAGCAATCTTTGAAAGTCATTAAGAGTCTTCAATAAATCTCTCCTAATTTGTGTTTTTTGTTCTAATTTTTTGTAAACCGATTTTATAACCTAGATAATTGACAGAATCTCATCTTTGTGCTTTTTTTTCAGGAGCAATTTATAATTCCCAATTAGGCAAAACATTCTTTACTTCTTCAAAAATTTTTTTCTTAAGTATCTACATTTGAATTATATAGCAAAATGTCATCCATGTAATGGTAAACTATAGATTTAGGAAATTATTTACATATTATTTCCAATGGTTGATTTACAAAATATGGCATAGGGTGAGGCTATTTAACATTCCCTGGGGGAAGACCCTCCATTGACATCTCTTAGTAGGCTGAGAATTATTATAAGTAGGCACTGTTAAGGCAAATTTTTCTCTGTCTTTTTCTTGTAAAGGTATAGTGAAGGAACAATATTTTAAATCAAAAACTATAAGTGGCCATCCTGTAGGCAATAAGAAAGGCAAAACAATTCCAGATTGTAGAGGGCCCATTTGTTGAATTACCTTATTGACAGCTCTTAGATCTGTCATCATTCTCCATCCAGATTTCTTTTTGACAACAAATACAGAGAATTCCAAGGGCTGGTTGATTCTTCAATATGGTGAGCATCTGGTAGCTCCTGTACCAGCTATTCTAAAGCCTGAAGTTTCTCTTCTGTTAAAGGCCATTGTTTAACCTATATTGTTTCCTTAGTTAGCTGTTTTAAAGGTAGGGCCATTTGTATGTCTAAAGGTTTGATAGTTGTTTTTTGTTTTTGTACAGCCCTATATATTCAATCTATCTCTTGCTTTGTTTCACTTAAGATAAGGTTCTAATTCCCAGAAATTTAACATCTGCATACTGAAGAGCCCACAGTGACTGGGAATTACTGAACAATGTTTGGCCTGGGCGCCTTCAAGAGGCCCCCCCCAAGGAGTTTCCTGATTGTAATAGGTTGCTTTGTTGGTCTCTTGTTGATCTACATTCATTGGTCTGATATTGTTCTTTGTTACATCTTCTACATAATCCAGAAGATTGTGACCTTTTATTTTTGTTATTCCCTGAAGAAACATTATTTCTAAGAATGCCTTGTCTACAATTCCTTTTCAGATGTCCTATTATACCACAATTAAAACATTTGGCATTTTGATGTCTCTTCATACCTTTGAAAATTGCTTCTCCTACGCAAGCCTCAGTATTATAGTCATATGACTCAACATTGACTGTGTGCAGGATCCATTTATCCATTGGTGATGATCTGACCTTTAAAGGCTCAAGTATCTTTTTGTATTCTAAGTTAGAATTTTCAAAAACCACAGATTCAATAAGTACTTGTCTAGCTTCTGAATGTGTTTCCTCTCTCTGTTCAGCTTTGGTTAATCTTTGTAAAATGTCACTAACTGGTTCTCTTGGGCCTTGTTTAACCTTAGTATATGATTTAATTCTTCTACCTAGTTCTTGAATCCTGTCCCAAGCATTTAAGACTGCTGTACGGCATAGAAACAAGATGTGTTAATTGTAAATAGCTTGTCTCTCTAGATCAGCATAATAGCCCTTGCCAAGAATTTGATCTTGTGAAATCTCAAACTCTTTGACCCTTCCTTGTTGTTCTAAACCTTTAGCCTCTTCTCTCCACTAGCACTTCCACTGTAACTGCAGGACATCTTACAGTACAACTGAGACTAATTGAAGCCAATCATGTGGAGTTACATTTTTGCTTGTCTTTACCACCTCCCTAAAAATGGTGAATGTATCCCATAGATACTCCTGCTTGTTTAATTTCTTTTAGGTCTTTTATACCTATAGGTTTCTATTTACATTATTTGTATCCATTTGGGTATAGAGTATTTGCTGCCTTTTCAGAAGTCATAACAGAATAAGTAGCTTGACCCAAAGTGGGCCAGTATCTTAAAGGATATTGGCTAAAGGAGTTTGCATAGCATACAATGTTCTAAAACTTGCTATTAGACATTACAAAAATTATATTGCATATAGATCAATAGTTAAGCCAGTAGAAACTTTTCATTACCTTAAATCTATAGTTTTAAAATTCATGAAATATAATTAAAAGAAAATATAGAAAACTTACTCAAATAGAAGCCATTAATATACAACTTTAAATAATGGGTAGGGCATGCAGATGTGAAGGCCAGTGTAGATGCATGGCACATTAATAACACAGTGCACAAAACCTTATTGAGGCAACAGAAAACATGCTCCCGTTATCAACATAAGTTGCAAATTTAATGTGATGAAAAGCTCATTCCAGAAGTATTGACACAGAGATCAGTAAAAAAAAAATCTCTGCAAGAAATATCAAAGGTTAAAGTCATTTCAAGTATTTTGTGTCATAGTAAGTATAGGTGTCACTAACCATATAGAATAACTAGACAGTTCCTAGCCTTATGAAAATCAAGCAGAATGAATATCCCCAAGTACAAAAAGAAACCACAGAGCATTTTAAAAGTCTTGACCTGAATTCTGGCAATAATGTTTCCCATTAAGCCTCACAGTGTGTTGACAAAGCAATGTTTACAGGACAATTATAACCCAACTGCTTATGTTGGGGAAGAAAGGCTGGAAACTGCCTAACTCATCTTAAAACTCTAAAAATAAAATAAGTTAGATGCAAGAAAAAATGTGATGATAAAAACAAAGCTAGATAATTTTTACTTCTATAGTTTAGCCTACAAAATCAAGTGAACAAAAATGTACTTGGTTCTTTGGAAAGATTAGTTAATAAGGAACTGGTAATAGAGAGCATGAATAAAGACGGAGAGACAACTAGTCAAAATCCAGAATGAATAAAGACTTGTTACAAGGATTCCTCACTCAAGACTTCAAACAACTAAATTAGATCATTCTCAAAGACTAGTTGTCCTTGAGATGGGAGCTCAATACCTTGACGATTTTCATTTGCAAGATGGTCACCACAGCCCCAGACATGTGTGATCAAGAACACAAGAACCAGTCATGGATTTTGCATGCAAATGGACGGAAATAGAAAACACTATCCTGAGTGAGGTAAGCCAGACCCCAAAAGAGGAACATGGGATATACTCACTCATAATTGGTTTCTAGCCATAAATAAAGGACATTGAGCCTATAATTCATGATCCTAGAGAAGCTAAATAAGGAGAACCCAAAGAAAAACATATAGTCATCCTCCTGGATATTAACCTTCATCAGGCGATGAAAGGAGACAGAGACAGAGACCCACATTGGAGCACCAGACTGAAATCCCAAGGTCCAAATCAGGAGCAGAAGGAGAGAGAGCTCAAGCAAGGAACTCAGGGCCATGAGGGGTACACCCACACACTGATGCAATGGGGATGCTCTATCGGGAACTCACCAAGGCAGGCTGGACTGGGTCTGAAAAAAGCATGGGATAAAACCAGACTCGGTGAACATAGCAGACAATGAGGACTGCTGAGAAGTCAAGAACAATGGCACTGGGTTTTGATCCTACTGCACGTACTGGCTTTGTGGGAGCCTAGGCAGTTTGGATGCTCACCTTACTAGACCTGGATGGAGGTGGGTGGTCGTTGGACTTCCCACAGGTCAGGGAAGAGGGCGATAGAATCCCTGGAACTGGAATTGCAAACAGCTGTGAACCTGGCTCTTAACCAGGAAGCCTGGATCTCTCTAGCCTCTGAAATGTGTTTCAATGCTCCGCTTATCATTGCATTCAGTCCCTAAGCAAACCTGGTTAAAGCAAACATCAAAAACGATTCTACAAAGCTTAAACTCGGGAGAATAAATTCTGCCCAGCTGACAGTAAACCCAGCCCCTATCGCACCAAATAGGATTTCAATGTTGCCTGCCTGTGAAGAATTAGTGAGGAATCTATCCGAACAGTAAAAACTAGAGATCACAGCGGCCAAATCAAAGTTATTAGAACTCCAGTGGAGGGTTGAAGTGGTGTAGGACATTCCTCCTCACTGGAGATCCCAATTGGCAGGATGTTGATGGATGGCCACTATGAAGGCTGAGATCTGTCTCCGTGGATAACTCGGGTTACAGTCAGCTGCCTCTAGCCTTTTTTTTCCTGTTGGGAGTGAATTATACCATGATGCTGGATTTGTGAAAGCCACATGTTGCTCTGATCGCAATCTGTGGGTGTGTCCATGAGTGATCCTTGTGTGTGTTATAATTACACAGAAGATTGCTAGAACAGAGTTAGCTCTTCCTCATTTTGTCATTCTGGCATATTCTATCCTCCAGATCCACAGCATGGTGGGGAGCCCTTCACCCTCACTGAGGGCTCTAAATCAACTTCACTGAAGCAGGTGCCTCATGAATCTCCAGCTCCCTGGCTGAATGACAAGGGGCCTTTTAAGCAGATTTTAACATTTCAAAATGTTTCCTCATTTATATTTTTAAACCTGAATGATGTTTTTTAATAAAAAAGAGCAAACAGTATGAAAAAACTAGCGAAACAATAGAAACAAAAACTAAACACGTTGCAAGAAAATTTACTGTGAAAACATTGTGATAATTTCCTGTCAAATGAAAACTTCAGCTCCCTTTAGGATAACAGTCAATGAGTTTTGCTTGGTAATATTTGGAGTTGAAAGATAGCACTCTGTTTCTTAAGTTATTAGAAGTGAAATTAATGCTATATTAAACATACACAGGCCATGGGGAACTATGGAAGTCTTCACTCTTGCAGCATAAAGTGTCAATAATATTCACAACAAACCCTTGTGATGGGTCCTTTTCTACCTATGACTGTCCCATGTTCTCACCTCTTTTATGTGCACAGCACACCCAAGGTTGTACACTTGCCAAATTGCAGCCTGGGATTTATACTGCAGGCTCTATGATGACAGGGCTCCTTGATTCTGCCGCTGTACACAGCCAGCTTTACTCCAGAAACAGTAGGTTTCAGAAAACTGTCTTATACTGAAGCCATTAGGTGATCTTCACCCAAGTAACATACTCATTTGTAAAAAGTATCAAAGCTAGGGATAATTTACTTCATAAGCATCAATAATAACATTGGTCATTCCATCAGTGGGTGTTTGGGAGAGGCAGGCCCAGAAAGCAGACTAGAAACCCAGCTCAAACCTTCCCAGCAGAGAAGGCTGCCTCTTTCCTCTTGTGGTTAGTAGTTCTTGCAGCTCTGGACATGCCGCTTCTGCACTCATTAGGACAGCCAGTCAGTGGGCACAGTCAGTGGCACCACTTTCCTTTCTTCTGTATTTCCTTTGTCTGTGTTGGTGGCTGGGGTGTGGGGATGGAGACTCTTTACATAAGATGTGTTTCTAGCAAGCACAGAAGATGCCAATCACAGAGAGTGGCTGGATGCTCAAACGAGCTCTCAAGACATGGTGTCACTCTGCTCTGATTATGTAACCATGCTAAATATATACATGTCTCTACAGCTGATTTTCTGTGGATTTGAAAGACACTGAATGCACACAAGTTCACACAGAGAGATGATAGATAAATGATTAGATGATAGATAGATAGAGATAGATAGATAGATAGATAGATAGATAGATGATAGATAGATAGATAGATAGATAGATAGATAGATAGATAGATAGATAGATGA
>NC_022029.1:24414643-24423847 GCF_000317375.1 Microtus ochrogaster
CTGTGCACACACACACAGATGTCTGTGTAAACATCCACCTGTGCACACAGATGTCTTATACAGACACATACCTGTGCACACACACACAGACTCACACACATATATCACACTAAAACATCTCCGCAGACAAACACATGCCATTTCACAAAGTCCATCCTGTCTTCAAGCAGCTCTTGCCATGTGATTCCAATAGAACACATGACACCACTAGGCATCAGGAACACTGGACACTGGCTAATTTAATTGTTGTTTAATTAGTTCTTTCAGCCGGGCGGTGGTGGCGTATGCCTTTAATCCCAGCACTTGGGAGGCAGAGGCAGGCAGATCTCTGTGAGTTCAAGGCCAGCCTGGTCTACAAGAGCTAGTTCCAGGACAGAAACCAAAAGCTACGGAGAAACCCTGTCTCAGAAAAAAAAAAAAAAACTTAGTTCTTTCAAAGCCCTGCACAGATGCCTCTGTGATTAGAAACTTTTCTTTTGTACCTGTATGTTAACTCTTTTCTTTTCAGACAGGCTTCTGCTTGTTGTAGAAGTTGACTAGCACAGAGACCCACAACGAGACAAGGTGCAGAGAATAAGAGATGTGCTGTGCCCAACACTAACTGTGACATCTATTGCACACCCTCCTCCAGAGGCTCAGGGATCATCTTGGGAGAGAGGCAAGAAAGGACAATAAGAGCCAAAGGTGTGAACGACAAGATGGAAGCTTTCAGATGTGTTGCAAGGAGGAGCTGCTTGTTCAGCACAGCCACTCAGAACCGAAATAACCACACAGAAACTCTATTAATTAAATCACTTCTTGACCTAGCTCTAGCTTCTTATTGGCTAGCTCTTACATCTCAATTTAACCCATTTCTATGAATCTGTATATAACCACGAGGTCGTGGGCTACCAGCAAAGTTTCAGCATGTCTATCTCTGGTGGCAGATTTATGGCATCCCCTGACTCTGCCCTTCTTTCTCCCAGCATTCAGTCCAGTCCTCCCTGCCTACCTAAGTTCTGCCCTGTCAACAGACCAAGTTTCTTTATTCATTAATGGCAATCACAGCACACAGAGGGGGCTCTCCCATGGCTGTACATCACATATAGACTCTCCATAGGTCTAATAGTGACATCAAGACCAAGCTAGACCAAATCCCAGAACGGATAGGGGAAGTGGGTACAAAGTCCCACCTCTAACTGGCCAGCTCTTGGCAACTGACATCTGCTGGGAGACAGAAGGTCAGCTTTCTCTGCAGTTGTGGCCCATGACTAATCAGTCATGCTTCCACGGAAGGCCACATAAACCAAGAGTCTATGGGCAGCACAAAGCACCTTGCTGGGTGTTCAAGGAAAAAAGAATATAAAATTAGGTAGGAAGAGAAGGGAAGTGATGGATAAAAAGTTGGTAGAATGGGCTTGAAGACCATCAAAACACACTGAATGTAATTGTCAAAGAACTATAAAATGTCTATTTTTAGCCAAGTGCCAGCCATGTGGACCCCTGGGAGACAAACGGGTGAGGTGGGTGTTCATGGCACACAGAACAGTGCCTGGGATACAGCTGAACCAAATGCAGGTCTGTGAAGTAAGAAGCTTCAAATATCCCCAGTGAATGAAGCTCCTTATTCCAGGTGGCTAGGTACGGGGAAGAAACTGACATGGTGAGGTCAGTTTACACACCCTGCTACCCACATCTGCTGAGCCACAGGCCCTCAAACCTGGGCTCTCTTCTCTGAGTCCCCTCCTATCATTGCTACAGGAAATTACCAAAACCTTAACATCTTCACAGGACATCAGTGCGTCATCTCCAGATGCATTGATCTAAAATCTGCTGTTGTTTTCCTTGGCTAAGGTCGAGGTGATGGCAGGGGAATGCTCTTAGGTACTTTGGGGATGAACCCATTTCCTCTTGTTTACGGCGTGTGGAAGCTGCATAGTCCTTGGCTCGCTGCCCCCTTCCACATTCCCACATTCAGTAACAGCTGACTTCTTAACCTCCATGTTTCTCTCTGTCTTGGGCTTCATTTGCTCTTCTTTCTAAGGGTACTTGTGATGTGGGAGTCCCCTCTGTGTGCTGTGATTACCATTAATGAATAAAAAAACTGCTTTAGACCTATAGCAAGGCAGAACTTAGGCAGGGAAAGCTGGACTGAATGCTGGTAGAAGGAAGGACAGAGTAGGGAGATGCCATGGGGCCACCGGAGATAGATGTGCTGAAACTTTGCTGGCAAACCATGACCACAGGGTAATGCACAGATTACTTGAAATGGGTTAAATTAAGATGTAAGAGTTAGCCAATAAGAAGCTAGAGCTAATGGGCCAAGCGGTGATTTAATTGATATAGTATCTGTGTAGTTATTTGGGGGCTAATAGGGTGGGAACCAACAAGCGACCCTCCTCCTACATACTTGTGTTCACGCAGGTGTCGTTTGGATAACCCAGGTAAACGCTGTTTTATAATTGGCATTTATAGTGACATTAATTCTATTCTGTGTGTCCATCTCCCTAAGCCAGGGAGTTTTACAGGTTCTCAGGTTCTGAAGATCTGGACACAACTGGTATAGACAAGGGAGAAATCGTCCACCAACTGCAGCCAAGAACGCCATGACCTCCACTGACATCACCAAGGTCATGGGCCAGGATGGTGACCGTCTTGGAAGGATCTGCCTTTCTCTGGTCTGACTCAGAGTTCCTGAAAGATAAAGCAATAGAATATGACCTTCAAACCCCTCAGAGCTTTGAAAAAAATGGTGCATTTTCAAATTAGGAGATAAAAAAGAATTAAAAGTGGACACTGTGGAATGAATTAAAAAATGAAACCCCTTTGCTATTTTGTGTTATTTGCTTTTTTTTAAGAAATTTTGAAACAAAGACTATAATCATGAAGGACTCAAAAATGCACATGCAAACTAAATGTTGGGAACACTTCTGCTTGGCAACTTTTTTTTAACAAGCCAAGAATGTTAAAAGAAAAATAAAGTGGCAGATCACTTTGTGGACGTGGAATAAAGAGTCAGTAAAGTGTGCTCACGAACAGAAATGCGAACAAGAACGCGCTACCGTTTATCTTTTAAATAAAACCACATTTTCTACAGATCATTTGGATAATGCCTCTATTAAATACTCATCCCAGAATGTTAGAACGCCAGTGCTTTTGTTTGCACTTCATTTAATTCTGTATGGCTCATCTCGTGTATATATTTCTTCACCCCATTGTTAATGAATAACTCTGTCACACTTTTTAATATGTTAATATTTTTAGAGCAAATGAGAAACTATTTATTTTTCAAACAAAAGGTTTCTAAGGAAAGGGCGCTTGCTCTGGGGAGTCCTAACGCAGCAGCTCGCTCGTGTTTTCAGTGAGACTTACAGCAGCCAGCGGTCCATGCTGGCCCTCACCTCCACTCCTCCACTGCCTCACACTCAGGAGGCCAGCTTCCCACCTGAGTGAGTTCTCACTCTTCAGTAACTTTTCAGACCACTCCCCCGCCCAGGCCTTCCTCTGCAGTCTGGGTTGAGCGGCCAGTTTCTTCTCCATTCTGAAGAAATGTCCAGGAAGTTCAAGGTTCCAGTGGCTGACATCGTCCTCCTGGGAAGAGGGAAGGCGAACCCAAGCTGAGGTGGGCATCTGCGTAAAAGAAGCTCTGAGGAGACATCTTTCAAGCCAGCCTGCTGCATGGAAGCCTTCTGACCTGCAGAAGATGGTCTGACATCCTTAGGTGATCATGATGAATAGTTAGACTCAGCATCTCAAGGTATTACTACAGGGTACAGCAAGGCACACCTACCAGTAATTAGCCACAACAGTTAGAAGTGCCTGTTTCACCAGAGACACAGGTAAAGAATGGAGTGAGTGAGTGTGTGTGTGTGTGTGTGTGTGTGTGTGAGAGAGAGAGAGAGAGAGAGAGAGAGAGAGAGAGAGAACAGTAAGGAGACACAACAATGTGTGTTATAGTTATAATACTAAACCCTATATTTGTGTTATATATATGTGGCACTAACTTCTCTCTATATATATGCTATATAAATTATTCTAACTCCTATATATGTATGTATCTTTATGTGTAGATGTATATAGTACTAACTTCTATGTCTATGTTATGTATACAGTACTAATGTCTATATGTATATGTTTGTGTGCATGTAATAAATATAGTACTAACTCCTTTTATATGTTATATTTATAGTACTAACTCCTATGTATGTTTCACAAGTATATAGATAGCACTATATATGTATGTTATACAAATACTGCTAACATGTATATATGTGTATGTTATTATAAATGGTGCTAACTCCTATATGTATGTATTATGTATGTATTATGTATGTTATATATATAATGCTATATTCTATGTATATGTTATGTATACAGTACTAACTCCTATATATGTGTGTGTAATAAATATAGTACTAACTCCTATATATGTTATATTTATAGTCCTAACTTCTACATATGTGTTACATGTATATAGTACTATCTCCTATATATGTATGTTATGTATACATATATTTTATTAACACTTATATGTGTATGCTATATAAATGGTACTAACTCCCATATATGTATGTTTTATATATATAACTAACTCTTATGTATATGTTATGTATATAGTACTAACTCCTATGAATGTGTGTTATATAGTACTAAATCCTATATATGTCTTGCATATATAGTGCTATCTATTATATTTGTATGCTCTATGTATGATACTAACTCCCATATATTTATGTCAAACATACAGTACCAGATCCTATATATGTCATAGTTATAGTACTAACTCCTATGTATATTTATATATACATCACTAACTCCTATGTGTATATATGCTAAATGTACAGTATTAAATCATATATGTGATATATATACAGAACTAACCCCTATAAATGCTTGCTTTATAATATATAGAGTACCAACTATATGTATACATGTTATATAGCATTAACTCTTACATTGGCTATGTTAATATACACAGTACTAACTCTATGTATCTATGTTACATATGCAGTCCCAACTCCTTCCATAGGGGTACTCTCAAACACACAGCTCGGAAACCAAAGGCTTCTTTCCTTCACAGCAGCGAAAACCAAGCTGGTCTTGCACCCTCAAGTCCATCGTAAGATGAGACAGCTTTGTGTGGAAACACATGAGGTCAAATTCATTAACATGTTTTCAGTTTCATTACACAGCAGACATTTAATTCACTGCATCAAGCTGATGAAAGGGACATCAAAGATCTTTGTGAAAGACAGAATTATAGAAAATAAATTGGATCCAACTGATGTCCACTGCAACCCCAGAGAGCAGCACGGAATTATTTGACCATCTTTTCTGCTATTGATTACTGAGGAATCTGTCTAATCAGTAAAATAATAATAATAATAATAATAATAATAATACCCCTCAGTCACTCTGTCAAAGCAATTAGGACGTCAACAACAGGCAAAAGTGGAATCAGATGTCCTTTCTGAAGGCTATAAAGAATCTAAAGGATGTTAGATAATCATATTACTTACAAAGATGCTAAACCAAACAAGGTGAGGCCAGAGTGCTGTAGTCATAAGTGCATAACTTACCAGGGTTGTGCGTGACTTCCACTCTGGTAAGGGTTCACCGACTTTGGGATCTTTCACTCATAAAGAACTTTAGATGGACTGAAACTTACGCACATAGTTTAGTTCAATGTTGCAGTTAAAAAAAACTGATTTACTAAAGAGTGTTACACAGCTATCTAGACAATATCACAGCAGATGAAGGGATTTCATGGTCATAGAATTCTCAAGATGTTTGCTTTGACTCATGCTTAAGCATGGGCAGGTGAGAAGGATGTGGCCCCTTCTAAATGCATTCATAGTTTACGACGATTCCAGATAAATTACAGGCATGGTTTCCTGGGTAAAGGATCATATGTGCAACAATGGTATTTCTTAACCAGGCGTACTGCTCTGTACATCAACTCATAGGAGCTGGGGCAACCTGCGCAAGACACACAAGATCATAGGAGCTGGGGCAACCTGCGCAAGACACACAAGATCATAGGAGCTGGGGCAACCTGCATAATGCACAGAAGATCAAGCCAGTGAACATTCTGATATGAACAGGAGATGGTCCTGAGGGATGCCCCACTCTCCAAAGGCTCATGGCAGTTAGTTGATGGCTGCTGGGGGAGAGAATAACCCTCCTTCCTAGATGTGCCCAGACCCGTGTGTGTATAGCTAGCACTAATAGGACTCAGGGAACTATTATCAAAAGAAAAAACTTCAAACTATCTCTTCTGGTCTCTGTGAATACTTACTAATTACATCATTTTCTAGATTTTAAAATAGTACCTTCCCGGGAAACTGTGAGAAGCAACTGAAATGCCACCTTCTGTATGTGGAAGTAACGTTCCCCACGAAGGTTAGGGTAGGAAAGTGTGCGCGATGTTCCCAAACACAGAGTGTACAGATTCATCTCTGCTTGGGAAAAAAATGCAGTTTGCAGAGGAAGAGTCAAAACATGGACATGAGTCACTGATGGTTTGTTACATAACCTGTTGACAAACTTCTGTCTGTTTCAAAACCAAATGATATTTGATGCTTAGTAACTCTGGAAGGGGCATTACTGCTGCTTCAACTTTGTCCCTTAAATGCACACCCCATTGCCAGAATTTTCCCCCACAGAATCTGGCTACCATATAACATATGCAGTATGGAGGAATGAGATCCAAGTATATTTGTCTAACTCTGTAGCTGGAATCAAGAATCTAAAGTATCAAAATGGTCCCAGATGCTTGGGTCATTGTTGCGAGAGGTCCTTCCGCTCCTCCAGCCAATAGCCGCTGAGATACCAGCCCATTGGGGCGTGGTCTCTCTCCCTTTAAAAAAAGCGGCCACTTCCCTTCTCGCTCTCTCTTACTTCCTGCTCCGCTTCCGGCGACTAGACTCCCTTCCTGATTGCACAGAGGGCTGTTGTCTGGGACGGTGATCTGTAAGTTTTTTTTCCCCTTTAAATAAATAACCATTCTATTAATCACAATTCTAAAGTGGTGCGGGATTGTTTTTGACTTACGCCCTCGCCTTCAGGTCATCCTACAGAATCCGTATCTGAAGTGTGTATGCCAAGAAAGATTCCTTTCCTATCTCAATACTGCAGCCATGTGATCAACATCACACACATGTAGTTTTATAACTCACCATGGCTTTTTTTGAGTATGTACCCTCAAACATTTGTCCTCATCACCTGGCACACACCCAAAAAAGCACGAATTGTGTGAAGTAATGGACGTGTAACTTGACTCTGACTTTACAAACCATGCCTGTCCTAAAAGCTCAGATTGGGTTCCTTTAAAAAAAATGTATCTGTTCCTGATTTGGACCTTGAGAATTATGTCCAGTGCTCCAATGTGGGTCTCTGTCTCCTTTCATCGCCTGATGAAGGTTAATATTCAGGAGGATGCCTATATGTTTTTCTTTGGGTTCTCCTTATTTAACTTCTCTAGGATCACTAATTATAGGCTCAGTGTCCTTTGTTTATGGCTAGTGGGAACTCACCAAGGCCAGCTGGCCTGGGTCTGAAAAAGCCTGGGATAAAACCGGACTCTCTGAACATAGTGGACAATGAGGACTACTGAGAACTCAAGAACAATGGCAATGGGTTTCTGATCCTACTGCACGTACTGGCTTTGTAAGAGCCTAGGCAGTTTGGATGCTCAACTTACTAGACCTGGATGGAGGTGGGGGTTCCTTGGACTTCCCACAGGGCAGGGAACCCTGATTGCTCTTCGGACTGAGGAGGGAGGGGGACTTGGTTGGGGGAGGGGGAGGAAAATGGGAGGCGGTGGCGGGGAAGAGACAGAAATCTTTAATAAATAAATAAATAAAAAGAAAAAGAAAAAAATGTCTCTGTTTAAATGCTTTAATTATATTTATTTTTGCCTGGAAGCTGTATCACACCATTTGTTAATTGGTGATTGGTTAGCTACTGCTAACGTAGAATATCTTTCCATAGTGACACGTGTAATCCATGAGTCTCCTTTGGTAACCGCATGTTCAAATCCCTCTTATGTCTTCTGTTGACATCTATCGCCTCACCAAGCTTTGGAAATGTTCTATACATGATGGGAAAAGGTCCTTCACCAGAGATGTGTGGCTTACAAATGTCTTCTCAGAGCTCGCGACTCGATCTTCACTCTCTCAACAGTATCTTTTAGAGATAGTCAACTTTAAGCCTGACATTGTGCAACCATGATCCAAATAGACTTGAGAATGAATAGGAAAGGGGAAGCCACAGATTCAGATACGGAAAATGACCCTGTCCTACTTCACAGACAAGTCAGCGGTACCAGTGAGCAGACATACTTGGACAGACCAACAGCCAAAGAATTGTTTGTTTCTTTTCCATAGTGCTATCTTGAATGGCTGTGTGATTCACAGCTCCAATTAAATTATAGCTTCATTATTTTGAAACTTAATTCCGAGCACCCACTGTACTGCCACATAGCAACTGGATAGGAAATAAAAAACACTGAAATTATTATAACGTCTAATTGCCAATTATAGGCAAACAGGCTCCTTCAGGTTCAGGGAAAGAAGAACCTTAGAAGCAATCTATCCTGTAGATGCAGGATGGGACGGAAGTAGAATGCATTGGAAGTTTATAAAAATAAAAACATAAAAACATCTTCAGGAGTGGATGTAATAGAAGGTGATTTCACTGTTGGTTTTCATAGGCATCTATTCCCCATTCTAAAGCTAAAGTCTTTTTTTGGTAACAGCATATTTCTAGTGTCCCACCATTCTTGAAATACCCATTGAAAATTACAGAACTTTCCCTGCGTAGACACTGTCCCTTGAGACTAAAGCTATAATGTCCACAGAAACATTTCCAAGACATTTTAAAACATTTCTGTGTGTTATTTATGCCTAGGAACTTGGGAGGTTTTACACAAATACTTTTCCGGGGGGTCTAGAGCAAGGAATACGGATCATAATTTTAAGAATAACACTAATGAGCTATAAATATAAATTGGGGGAAGAAGGGAGAGGGAGGGAGAAATCTCACTCCTATTCAGAAAAGAAACTATTCCCAACTTATTCCTGTAGAAATATGGGGTTAAATTTCAAACTTCCCTGTGAATTTATAGGGGTAATAAGAGTGCCGTGTTTAGGCCACACACATTGTGGGGTTCAGAATGGATGAGGGTCAAAGACAGCCCTGGGGTTGCGATTTTTTTTTTTTTTT
>NC_022029.1:24423947-24425175 GCF_000317375.1 Microtus ochrogaster
TTGTAGACCAGGCTGGTCTCGAACTCACAGAGATCCGCCTGCCTCTGCCTCCCGAGTGCTGGGATTAAAGGCGTGCGCCACCACCGCCCGGCTGGGGTTGCGATTTTTGACTCCTTATTCAAGTGTTCTGTTTCCTCAGTACTGGGGACCTCAGCTCGAAATACCGCTCATTGGTTAGATGTAGGTGACCCTAAATGCCATAGCTGAAAGCCACCCTACTCACTGTGTCTCTAGATATCTCCGCTTACGTGTGCATTTGACACCATCACCCGAAATTTGCCTGCTGGACACAGAAATTAGTGTAATGTTCACCCATCCAGCAAGAAGTGGTGCCAGTCCCTAAGAAGCCACAATTTGCACTGCAAGGCAAGAAAGGCAACCGGGGGCTCTTTCCCCTGAGAAGTTAACTTACTCTGTGCTTTTCTAGCCCCTGTTCATACCTGGCCCATTCCAAAGCACTGCCGTTTCAGTCATCAAGGGTTAATTTTAAAGTTCTTTCCCAAAGGAGCCAAGTCAAGGTCTGTCTCATAAAGATGCCTGAATGCGGGTGTTTGCTGCAGTGCACAGAGCTGGAGCTGAGATACAGACAGCCTGGGAAACATACCGTATGTGTACCATGGGATTATGGATACATAAAGAACAAAGTCATGTCGTTTTCGGGAAAATAGAAACATCTGGAAATCATCATATTAAGTAAATTAAGAAAATCTCAGGAATACAAATATCATGTTTTCTCACATTTGTGATTCCTAGATTTTATGTAGTCACATAAAGTTGTGTGTGACACAGAAGTGAAACTGTCAAAGGGACAACATAACTGATGGGAGGGAGAAGGGGGTAGGGTGGGGAGGATGTGCTCACCCTACCATGCAACCGGGACTGGAGAACCAGCTCAAGGGTTAAGGATTCTTCCAGTTCTTGCAGAGGAAGGGGTTCGGTATCCAGCATCCACTTCACATGACTCACAGTAGTTAAATCCAGCTCCAGAGAGATCCAGCATATCTAGACAGCACACCGCCTTCGCCCACGGTGCTGCTGGAGAAGCTTGTCAGCAGGAGGTCAACAATGTGTCAAACAGACTGAACACTGTGCTCCTATCTAGGGCCTGTCTAGGCTGCCAACCATGACTAATGCCAGTGTCTAGAGTCTGTGTGTGTCTGTGTGGGGGGGGCATGTGGGGTTTGTGTGTGTGTGTGTGTGTGTGTGTGGGGGGGGGGTGTGGGTTGTG
>NC_022029.1:24425275-24434009 GCF_000317375.1 Microtus ochrogaster
GACAAAGAGACAGAAAGACAGAGAGAGAGAGAGAGAGAGAGAGAGAGAGAGAGAGAGAGAGAAAGAGATTCCTCAGCAGTGACCAGATCTCCATCCCTGACAAGCGAGAAAGGGTTCTCTGGTAAACTGCAGACTTCCACCACAAATTCAAGAGAGAATATCTGTTCATGCCCCGAGCTTCTTTCACCATGGACCTTGGCTTAAGAATGGTGAGGTTTAACTTATAAATACGCATTGATTCTAGTGACTGAAGGCATAGGAGTTTGATAAAGGGTAAAAATAGGAATGTCTAAAGTAATAATATTTAAGCTAATTAAAATATAACATAACCGTCTGAGCAGTTCTGCTCATGAAATTCTGATAACTAAGTATATACTGGAGAGCACGTACTTTAGAACCCTGATTACTGAGTAGATCTGAACAGTATGCTCAGTATGTCTCCACAGTATAATTCATCTTAATATTAAGTCAGGATAAAGGATCTAAATGTCTACTGATGATGAATGAATATTATTTATTCTCTCCCCCCCCTCTACACACACACACACACACACACACACACACACACACACACACACATTGGGGCACTATTTAGCATTAATAAAGAAGGAAACAGTTTGAAGCATCACAGGCAAATCCCGACAATGCTTATCAAATGAAGTGGGTCGGCATGAAACACAGATACTCGGGGCTCACTTACACTTAGGTTCAAAAGTTGAGCTGATCAAGAGTGGGGTGATGCTGGCCGGGACCTGGAAGGCAGAAGGCTTGGGGATCAGCTATATGCCAGGTGACTAAGTTAATAGCAATTTATATATTCATGAAAATTTACTGGAAGCATACATTGTATATACATTTTAAATGTCCTCATCACTAACCTGAGAGGATGTGGGGATGTGTATGGTTTAATTAATCTGATTTAAACATCCCATAATGCAGACCTACGTCAAAACAGCATGTTCTAATGGCAAACATACACATCGCTGACACTAAGAATATGAGATTAAAACACATTTATATTTCAAGAAGCTGAGGGAACAAGTCTATCAAGCCTAACCGACATAGAAGAGAGGGGATCCTGGGAAGACATACTGGAGTCCATGGAAGGAAAAGCAAATAGAAAATAAAATTCAGCACCACCAAGTGCTGTCTTGAAAGGAAGCTAATGTCTCCTTGTGAGTAGTCCATTATGCACATGATAAAATGATGCCTGAATACGTTAATCTTCAAAACCTCGAACCCAGTTCTTTTGTTGGTTTTGCTGTGACTGTCACTCTTGGTATCACTGAGGCCTCTCTAGTCCTTGATGAGTTCTTTTTTCTCAACCAGTTATAAAATCTTGCGTTGGTGGTATCGTGGTGAGCATAGCTGCCTTCCAGTTATAAAAACTCAGTTCACAAAATGCTCAACTACTAGCTTCGTTATAATCCCAGACAGTCTTGTAGGAACTTCCAGCCGAGGATCATAACTGGGAGCGATGGCTGGGGGATGAGGCACAAACTTTGTAGTTCATACAAGCCAGGGATGAGGTGGGTTGGAGCAGCAGTTTAATCACCGGCAATTTACTTGGGAATTTGATAAAAATCTAGATTCATAAGTCTGTACCGACTAAGACATACACACGAGAAACAGTGGGACCGACAAGTTTTACAAATTTATTATCTGAATAAAAACCTCTGTTCTTGAGAAAAAGAAAGAAGGCAAGTAGGGTGGGTGAGGGGAAAGCTGGGCAAGAAGTCCAGGAGACCAGAGCGCCCTGAAGTCCACTGTGTCAGGAAGGTGGCAGAATCGGCACCACAGAGATGAAAAACGGGATGCTTCTGTACCCAGGTGAGTCATAGCCCAATTAAGAAGTGCAGGAGCTAAATTCTTAATCCCCGAGGTTGGAGAGGCCAATGACATGAAGAGCATTAAAACAAGCTTTAAACAAATAAAATGCAGCAATTGGTTTGAATAAAGACTGGCTCATGAACCGGGCAGAACTTGACCAGGAAATGCTCAGAGACTCTCCCTAGTGGGGCAGGCAGAAATCTGACCAAGAGACACTCAAAGACGCCCCCTAGTGGAAGGGCAGGCAAAATTCCGATCAGGAGAGACTCAGGGGCTGCCTAGTAATTGGGTAGATCAATTCTGATCAGGAAATGCTCAGAGATGCCACCTAGTGATGGGGGAAGGCAGAATTCTTACCAGAGGAGATTGAGGGAAGCACCCTACTCCTGGTCAAGGCCAATTCTGATCAGGAGATGGTCAGGGATATCCCTTAGTGATAGGGCACACAGATTGATCAGGAGAGGCTCGGAGATGCTGCCTAGTATTAGACCAAGTCAGTTCTGATCAGAAACTGCTCAGAGACGCCTTCTAGTGTTGGGGGAAAGCAGAATTCTGACCAGGAAAGGCTCAGGTACACCACCTGGTGCTAAGAGCAGGAAGCATCCGCATATAGGAGACACAAACCACAAAAGCACTCCATGGTGGAGTGCTGGGATCAGGGCTCCATCTATGGTCACCTGCCCCCGACTGTTATAAAAACACAACCCAGGTCAGCCTGTGTTTTGCTCACACACGGAGAAAGGCAACCATCTGCTACATAGGAATTCAAACTACGAGGCCCTTTGGGATCACTCCAGTGAAAGCAGCTGGGCAAAGGCCATCAGCAGGGTCACATGGTGTCACTTCTTGACATCTAGACTTCATTTCTTGCCTAAAGATCTTTTGACATATTTTGATGGAAAAATCTGGTGCCAGGCTTTGGTGGTATAAGACATTTATAATGGATGGCTTTCTGTTTTATATTTGGATTTTAAGTTTTATTTTTGACCAGCAATAACTTACATGTCTTTTTCTTCTTTCCCTTTTTACTTCCATCCCTCCCTTTCTTTCTTTTTTTTCAGCTAAAGAAAATAATAAATTGGGAAAACAAGTCAGTATGATATATCTTGGCACCAGGGTGGTTTGTTAAAGGGCTCAGTGTAAAACAACAGTCAGGAGAGACTGAGCAGGGTCCAGCGCCAGAGAGTGGGCGTGCCTTAGCTCTGTGTCCGTGACTGTCTTCCCTCTGGCTGAAGTGTCATTTAGTCACATGACAGATGATGCTGAGGAAATATGTTTTCCCAAACAGCTGTTGTTCCAAGTATGAGGGCTGAGAAATGACATCAAACTTCCAAAAGACTCGGCAAAGCACGCAGTGACGTGGCTTGTTTCAAGGCTCTGTGGTCTGCCAGCATTGGCCTGGTCGTACTCATTTACAACACGCAGCAAATTTAAAAATATTAATAAAGGCCAATTTATATTGAAATGACATTCTGCTCTCATACTTTCCTTTACTTTAAAGTCAGTGATTCTTTCTGAACCATTTTTATAGAAAAGCAGTCACACCCAGCCTGCATTTTCTCCTAGTAGCTATGTTTCCTTAGTTTGATCACTACCATTGACCTTCAAACATTTTTATTACATTAAATCCATAAGTTTATTTTAATATCTCCCTCTGCCCCTAATTACCTAGATCATTCTATACCATTCCCTACGGGGAAATACACTGCTGAAGTTTGGACTTTTGGATTCTAATTAAAAAATTCATTAATGTGTGAATTAATTTCCTCTCTTTGTATCTTCCTCTCCCTCTTGGTAGCCATTGGATGTTGAGAAGCAATCTTAGCCATTCCCACATTAGAGATCCATGATGCATTTTAATTACTCTGTTTGGGTCCCGCGTCTGTCCACAGTGCCAGGAAATGAACATGGGCACACGGAAGGCAGAGCAGGAACTCTGGGGCCAGAGGAGTGTCCACTGGCTGTCTTTCCCACAGGGAAAACATTTCAGCCTGGCCTCTTCTGCAGCCAAATCCATGAGTACGAGTGTCTTTCTTACTGTGACAGATATATGTTATTCAGGTCAACACATACTGCGACAGTGGCCACCAGAATAATTAGCACATAATTCAAATTCTGCAAAAGACATCTTGGGACCACACTACCGTCACCCTCTTTACAGATGATGCTACTTTTAGATCTCGTTGCTTGGAGAATCCTTCCTGGAACAGAGAGTGGGCAGAATGCAGCCTACGGTTCCATTCCTGAAGGGCACCAGTTCATGAAGTAATCGGCTTTATGTATTAAGCTTCCAGTTAACACTTCTGGAAATGTTTATTGTTTATCATGGAAGCAAAGTCAGGCCCACTTCATGTCTCATTATTTCTCTTAATCTCTTAGAAATACTACTTCCATTAGAGTAGGTAGGAAATTTAAATTTTAAGTCATTTTGGCCTTTTTATCTTGCCATAAACCCATTCTCAAATATCAGCCAAAGTATTAAAAAAAATGCTATTAAATGAACAGGATTTTGGATTATTTTCTGTTTGTACCATTTGTTGAATTCTGTGTGTCATCAAACTTTTTTAATGTGTATATTTTTTCAATTTAATTTTTAAGAATTTCACATGTGTGTATTGTATTGACAGAATCTGCCTTTTCCCTTCTAACCCCTCCAATATCCCACTGATAACTGTGAACCTCATGACCTTATCTTTATTTATTCCTGTGCTCACACACACTTGTATATACATACCACCTGCTGAATCAATTTAGTGTTGAACATATTTTTATATGTTTGGGGCTGGCCACCTGAGATTGGATCACCTATCAGGGGCCTGTTTCTAGAGAAAACTGATATTCTCTCTCTCATATTCTCTCTCTCTCTCTCTCTCTCTCTCTCTCTCTCTCTCTCTCTCTCTCTCTCTCTCCAGTCCATTATCGCCTGTATCCCTTCATCTGGGGAGGGAGCCTTGTGAAATTTTCCTCATCCTTGCTGGCCATCTACTGCAGTTGTCACCTACGGGTCTTGTTTCGACAGCTCTTTGGTTGGGATGTCAGGAGGCAGCTCCCTGACTTTGTCCTGCACTAGAACCAGCATAGCCATCATCTTTGCCACCATTTGCTTGCTTTGGGGTTTTTTTTTCCCTGAATTTCATTAACTTTGGGAAACATCTTATTCTCATCAGCAACTTCAGAAGAGGTTCTTTGCAAACATTCTTAGGCTGGATGCTGGTGTGAACATTATTGACTCTCGGGATGGAACCCTTTTTATTATTCTAGAGCAATCATTCTGTTCCAGATAAAAACCTAACATTGCTCATGGGATTATCGAATGTCACCACAATGTGTGAAAATATGTGCTGCACACATTATTTCTGCGATGTTTACAAATATGTGCATGGAATGTGTTGCTCTGGTCATTCCCTGAAGAGCATTTACTGAGGATACAGCATAAGCCATGCTCTCAGCAGACAAAATTAGATGGAGGAGTCCCCACCCTCCCTACATTCCAGTGAAACAGAAAACCTTTCTGCACCACCCCTCATGTGCTACAGAAACCACTGCAGATTTCTAAGCGAGGGGAGCAAGCATTGACTTTGAGATGATTCTGTGGTGAAGGAGACCACTGCCCACGGCAGCCTCGGTAAGTAGGACAGCACTTGGTTCCCTCACGCAGCCTGGTGAGCCGACCACTGCCAACTCTGGTTTTCTCTACCCGGTGTACAGTTGACAGTGTAAAGAAAAGCAGTAAAGAGAAAACATGATCTGGCCTAAAAGCTAACAGAAGGGCGCTAGTTAAAGGCAGAGAGGTAGGCGCTCCTAGACCATTCTGGAAGTTGCTGTTTTGGAGATCTTTGCTAGAGCGAACATTTCAATTAACCTTGTTAGCTACAAGAGGGAGGGAGTAGTCATTTAGCACTCACAGGGGGGGGTAATACATTATATCAAAACAATCATCTGTGGGGTGTGTGTGCTGAGGAGGAGGGGCCATGGTAAAGTCAACATCACCAGTTCCCAACAGCTATGATAAAGGCAGGGGGTGGTGTGGAGGTGGGATTGGGAGAATCTCTCAACATTATGGATAGAGCCGAATCACAGGCTAAAAGAGAATGATTGGCATTCTGAGGATGGGCAGAGAAGGAAGAGAGGAAGGAAAACCTTCCATCTGCGCTCAGATGAGCTACCTTTGGTGGAGTGGGCATTGCATTTGTGAGTCTAGTTTTATCAACGCATGCCCAGGACACACAAAAGAGCAGTAACCTCAAGGAAACCCCACTGGAGACAGCATTCTGCCTGGGTGCTGACTGTCTGGTGTATACTGTGAAACCTTACTGGTTCAGATAACTTCAACAAATTGTCTTCTCCCATTCTTGCAATTTTCCTGTCCTAGGCAAACTCTGCAATGCATTATCCTCTCCTGGTTTAAACAGACAAGACAAGAGTAAAGTCGCATGCCGAAAGATGCACATTCATAATAGCAAAAGCGTGGAAGGGTCATGTTTGACTACTAATAAAAAACTGGTTAGCAATGCACAGACCAGCCACACAAGGCTGTTATTAAAATCAGTAACAGGTGCTTCCCTCTGTCAAAAGGGGGGGAGTCCCTTTTGTTTGTTGTTAGATGAGAAAGCAAAGCACTTCACAGAGACAACATATGGAACAGGAACCTTTTGCACAAAATAAGAGTCGCACTACCCAAATGTGCATGAGAATATAAATAAGTATCTGGGAACAAGAATTCTTGGGAACAGGTTCATGAAGACGTTGTCTTCCGGTGATGTATAGATGACTCAGCTGCACTCGTTGCTACCTTCACGTATGTAAAGATGTTGCCAGGTGGCCAAGTCAAACACCGTCCACAACTTTGTCTACGGAATGAGGGCTCTTGCACAAGCTTTGTAGCTCAAGAACAGTGAAGCGAATGGGTACCACACTCCTTCAAGAGACATGACAACTGAGCGTTGTACACCGGGTATAGAAAAGCAATCAGTGAACCCATTCTGAAATGGGGAGTTAGTTCCAGCAGGCACAGCCCAGAGGATCCTCTGAACCCCATCCAAACCGTGGCATTCACTCTGTCAGATGTCAGCTGGGTTTCAGTACGTCTTCCATCTCTAGCTGTGGAGAAAGACAGACCCCAGCCTAGCCGGCAGCTCCTGCTTCAATGCTTAAACATAAGGCAGGCAAGAAGGATCCTTCAGTAGCAAGTGCCATTCACACCCATGGTTTTACACATTATCAAGAAAACAAGCCAAACTATTGATGCAGCTGGTGTTCTGACCACCATTTCCAGGCCAATGATAACTTGACAGGAATTGTTCAGGGTAAACGGTGAGAAGGAGCTGGCCCAATAGGGTCAACCTGGGAGAATAAAACTCATTAACAGGCGATAGAGTTGATGCCTCATAATTTTGTATTATCACAATTTTTTAAATAAAAACGAGAGGCATAACATGATAGATGCTACCCAGAGAGGAAACGGGCTTTACAGTGTGGCATTCGGGTCATTCTCTGTGGAGACACTTTAATATAGAGAAATGGGAAATGGGAGAAAATCTCAGCCCACCCACCCTTAGACCAAAGCTGCCTCATCCATATTTCATAACTCAAATTCAGAGAAGTGGATTATAGAACCTCTTCAAGACTACCTTGTAAACAAGGCCTTGTTTCCAGCTGGCCTAGTTTCTCTGCATTCTGACCAGACAGAAAATCCCAATGATTCTGGAACTTGGCAAGAAAAGTACCAAAGGTATAGGAAGAAAGTGAGGGCTTCCAAGCATCAGGACCCTGGGTTCACACCATCCTGTGGTGGTGGTGGTGAGCCGGCCAGGACACTCGGCTCACACCATCCTGTGCTGGTGGTGAGTCCCGCCTTTTAAACTCAGAGCTTCTACAGCACACACCTCCTGCCTTGTCTGCTTCATCAGGAGGTGCAATCAGGTTCAGGCTACAGTTTGATCTGCAGCTCAACTGGGAAGGATTGACTGACTCCCAGACCACTCAGCTGGCTGGAAAGTTGAGTTCGCAATGATTGGAGGATTTCAAGCCTGTGACTGCTTGAAACAGTTTGAGGCCCCTCAGATCCATTTCCTCCGGCACAATCCTTCATCCTTGTCCAGTATTTTATATATATATATATATGTAATTTTATTGGGTTTTTAATATTTTGAAGACATGAATGAATCCATCATGTTCATTAACGATATGCCAAAAGGAAGGATGTTTGAATAGCTTAATGTGGACACATCTTCTTAACTGAGGTTCCCTTTCTTCGTCTGACTTTAACTTGTGTCAAGTTGACATAAAACTAGTCAGTACAGTCTTGATCTTTATCACAACAACCAAAACGAAACTAAGACTCTATGCATCTTGAGTATAGGAAAAAGGCAAGAATTTTATTCTAAAAGCATTTTCAATAAACTCATAAAAAAAAAAAACTTCCTAAAATCTTTGGGAAGATAACCCAGTTTATGTACTGGAGGTATTATTTTTTTATTTATTTATTAAAGATTTCTGTCAATCTCCTCCTTGCTTCAAACCTCTCCCACCAGGACCAGCCTTCACCGCTGAGGAGGCTTATCTAATTATGTCTGGCCCACAAAGAATAAGCCTCTTCCTGTTCATCTGGACCCTCAGTTACATTCATATGGTCAATTCACTGTCCCATGTAAAATGAAGTTTTACTAAGAACCCAGCAAGATGTGTCTACACAAAGAATTAGGAGCCTTGGGGGTCTCATCAGATGTTGGATTAGGAGCGGCGGAGCTGCGTCCCCAGCACCCGGCCGCCTGCACAGCTAGCTTTATACACGAAATAATTACATGGAAACTGTATTCTTTTAAACACTGCCTGGCCCCATTAGTTCCAGCCTCTTATTGGCTAGCTCTTACATATTAATCTAACCCATTTCTATTAATCTTTG
>NC_022029.1:24443839-24467256 GCF_000317375.1 Microtus ochrogaster
TTTTCTCCGCCTACCTAAGGGTTGGCCTATGAAATGGGCCTAGGCAGTTTCTTTATTAATAAGAAATCACTCCCACATCAATCAGAGCTTTGGGGGCCACCACAGAACTCTGTCTATATCTAAAAGAAATTAATATACTAAAATATTTAGTGACTTTAACACAGAACCAATATGTATAATGAAATAGAGGCATTTCCCCCCCCCCCAATAACTCAAGGTAAATGGTTTGCTTAAACTGTTTTCATTCTAGTCACGTCTATATTCATAATGCCACATTTCTAACTTGAAGACTAGTTAAATCTCTTTACGGTGGTTTGACGAGGAATGTTGCCCATAGTCTCATGTGTTTGAACATGACCACTTGGTCTCCAGTCAGTGGTGTGGTTTGGAGAGGTCATGGGACCCTTAGGAGGTGGAGCCTCTCTGGGGACTTCATCCTGCTTCCTGTTCTCTCTCTCTCTGCTTCTTGTGTGGATGCAGTGTGACCAGACAACTTCCTGCCCCTGACTCTGGACCATGATCTCCCTGACATTGTGGACTCTCTCTGGAACCATGAGTCAAAATAAACCCTTTTCTCATGAAACTCCTTGGAAGCTTCTGATTATGCCATTTTGCCATAGCAACAGACAACCAACGATTTTATGTTCACGAGATGCTTACCGCACAATCAGTAATGTTAATGAGAGTAAACTGTGTGTTACCAGTTCCACAGTGAATCTATGAATGGGGCTTATAGGGCCTTTTAAAGACTCATTCAATTGCCGGTGGCCTTGGGAAGGTATAGAAGTATTTATGCTTCTTTAAGTTTTATAATGTTTATTAACTTGTTATTTAAAATGTCATACATGAATGACATATATATTGCATTCTGACTAGTGTCATGATCCCAACCCTCTCTAATGCTCCTCCTACCTGTATTAACCTCTTTCATCGATACAATTTCCCTTTGAACATTCATGTCTCCCCCTCTGCTTTTGAGATTCACTGAGTTTATCTGGGGCATCTGTGTGGCTATGGGTTTGGAATCACCCACCCGAGCTTGGTGAGCTACTTAATGGGTTCAGGAGTAAAGACGATGTCTTACTTACTCCCTCAGAATGTATCAGTGGCCTATACTTCAGTAAGAAGAAGGGCTCCACGCCTCCTTCCGGTCCATGACTGACTATCTATGTGCCCAGGCTTCCGTCAGTCAAGTGCAGATAGCCACAGCTATGACAAGGTCATGACAGCATTGGCTCAGCTATACCAAGTCAGCATTTCCCTACCTTCTGCTTTTTACATTCTTTCAATTTCTTCCACAATGATCCCCGAACCTCAAAAGTGTTAGTAAATATTTTCTTAGTAATTATCGCTCACCTCCCACTTACTCTCGGGACCCTGAGCAGCCATTGGTCTCCGCCCTCATTGTCACTCTCTGAGGGCACAGAGTTCTCAGCTGGGTAGGATCACTGATGACTTTTATCTCCCAGCATGTACACAGAACCTTCCTGCACATTGAAAGAAGTTAGGGGGCAGGGAGGGAGCATCTAGCTCAGTTATAGCTTGAGGTCTTCATACACTACAACCAAGGCGTGAGATGTTTGCAACAACAGGACGTAACAGTTAGCGCTGGTGGGAAGCAAGAAAAGGGGCACAACAAGCCTGTGCTGTTGGGGGGCTCTTGGACTTCCATGACCAACACATAAGGGCATGTCTCACATCTGGAACTGGAAATTTTGTTTAGTAAATGGAACAGAGTCATCCAGACACACAGGATATCTCCCATCTAACTCTTTCTGGTGGTATAAACCCTCTGTGAATGTGGGTGGCACCGTCTACCAGGTAGGGGAGCCTCAGCTGAACTGAGAAAGAGTGACACAATAGAATATGATCCAGCACTGGGGCACATGCATCTTCTCCTCTGCCAGGACCCCATCATCAGACTGCAGACCCTCAGCAATGGAAAGTGAACTCACTCCAGTGAATCTGCATGCAGCCTGGGGGCCTTTATTTCTGTCCCCTCTTATTCCAAATGCTCTAATTTCTTAGACTTAGCAAATTAAATTTTAAAAGCTACATCACTAGTGTTTTTTCCCCCAACCTTTTGTCCATCCCTTGCATCTACTGAAACAATCCCACACTTCCCAATCTTCTAACGTACCCATGAACAGGGAAACCCAGCCCCAGTATGAACTTCACAGAGAGCCCCAAACTACTGGGTTCAACTTTATGTAAGCCAAGGCTAGACCAAAACTAATACTGCTTCCTTCCATCAACATCAGCCCACTGTGCTGCTTCATGTAAAAGAGTCCATTGACCGGAGGGCCAGCCTTAGCTCTTTTGAAAAATGATTACTTCTTTTACATGTTCTTTCAACCAGAAGCTTCTCACTCAGAAAACACAAATGCCCAGGAAATATCACTTTAATATTTTTTTTTACTTTCAGCAGACTAATGTCAACACATGTTATTAATTTTTGCTAAAAAGCCATCTCAGTGGGGAGTCGGGAAGTGTGGCCAGCTACACGCTAATGAGCTGGTGGATTTTCGCCAGCACACATATCGCAATGGAACCAGATAGACCATTGAACTCCATATTCCACACTCTCATTTGGAATAAGGAAAGACTGTCCCCATCACCCAGTACACGCCTCAGCTTCAATAAGCCCCCTGTTTGATCCCTATCCATGTCCTTCAAAGGATCCCAGGACCCTTATTAACCATGATCACACCTGGCAAGTACTGAGCACCCTACCAGCTGAAACACCAGTGTCATTCGTTCAACTTTCATGAAACAACAAAATATTAACAGCACAGGTACCAAGCTACAGATGGACTAGCATAGTCTCAGGGCCAAAGCTTCTGCATCTAGGAGGAGTTAGTAGCATCTGGTAGTCTCTGAAAGAAGGAGGTTTGGTTTCCCATAAGTGTGTGGTCCCTGGTAAGTTGATCATGCTCCAGTGGGTGGCCGTGCACTCCTGAGAATCTATACGTACATAAGTTGGGCTTGATGGGGATAGAAGAAAGGAGACAAAAGGTTGTGAGTGGTGGGAAGGTGGGAGGTAGATCTGGGAAGAGTTTAGGGGGAGGATTGGGGAATGAATATGCTCAGAATACATTTTATGGATACATGAATTTCTCAAAGAATTGATAAAAGTGTCAATTGACAGGTGGTATGTAGAGAGATGATATATGAAGATTTGATAGATAGATGGTAGATGATGATGGTGAAGATAGATAGATGATGGTAAATGACAGGTAGGTAGATAGATAACTAGATAAATGGATGGATATCAATATAGACAAATGATAGATTATAGATAAATATTAGATTGATGAATAGATGTTTGATAGACAGATAGATCTAGAGAAGACAGAGAGATACTCTTTTTTGCAAACTTTAGACATTTTCCCACAATGCGGACTTTCTGCAGACACTGTTAGGAGTTGAAGTGTGATGATACAGTGTGTGGACACTTCATAGTCCTGGGAATCTTCCAGAATGGTCATTCTGTCTTTGCATGAATATTTCAGCGGACTTCCAAAAATCTGTCGGCCAAGGAATTTGTCATTTCCCCCATTACTAGGCTCACTCAAGCCCTTCTTATACGCAGAGAATCCCAGACAATGCTGGCCTGTGCCTTTTCGAGAATGCTGGAGATGTGGAAAAAGATCCAGAAGAGAATAAGCAGAATTGCTGCTGCAGCTACACATTTTCACTCTGCCTTAACATCTATCTCACATCCCTAGAACACCCACCCAGTGTCTAATCCAAACTTGAAAACTTGTAGTCTAACCTCAGAAACCTCAGATATTGTAAAAAGTGGAGGAAGCCATGAATGAAGGTGTACGGAGTGGATGAAGTCATGAGGGAGTATGCTTTGCTGATATAGGCGCCATAATGTCAAAGACCAAGGCCTTGGACCCATGGGAAGAGCAAACCATCCCTCTGGTCCAAGTACCTCTGTTTGTCCACACTTGAGCGGTGTGTACAGAAGCTATCAACTGCAGCTTCCTTCTGGATGACTACACCCTGCGACTGCTGCCCTGCAGAGACCTCCAATTGAGACTGGCTAACCCCTCCCTCTTGTACACATAAATATGCTGACGTTTCCCCTTGGCACCACTCCATCAGAGTACACACAGCCCACTTGATCATATTCACGTCTGTCTGTCAGTCTGTCCTTTGTCCATTCCTTGAGCATCCCAGTTAGATTAATCCCTGAAGCCATGCAGGACACAAGAAGACATGAACTGCTGCTTGTTGATCTTTTCACCCAACGGCAGCAGGCTGAGCATTTCCCAAAGTATATACAGAACACTGTCTGCAACACACCTCATCCATAAAGTACATCTTAACAGGTTTAGTGAGACTGAATCACACCCAGATTCTTACCACGATACTTTAAAAGTAGAAATCAGCAACTAAGAGAACTCCAGAAAACACACAAATACCTGGGGATGGCACAAGGAACCCAAGAAAAACTTTGAAAGGGAAGACGGAAAAGACATTGAAACAAATACTGATGTACAATATGTGAAATAAGGGATGCAGCCCAAACAGTTCTAAAAGTGGGGCTCATGGCAGCAAAGATCCACATCAAAAAGGACAATTTGAAAGAAACAACACCATAGCTCAAGAAACAAGAGAAAGAAAAATAAACCAGTGGTAAAAGGAAGGAAGTAATAAAGATCAGAGCAAAATCAAATGAAATGCAGATTAGAAAAATAATGGAAAACATACAAAAATAAAGACTTGATTGTGTGCAAGGATAAAATGTTGAAAAATATTTCGCTGGATTAGCCACAAAAACAGAAATAAGACAAATAACATGTGCTGTTGGTTATTAATAAAATCAGAAATGAACAAAGAGCTGCCAGAATGAAAACACATCTGTGTGCAGGGGAGGAGAAGTCTGTGGACAACTGTATGTTAATTATTAGGGTAACCTGAACATAAAACAAATCCCCAAATCCCTAGCCTAATAAACTAAATCTTGCAGAAATAAAAAATGGGAGAAAATTAATGATGAGGACAGAGTCTGGAGCATCCTGTTAAAGAAAAGCCCATAGTCTGGTGGATTCACTGTCAATTCTAAAAAATAAAATTAAAAGCGAATTTATATTAATTCTCCAATTCTTCTAGAAATTTGAAGGAAGAATGTTTTCAGAATCATCCTTAGGAAGTCATCATTTACCTAACAGCAAAGACACACGAAGATACCGCAAGAGAAAACATTATAGGCCAACATCCCTAATGAACACGTGTGCAAACATACATCAGCAGTTCCTTGCAAACGGAACTAGAATGCACAGGAGAGAAAGTGTTCCTCCAGGTGAAGCATGCTGATGCCAGAAAGGCAAGGACAGTTCAGCGTGTGTACAAGTATTGAAAACCATACAACATATTCATAGGCGGTGGCTCAATGGATACAGACATATTAATCACAACGCAACCTATTAACAGAATGATGGCTTGAGGGTTTCCAACGCATTAAATAGAAGTCACCACGTTCACAGAATGAAGAATACAACCCGAATCTCCACTCACTCAGATGGCTTTATCGAGATTTAGCAACATTTTGTAATAAAACATCTCAAAAAATTAGATTCCATAGTGAATAAATGGCAACAAAAAAAGCCACATGTGCCAATTGCAGTGAGCTAACTCTCAACACTTAATAATTGGGGGTCTATCTTCTAAGGGTAAGAGAAAGAATGTCATATTAACAGTTTTCACTTGGCACAGTGCTCTGAGTCAGAGCCAGATCAATTCAGCAAGAAAAAATACAAAATTCATCCAAATTAGAGTAACAAAAAAAAAACACTAAATTACTTCGCCTCTAACATCCTGTCTGTGACAGATGTTACACATAAAGAAAATCCCGAGATCATACATATAGAAATCCTTAAGGACTGAACCAAAAATCTGTCTCAAACAGTAAATGAATTCCACGATGTTCAGGAAACAAACTCCATCGCGCTTCTAGGAGCCAGCAATGGCATTTCCAAAACAAAGCCAAGAAAATGAACTGACAATATATATTAAAGTATAAGAAAAAGCTTAACAAAGTAGGTGAAAGAGACACACCGTGGTGATTATAAAACAATGCACCAATGAGAAAAACCAAAGAAGGTACAAAGAAGTGGGGAGGGGCGCACCTGAAAGATTCCAGGATTACGATGTTCACCCTCTATAATGTGAATCAACAGATTCATTGCAAACCCTATAAAAATTCCAACTGGATTTTCTTACAGGAATAAAAAAATAGTCATAAAATTTACACAAACCACAAAAGAATCCAAATAGCCAAATAATTTGTATGTTAAAAAAGCAAACATGAAAATACCATGCTGTCCAACTGCCATTGAGCTGAATCACCATGGTTTGGTCAAAATAAAAGACACAGTTCAATAAGCAACATACATCTGAAAAATTAGCTTAAATGTTTAAATGATTATCCAACATAGGCACAAGAAATAGGCAATGGGCAAGAGCCATCTGTTCAGTAAGCCATATTGTAAAACCTGGATCCTCATGTACAGGAGGATGAAACTGTTTGCTTAAATGCATTTGTAGATAAATCAGAATAGATTTAAGAATTTATATAATGTAGCTTGTAGTAGAAGATAAAACAAGAAACCTCCAACACTTCAGCATGTACAATAGTTTTTAAGAATGAGCAAAAGCCAAGACAACAAGAGTAAAAATATATTCACAAAACTACACCGAACTATAAAGTTTCTGCACAGACAAGAAAACTGTCAAGAGAATGAAGCCAAAATCCATAAGATGGGAGAAAATGTTGTCAAAACATCTATCTAACATAGGGTTAACATGAAAAAGAATAGAAAGCTTTTTTTTAAGAGAAAGAGCTAGACAGGTCATCAGAATAAAGCTGCTTTTGTTTGAATGACTTGAATATACATTTATCAAGAGAAGTCATACGAATGGCCAGCAGGTATATGAAAAATTGATAAATGACATTGATCACCGGGGAAATGAAATCAGAATCACAAGGAGCCATCACCTCATATTTATTAGAAGGCTTGCTGTCAAAGTGACAAAAGATACCTGCTTGCAAGGACGTGAAGGAACGAGAAACCACACACTGCTATGGGATATAAGCCTATGCATCCATTATGGAAGGTAGGATGAAAGCTCCTCCAAAGCCAATAACAGAATCTACATAATCTGGCCATCCCACCACTAAGCACAGGTTGAGAAGATATTAAACAAGTGGCTTGAAGAGATATCTGTAACCCTGCGGCAGCGTTGATTCATTATGTAAAATCAGCCTGAGGCCATGAGAGCATTCATGGACTCTGATACGTAGGCACAGTGGACACTATTTAACTCTTGACAAGGAGGTAGATCTGTAGATGGAAGTTTCTGCCCCACCCAATCCAGAAGCCATTCAGTCTGAAAGAACACACAATGGCTTATATTATTAATTACAAACTGTTTGGTTTATTAGCTCAGGATTATAATTAACTATATCTTTTAAATGAACCAATAATTCTTGTCTATGTTTACCCACAGGACTTGGTACCTTTTCTCAGTGAGGCATTCTCATCTTCCTTTCTCTGTGCCTGGCTTGGGACTACGTCTCTGCCTTTCCTCTTCCCAGAATTCTCTTAGTCTTGTTGTCCTGCCTATACTTCCTTCCTGGCTAGTGGTCAATCACAATTTATTAAACCAACACAAGTGACAAATCTTTACAGTGTATGAAAGCATTATCCAACAGCATTTCCCCATTTTTTTTCATTTGGAAACAAGACCCTGAATCTAATCTCCTTTGTTTATCTTTTTTCCAGATCACTATCCATAACAACTTGTAACCAACACACTAAACAAGACAAACATCTATAATCCATTTTTTGAGAATGTGGGCATAGTTTTCCAGACTACATCCTGCTGATTGGGAGTGCTGGTGATCTTATAGGGACTCAAACAAAATTTAGGACTATGGTCAAGTCCTGACTGGAGTATTCTATGAGGCTGGATCATTTCTCCGTTGGTAGGCTTGAAACTGTTATGTATGTAGAACTCAGAGGAAACTGCAACAGAGGTCCTCTGAAATGTTGGATCATCTGGGCCATCAGCTCCTATCAGAGATTTTTCAGGGGTCTTCCTTGATCAAACCTTATTTTCTTAACCAAAAATGAAATCATAGCCTTTTATTTCCTGTGAAAACAAAAGTAAAACCTCTTCTTTAAAGTAACTTATCTTTTTACTTAAATTTTAAAGTTAAGGCATTTTCAAAATACATAGGTTGGATTAATCCAGCAGCATTTATAATCAAATGTCTTTTAACAGCTGTTGCTCCTTCCTCGGCAGCCAAACAATTCAAAGACAACACAATAACATAGTATTCAGACTCTGTGCATTTTCCATCTTTATGTGGTGCTTTTTCTTACTCTATTTTTTTATTTTTATTTTTTTAATTTTTGATTTTTTGAGACACAGTATTCTCTGTGTATCTGGCTGTCCTGGAACTTACTCTGTGTATCAGGCTGGCCTCAAACTCACAGAGATCTGTCTGTCTCTGCCTCCTGAGTGCTGGGATTAAAAGCGTGTGCCACCACACCAGCTACTCTATTTCTTTTTTAAAGAACTATCCCCATCTTTTTTCCTTCTCTCTCCCAAACCTATGTATATTTTTAAATACACTGCAAACCTATTAGAGGTTTCTTTTCCTTCATCTGAATCTGCCTTTACTGTATCTCTCTCTTTTCCTGAGTACTTGAGTCTTAAATCTGCTAAACAGCATGGCTAGGATTAAAACTGAAGATCTGGTGGCTGACTCCACTCCCATCCTTATCTGAGAGTCTAACTTCTTAGCAGAGGTACTGGTGGGAGCCATATTTATTGCCACAACTCTGTGGAGTTTCAAGGTCCCTGCCACCATCAAGAAGCATGCCACTGACTGCTCATAAATACCATGTGTTTGGTGGCAGGGCCTCTTAAAAAAGTTGTAAGGTTTTTAATGCTAAAGCTGAGTCAGGAAGCCTCTCTTAAAGGTGCCACACCTCTACTTGCCTCTAGAAAACAGAGCCTACTGGAGAAAAGACAGTTGCCAAGAAGCTGTGCTTGACTCTGTTCTTGCCTGTCTAGAATCCATTTTTATTTTTTCTTTTTTTTTTCAGTAGATTAGATTTATTAAAATTATGGCGAAGGAAAAGTGTCTACAAAAGCCTTGTGTAGTTTGAAGAAGTCTATCTGGAAAGCTTGCAAAATGTCATAAGAAATGTATTCAAGGGCTGGAGAGATGGCTCAGTGGTTAAGAGCACTAGAATCCATTTTTAAAGTGTTCTCAGGCTTTATGTGGAAATGCTTGCCCCATGTTGGGTGCCAAATGTAGCACAATTAATAAAAACCCAGAGACAAAAATTGGGGTTCAACCTGAAGGTTAGAAAAGCAAAACAGCCAACCACTGGCTCTTACCCCTACCTCAGTCCAAAATGGTGGACCTGCTTCCAGGAATCTTAGAATGAGACTGTGTCTGAGCGCCTTCTCCTCCCATCTTATATTCCTCTCTAAGACTGGGATTACAGGTGTGCGCCACTACTGCTTGGCAAACTAGTGTTTGGGATGAAAGGTGTGCAAGACTGACCAGTTGGGTTGTTTTACTCTCTGATCTTCAGACAGGCTTTACTTAGTAATATGATGTGGGGGACATCATGCTCAGAGATGCAAGCCAGACACAGAAAGAATGAGACCATACTTGGTAGTAAAACTCTTGAGTTCATGGAAGACAGATTAGGGTGACAATTCTTAAGGTCTGAGGGGGAAGATAATCAGAAAAGGTAAGATTTCATTAGATAAGACCATATTTTATTATGAAATATGTTCAAAAAATCTATTGTGCCAACTTGTACAGTATGATGATTTTTGTCAATAACATGTAGTCTTTGCAACTACTGACAGAATTACATTCTCATGACAAAGAAGTATATATATGCACACACATATGTATTAATTTACCTAGACATTTCACAATGTAAACATCATACTTTACATGAAATTTGAATACGTAATTTGTATTTATTAATTTAAAACACACACAGTGATAGATTTTTATTTATTTTGGACTACTTACTTCCAGTAACTTAGTAAACCAAAAAAAATTCATTGTCTCAGTAAACCTCTCCAAGATGCATAAGCCAAGCTTTTAGCTTTATAGCTTTATCTGAAGTGGTGACTCCATGCCAATCCGGGAACCATAAAGAAATTGGTTTTTCTGTGAGAGCCACTTAAAGTTGTCTCTTGCTTCCTGCCTATTCTTCTTTGAAGCAAAGGAGAGAGCTATAACTTGGTCATACACAAATCTTATTAAATACTGCCAAGGTTCCCTGGTGTCAACAGGGAGTTACAATGCTGATTTTTAAGATAAATAAGAAAAGCAACTCTGCCTGTGGCTTTAACTCAGTTAGTCGACACGTAGAAACTTGCTGGCATCTATCACTCATATGAGGAAGTGCAGAGAGCCCAGTCAGAAGGCGGAGCACACTGTGATTTTTCCATTTGTGCTGGTCTCAGGGAATGGGGAGGATGGTGTGCAGAGAGTAAAAGGGCAGAGCATGCAAAGCAGCCAACAGTGCCTTGACTTTGGCTGTGGTTTGGCCTCCACCAGGAGCACCTGTGCCTCTGTGATCCTGGCCCTGTTCCACCGCAGCTTCACACTGCACGATGTTTGTGCATCTTCACTAATCTGGACTAGAATGTGGGGTTCATGGAGTCCTTGTCTGGCAAGTCCTCAGATATTTAGAAGACCTTGACCAAGGGCTGGTGCCACATAGAAAATTTTGTTATCGCTTTCTTGTGTTTAACATATACACTAAGGGACAAGGAAGAAGTAGAGGAAGGGAAGAAATTAACCCATGGAACTTCTAGGGGTCCCACCTTAAACTAACAGCTTCCATAAGTCAACAGAAATGATCATTACCTAGAATAAGTGATCAGGAACAGATGTAGAGAAACTGCTTCCCCTCAAGTCCATACCTCACCCAGGCATCCTAGCCTTGATGATTTATTCAGAAAAATGGGTCTGTAACACTAAGTACCAAAAAGAAATCAAGTCCTAAGCACTGGAGAAAGAGCATCCAATTGGAGTCACAATAACTGAGTCTCCATCAGATTTTACCATAGAACTCACCTATTCATGTATCATGTGCTGTCACTCTGGCCAAAACATGTGGAGTCACACTGCTGACCTGTGTGGATGCCAAGACACAGAAGGAACCAGGGGCAAGGTCCACTCTCATCATATTTGCTTCTAACCTTTCTTATTTATTTATCCCTCTGTGCATATGTTTGTATATGTATGTGTGTGCATGTATATGTGTATGTATATATGCATATGCATGTGTATGCATTTGTGTGTGCATGTATATGTGCATTCATATGCGTATATGCACACATCTGTGTATGAGTGCGTATGTGTGCATGTGTGTATGTATGTATGCACATACATATATGTGTATTGTGCATATGTGTTTGTGTGCATGCATGTGTCTGTGCATGTGTGTATGCATGCATGCATGTGTATATGTGTGTGCATGTGTATGTACATACATGTATTCAGGTACATGTATGGTTACTGCATCTCAACTTTAGAAAACAACACTACATGGCCAGTATCTTGGAAACATGTGCTTAATAAGAAAAGTAGGTAGAAAAGAAATTTCCATCCCAATAATTTCAATTTAAACATTAGAATCCTGATCCAATGCTGTCATCACAGAAACAAGTGAACCTGAAGGCAGAAATGTGTTGCTCTAAGCTCTCCAACATTCCACAAGGACAGCCAGTCTCTCCGGAACAACTCTACCAGAAAATGTATTTAGCATTACGTGGAGGCTTGCCACTAGGTCTCGTGTTTAAAAACACCTATCAGAAGAGTCACTCATGGATAGACAGGTTGTCAATTATTCTGAAAACAGTGCTGGGAGCATTCCTGGCTGGCTGTAAAGATGCCCAGATGATCTATGAACAGCTTTGTCAGTCCGCAGAACTGAAGATGTCCACTCTATACATGTCAGCTGACAGATAGAACTACACTCGGTGATGCCACTCCTGACTCTAGCCATTCATATCTGAATTCATATCATTCATATCTCAAATGAACTTCCTGGATAGTTCTGTTGAAAGAAAAGCCAGGCGTGCAAGCCTATAATCGCAGCTCTTTGGAGGCAGAGGCAGGCAGATCTGGGAGTTCAAGACCAGCTTGAACTACGTTATGAGTTCCAGGCCAGCCAGGCTTATGTAGAGAATCCCTGTCTCAAAGCACTTAAAAAAGAAAAGAAAAGAAAAAGGAAAAGAAATAGAAATAGACTGTGAATAATTCAACTCATTGCATTTGCCTTGGTCTTCAAGAGAAATATTCTACTAGTATCTATTTAATTCATCAGTGGAGTTGACTAAAATAAGTTAACAACGATTTTATAAAAAAAAAAATAATTGCATGGAATCCCTTGCAGATATCACCAACTTGCAAAGCCTTAAGCAGACACAGGGTGAGGAGTGCTGTGGGTGGGCAGGCTTTGTTGAACCATGTCAGAGGCAGCCCAAGTCAGAATGTCTGTCTTCACCATGGCGCAAAGGCTGTGGGGATCTAAGGAGCAAATATCAGATTCTGGACTTGGATATTTTCCTAGTTAGTGTGTGCAGGACAGTGCTTTCTGGCTCTGCAGGCGACAGCAGGACTCCTCAAGGCCCAGGCAGCTCTTCCACCATGTGGAAAACAAGGGATATTTTCTAGGTTCCTGCTGCCTCAAGGTGATATGGGGTGGGCTAAGTATGTGAGGTTTTAGTATCTCCCCTTTTTTAAAAAAATCTATAATGGGTTTATCAGGATGTGATCTCATCTTAAATCAAAAAGCTTCTGTACTGAAAGTAAAAATCTTCTCAAGTAATTTTTACCTCTGTTAGTTCTCTAAGAATAAAATGCCAAAGACTGGTTTCACTTCCCAGCAGCTGCCCCCCACAATAGCATTAGGAAGTGGCACATTGCTATTAGTGGAGAAATACACAAGGCCAGCGCAGAGTGCCAACAGCAGCACATAACGTCCTTGTCCTTGAAAGAACATGGTGTCTGGGCATGGTTTCTTCCCCATGCGGGAGAGGAGCATCCTCTGACTCCTTAGTAAAAGTTCCTGTGGAGGAGGGGATCAAGGAGCAGGACTGGGGTGGTAACCCACAGCAGGGACTCCAAGGCAGGAGCAGTCAGGCTGGGGTACCTTTCAGATCGGGGTCTCACCTACAAACTTGGTATAAATGTATCTCACGTGTGCACTCTGTTTTCTACCTTGTTCATTTCCATACGACTCTGTATGAATATTGGAATTCATGTGCAAAGTAAATATAAATGTATCTCATGTGTGCACTCTGTTTTCTACCTTGTTCATTTCCATACGACTCTGTGTGAATATTGGAATTCATGTGCAAAGTAAATATATGCAAATCAAAAATGCGCAAGTGATGCGTGCTTATATAAGAATTAAGAATGCACATACGAAGTTAACTGATATAGTATAGATTACAATAATGGGTATACTTCTATGTATACATTATATGTATATATGCAAAAGAGAAAGAGAGAGGGAGGGAGAAAGAAAGAGAGAGAGAGAGAGAGAGAGAGAGAGAGAGAGAGAGAAATATATTAGGGCTTTCCCTGGAATGACACTGACTTGTACATTACATACCAACATTAAACACTTAGCATATCAAATGTAATTTCATAATAAACTTCAACATTCAAATTGTAAAAGAATTCCAGCTCAATTTAGTTTTAACGCATGGAATCATTTCAAAGAGGGATGGCAATACTGCATCCTTGCTGTGCTGTGTGTCTCACTGACAGGAAAACACAATACAAGATCACCTCTCGCTTTATTTCCGACGTGCTCATGAGCCATAGACATATACAAATCTAATCTCATTTCAAATTTTGCTATTAAAGCATGGTGGTGTAATTTGGGGATCTTAGCTATTAAATATACCAACTTTATATACCAACTTTATTCTTATTACAAGTGCTGTACAAAACATAGCATGTGCTCCTCACAATGTCTGGGTTTTCCTTTTGTGCAGATAACTCTGGTTCCCAAAGAGGACAGAGCCCAGCCTGGGGCTGGTTTGTGGTGTCCTGTGATTGGTCTTAAAGGCTCTATGACTGATGTGCCAAGCTCTGAGACTGGTCTGTAAGACTCTGAGATCTGTGTGTGAGGTTTTGTGGTCAGTCTGAGCTCTGTATCAAGTGTCTCCTTGAGTTGGGGTTCGCCCTCATGTTTCCTTCGAGGACCGTCTTGTTCAGAGAATCACATCACAGATTCAAGAGAGGTTTAGAACAAGAAGGGATCCCTGAGGGTGCTGGCTTCCTTCAGAACCTCTTGGTCCTGACAAGCATTACCTAACATAAACTTGTAGCTCTGAGGAGCCTCTATCAGCAGAGGTGAGGATCTGGGTTCAGGAGTCTGGACAAGGCCCCTGCATTGGTAAATTTTCTTGTTGCTCTGCCAAAATACTTGATCTGACAAATACTCAACTGTTGGCTCAGAGTCAGAGAAGATACAATCCCCCTGGGCAAGAAAGACATGGTGGAATCCATTGCTGCAGGGAGTGTATAGCAAGAAATGCTCACATCTTCACAGTCCCATAAGCAGAGAGAAGACAGGAAGCTGAGCTATAAAAACCTCATGTCCCACCTCTAATAACTTATTTTCTCTAGCTCATAAATGTTCAACTATCTCCCAGAATATCACCAGCAGCAGGAGACCACGAGTCTAAACGTCTGAACCCAAGGAAAGTGTTTCACATTCAAACCATGAAAGCCTCCTAGAAGGAAGGGGCAAGAAAGCCAATTGAGGAACACAGTGCAGGGGGGCTGGAGGGAGCATCTCACCCACTGAGGAGGAAGGTGAGGTTGAGGGGATGGGAACAAACCTTTTCTCCCTTGAGCAGGCAACTAACCCATGTTTATTTTCTTGCCCTTTGTATGATGTTTATCGTGTTCATTGCAAGCAATGGCCAGCCTACCTCTAGAATTCCATTCTAGATTAGCACTAATGAGCAGAAACTTAAACTTTTTTCATCGCCTGATGAAGGTTAATATCCAGGAGGATGCCTATATGTTTTCCTTTGGGTTCTCCTTATTTAGCTTCTCTAGGATCACTAATTATAGGCTCAATGTCCTTTGTTTATGGCTAGAAACCAAATATGAGTGAGTACATCCCATGCTCCTCTTTTTGGGTCTGGCTTACCTCACTCAGGATAGTGTTTTCTATTTCCATCCATTTGCATGCAAAATTCAAGAAGCCCTTATTTTTTACTGCTGACCAGTACTCTAATATGTATATATTCCATACTTTCTTCATCCATTCTTCCATTGAAGGGCATCTAGGTTGTTTCCAGGTTCTGGCTATTACAAACAATGCTGCTATGAACATCGTAGAGCATATACTTTTGTTGTATGATAAGGCCTCTCTTGGGTATATTCCCAAGAGTGATATTCCTGGGTCCAGGGATAAGTTGATCCCGAATTTCCTGAGAAACCGCCACACTGCTCAGGCGATGAAAGGAGACAGAGACAGAGACCCACATTGGAGCACCGGACATAAATCTCAAGGTCCAAATCAGGAGCAGAAGGAGAGAGAGCATGAGCAAGGAACTCAGGACCGCAAGGGGTGCACCCACACACTGAGACAATGGGGATGTTCTATTGAGAACTCACCAAGGCCAGCTGGCCTGGGTCTGAAAAAGCATAAAACCAGACTTGCTGAACATAGCGGACAATGAGGACTACTGAGAACTCAAGAACAATGGCAATGGGTTTCTGATCCTACTGCACGTACTGGCTTTGTGGGAGCCTAGGCAGTTTGGATGCTCAGCTTACTAGACCTGGATGGAGGTGGTTCCTTGGACTTCCCACAGGGCAGGGAACCCTAATTGCTCTTTGGGCTGAGGGGGTGGACTTAATTGGGGGAGGGGGAAGGAAATGGGAGGCGGTGGCTGGGAAGAGACAGAAATCTTTAATAAATAAATAGATTTTAAAAAATTAACAAACAAACAAACAAAAAAAAAAGAAACTTAAACTTTTGAAAATTAAAGCACCCATCCTTCTCTGCAAAAGTAGTGTTGTAGGAGGCCACTTGTTTTGTTCCTGGCTGCTTAGCCCTGAAATAATCACACAAAAACCGTATTATTTGCAATACTATTTGGCCAATAGCTTAAGCGTGTTTTTGGCTAATTAACTCATTTCTTAAATTAACCCATCTCCATTAATCTGTGTATCATCATGAAGCTGTGCTTACCAGGTAAAGTTCTGGCATCTGGGGGGGGGGGGCTACATGGCTTCTCACTGACTCTGCCTTCTTTCTCCCAGCATTCAGTTTAGTTTTCCCTTCCTAGCTTTGTTCTGCTCTGCTCTGCTATAGGCTCAAAGCAGTTTTTTAATTAACCAATGGTATTCAAAACATACAGAAGGGAATCTCACATCAGAGTAGAGACATCCTCCATATCTTCATGGATCATGAGAGCATTAGTGATCTCTCATGAAGCTCCTAGGATTTGGGGGCAGTCCAAAGACACCCAGAAGGTAACTAAGACAGGCAAAGGCTTAACTCTTCCATTCTTTCCTCTGCCACACTTGACGCTTCCAACTGCTTCTGACTAGCTTACCAGACAGTTAATCTTTTCTCTTTCTCCCTCCCAAATAAAATTGTCTTCACATGTCATCTTGTGAGCTCTGGGAGCTTCTAAAGCATTTCCAAATGAAAGATCTTCTCCTGGTGGGAGGGCGGTCTGTGGTAGTATTCATGGAACAGCCTTGGAACCAAATCCCCAGAGAAATCAGTCCGCTTCACAAACGAGAACATGCAGGACTGCGGGTTGGAAGGGATGAAGGACACAGGGGGAAAACAAAAACAGAATAAAGGACATACGTTTGTTTATTTCACGCCAGGTTTGATGTTGTTTCCTTTGCTTGCCTGTTTTCCACAATGTTTTATTTTAAAAATAGAGAACCAGAAAGAAAATGAAGACTTTATGTTTGAGGCCCAAGCACAAATGGTTTGCATTTATTTGAATGTGTATATTCTTTCATTTCCTCTTGGAACTGTTTAAAATAAGCAATGGATGCAAAGGTTTGCTGCTCTCATGAAACCTGCCATGCTCCTCCAAAGATAAGTGTTCACACAGACCCCTGCCACTTTCAGCTAACAGACAGTGATAACTAAAAGAACACTATGGCATCCTAGAATATGGAGATTGTGTATCAATGTCTTCAGTATTAAATAGATGTCTCACTGCTGGAGAGAGGGCTCGGGGGGTTCAGTTTCCACCACCCAAGTGGCAGCTTGCTATCTCCTGTAATTCCAGTTCTGGGAGATTTGGTGCCCTCTTCTGGCCTGTGAGCACTACATGCATGTGAGCACACATACACGCAATTCTAAAGGGAAATGTCTTTTTAACCCTTAGATTTTTGTCTTTCTTAAGCTTCCAGTTTTAGCTAAAATTAAGTGGTAGTCATATGTTGAGTTCAGGCGCACCTTTGAGATTTAGGGTGTGGGGGTACAGGCTTTCCTAGTGTTTATTGTTCAGTCCTAGCAAGAGGTGACATTTGTGTGGACCCATCCTCTAAGATTCAGGAAGAACTGTTTCTTCTTGGTGCCACTTAAATTCTTTCTCAATTTCCTATAGTATCTTTGAACTAAAGTTAAGTCCAGGGTCAAGGCCCACACACTACTGGCCATCACCAGTTGCAGCTCACAGTTAGTGACTGTGAATCAATTTTTATGGAGATAAGCTATTTGGGAGACTATTATTTATTTATTTATTTATTTATTTATTTATTTATTTATTTATTGTCCTGAATTTGTATAAGGATGTGTGTGGCGGTGCCTGGCATATTTAGATCTACAGAGAACAGAGGATTTATTCTTTGGCCCTCTACACAAAATATCCATCAAGTGGTCTAGATTTCTAATTAGATACAAGCTAAAAGCATGGAGTGAGCATCTGTCAAGAGGAATGTAGTCCTCACCTTTTACCAGCCCAGAGACCAAGCTGGGCTCCACACTACCCTGTCTGAATGCCACTGATTTAGATTAGATTTCACAAACATAAGCCCATGTAAACCAAGGGGTACACTGTAGAGATAAGAAAGGCTGCCTGTGGGCACAGAGAAAAATAAGAGTTGGTGATAAAAATACAAGGAAATAAGTAATCGTATTGAACAAAATGATAGTTAGTAATTACTACGTGTAGGATGGTACGTTACACAAATCAACTTCTCTAATTTTCAGAATAATCCTACAAGATTAAGACTATTACCATCTTCATTTTATAAGTGAAAACACTGAAGTTTGGAGAAGAGCCTCGGGTAAAAGCAAGTTGGAAAGTAACATTGGCGTATCAGTGGTTTCAAAGGCTAAGGACTAGGGGTGAAACCAACTCAACCCTCTGGACTGGATTAAAAGTGGCAACAGCAAATGTGGTCTTCAGTATTAGTTCTTTTGTGGTACCTAGGGAAGGCTTGTATTGCAAGGACCTGAGGGAATAAAAACATGAGATGGGAGGAAAAAAGGAGATGGTTGTTCATCTTATTCTTGTTCTATTTATGTCTTGTAGCTGAGTATCAATCTTCAACTTCTAAAAGGCTTTGTTTCACTATTTTTTCACTTATATTCAAACCAGTAGGCAAAGACCACAGGAACCAGTACATCCTCGTCTTCAAGGATATTCCCCTAAATTTTCTATCCATTCAGCGGGTCTTCCCCCAGCTGCTGCCTTACTCTTCTTATCCCATCCCAGCTTGCCCACCCCAAGCACCCCTTTCTATATGCGGGGTCATAGGATCCCCCAACTCAGCCTGCTTTGGGGCTGAGGGTCTGGGGACGAAGTGGTGAGGGCAACTGCTGCAGGACTTTCTTTGTCCCACTGAGCCTGCAGCCAGCAAGCGTGCCCTTTTGCCTGTGAGGTCTCTGGCCAGTAAGTGGCCTAGATCCTGTACTAGAAGATCCATCTTTCTGGGGGGCATTTGAAGGAAGAGATGGGCAGGCGCCAATACAAGAATTCCTCCAACAATCTGAAAAATAACATGATAACACCAGAATCCAGAGAACATACAACAGGAAGACTTGAACACCCTAATACAGAAGATGTAGAAGAAATAGACTTTAAACATAACATTATGAAAGTGATAGAATCCCTTAAACAGGAAGTGAAAAACTCCCTTAAAGAAATAGATGAGAAGAATAACAAAAAGTTTGAAGAAATGAATAAATCCCTCAAAGATACCCTAGGAAACCAAGAAAAGGCAATCAAATGGGTAATGGAAACAGTTCAAGACTTGAAAACTGAAATGTAGGTAATGAGGAAAACACAAACTGAGGGAAGGCTAGAAATATGGCAAATCTGGATAAATGAACAGGGACTACAGAAACAAGTATAACCAACAGAATACAGGAGATAGAAGAAAGATACTATAGAGGAAATAGACTCATTGATCAAAAAAACCAGAAAATCCAACAAATTCTTAACACAAAACATCCAGGAAATCTGGGACACCATGAAAAGACCAAACCTAAGAGTAATAGGGGTAGAAGAAGAAGAAGAATTACAGCTCAAAGGCCCAGAAAATATATTCAACAAAATTATAGAAGAAAACTTTCCCTACCTAAAAAAGGATATTCTTATGAAGGTACAAGGAGCATACAGAACACCGAATAGATGGGATAAAAGAAAAACACACATACCCTCACCATATAATAATCAAAACACAAAACATACAGAATAAAGAAAAAATATTAAGAGCTGCAAAGGGAAAAGGTCAAGTAACATATAAAGGTAAACCGATGAGAATTACACCTGACTTCTCTATGGAAACCATGAAAGCCAGAAGGTCTTGGATAGATGTGCTGCAGAAACTATGAGACCATGATTGCAAGCCCAGACTACTATATCCAGCCAAGCTTTCTTTCACAATCAGTGGAGAAAACAAGGTATTCCAGGATAAAAACAAATTTAAACAATATGTAGCCACAAACCCAGCCTTACAGAAAGTAATAGAAGGAAAATCACAACCCAAAGAACCCAACAACACCCACAATAACTTAGACATCTAACAACCTTCCACAAGTACAACCCAAATAAGGGAAACACACAAACTCAACCACCAAAAATAAATAAATAAATAACCAGAGTTAACAACCACTGGTCATTAATATCACTTAATATTAATGGGCTCAATTCACCTATAAAAAGGCACAAATTAAGACAATGGATGCAAAAGCAGGATCCAACATTCTGCTGCTTACAAGAAACACAAAGACAGACACTACCTCAGAGTGTCAGGGTTGGGAAAAGCTTTTTCAACCAAATGAACCTAAGAAACAAGCGGGTGTGGCTATACTAATAGCTAACAAAATAGACTTCAAGCTAAAATCAATCAGAAGAGATGGAGATGGACACTATAACTCATAACAGGAACAATTCATCCGGATGAAGTCTCAGTCCTGAATATTTATGCCCCTAATATAAAAGCACCCACATATGTAAAAGAAACATTACTTGAACTCAAAGCACACATCAAACCCCACACACTAATAGTAGGAGACTTCAACATTCCTCTCTCACAAATAGACAGGTCAAACAGACAGAAACCTAACAGAGAAATAAGAGAACTAATGGAGGTAATGAATCAAATGGACTTAACAGACATCCATAGAACATTCCACCCAAATAAGAAAGAATATACCTTCTTCTCAGCATCTCATGTAACCTTCTAGAAAATTGATCACATACTCGGTAACAAAGCAAACTTCCACAGATACAAAAAAAATTTAGTAACCACCTGTGTCTTATCAGATCACCATGGAATAAAGTTAAAATTTAACAAAAATTCTACCCACAGAAAGCCTACAAACTCATGGAAATTGAACAGTCAACTACTGAACCACCCTTGGTCAAGGAAGAAATGAAGAAAGAAATTAAAGTCTTCCTTGAATTCAATGAAAATAAAGACATAACATACACAAACCTATGGGACACTATGAAAGCACTGCTAAGAGGAAAGTTCATAGCACTAAGTACCCACATTAAAAAAATGGAGAAAGCTCACATTAGAGACTTAATAGCACAGCTGAAAGCTCTAGAAAAAAAAAGAAGCAGAATCATCCAGGAGGAGTAGAAGACTGGAAATAATCAAACTGAGGGCTAAAATCAACAAAATAGAAACACAGAAAACAATCCAAAGAATCAATGAAACAAAGAGCTAGTTCTTGGAGAAAATCAACAAGATTGACAAGCAACTATTCAAATTAATCAAAAGGCAGAGAGACAACACGCAAATTAACAAGATCAGAAGTGAAAAGGGGGACATAACAACAGACACTGAGGAAATTCAGAGAATCATTAGGTCTTACTAAAAAGGCCTATATGCCACAAAGTTGGAAAATATAAAAGAAATGGACTTTTTAGATAAATACAATATACCAAAATTAAATCAAGACCATTTAAATAGACCTATAAGTGGTGAGGAAATACAAGCTGTCATAAAAAACCTCCCAACCAAAAAAAAAAGCCCAGGGCCAGATGGTTTTAATGCAGAATTTTACCAGAAATTCCAAGAAGAGCTGATACATATACTCCTTAAGGTGTTTCGCATAATAGAAATAGAAGAATCGTTGGCAAACTCTTTTTATGAAGCTACAGCTACCCTGACACCAAAACCACACAAAGACTCAACCAAGATAGAGAATTTATAGACCAATCTCGCTCATGAACATCGATGCAAAAATTCTCAATAAAATACTGGCAAACCGAATCCAAGAACACATCAAAAAATAATCCATTACAATCAAGTAAGCTTCATCCCAGAGATGTAAGACTTGTTCAACATACAAAAATTGATCAATGTAGTCCATCATATAAATAAACTGAAAGAAAAAAACACATGGTCATTTTATTAGATGCTGGAAAAGGATTTGACAAAATTCAACACCCCTTTATGATAAAGGTCTTGGAGAGGTTAGGGATACAAGGATCATATCTAAACATAATAAAAGCAATATACAGCAAACCAACAGCTAATAGAAAATTAAATGGAGAGAAACTCAAAGCCATTCCACTAAAATCAGGAACAAGACAAGGCTGTCCACTCTCACCATATCTCTTCAACATAGTGCTTGAAGTTCTAGCAATAGCAATAAGACAACATAAGGAGATCAAGGGGATTTGAATCAGAAAGGAAGAAGTCAAACTTTCATTATTTGCAGATAGTATGATTGTGTACATCAGTGACCCCAAAAACTCTTCCAAAGAATTCCTACAGCTGAGTAGCCATTCTATACACAAAGGATAGGGAAGCAGAGAAGGAAATCAGAGAAACATCACCTTTCACAGTAGCCACAAATAGCATAAAGTATCTTGGGGTTACACTAACCAAGAACTTTAAGGCTTTGAAGAAAGAAATTGAAGAGGACACCAGAAAATGAAAGGATCTCCCATGGTCTTGGATGGATAGGATCAACATAGTAAAAATGGCAGTTCTACCAAAGGCAATCTATAAATTCAACACAATCCCTATCAAAATTCTTCACAGACCTTGAGAGAACAATAATCAACTTTATATGGAAAAACAAAACCCCAGGATAGCCAAAACATTCCTATACAATAAAAAAATTTCCAGAGGCATCCCTGACTTCAAATTCTATTACAGAGCTACAGAAATAAAAACAGCTTGGTATTGGCATAAAAACAGAGACGTTGACCAATGGAATCAAATCGAAGACCCGGATATTAACCCACAAACCTATGAACACCTGATTTTTAACAAGGGAGCTAAAAGTATACAATGAAAGAAAGAAAGCATCTTCAACAAATGGTGCTGGCATAACTGGATGTCAACCTGTAGAAGAATGAAAATAGATCCATAGCTATCACTGTGCACAAAACTCAAGTCCAAATGGATTAAAGACCTCAATATAAATCTGACCACACTGAACCTGATAGAAAGTGGGAAGTAGACTGCAACACATGGGCACAGGAGACCACTTCCTATAACCCCAGTAGTACAGACAACAAGAGCAACAGTGAATAACTGGGACCTCCTGAAACTGAGAAACTTCTGTAAAGCAAAGGGCACTGTCATTAAGACAAAAAGGCATCCTACTGAATGGGAGAAGATCTTCACCAATTCCACATCAGACAAAGGTCTGATCTCCAAAATATATAAAGAACTCAAGAAGCTGGAAATAAAAATTCTAATTAACCCAATTAAAAAATGGGGTACTGAATTGAAAAGAGAATTCTCAGCAGACGAAGTTCGAATGGCCAAAAGACACTTAAGGTCATGTTCAACCTCCTTAGTGATCAGGGAAATACAAATCAAAACAACTTTGAGATACCATCTTATACCTGTCAGAATGGCTAAAATC
>NC_022029.1:24467751-24487813 GCF_000317375.1 Microtus ochrogaster
TGGGGGTAGGGGGAGGGGTGGGGTTGGGGGAAAGGGAAAGGGGGAGAGAGAAGGGAGAAAGGAAAGATTGGAGAAAGCTTGAGGGAGTGAGAGGGTAGAGATGGAGGAAGAGTGGATATAGGAGCAGGGAAAAAGATATCTACATTAAAGAGCCATTTTAGAGTTGGCGAGAGACTTGACTCTAGAGGGGATCCCAGGTGTTCACGGGATGTCCCCAGCTAGGTCCTTGGGCAGCAGAGCAGAAGGTGCCTGAAGTGGCCTTACCCCACTACCACGCTGATGATTATCTTGAATATCACCATAAAACCACCATAGAATCTGGCGACTGATGGAGACAGAAACAGAGACCCTCATCAGAGCAACGGACTGAGCTCCCAAGATCTAGTTGAAGAGCAGAAGGAGGGAGAAGACGAGCAAGGAAGTCTGGACCGCGAGGGGTTGGTCCACCCACTAAGACAGTGTGTCTGTTCTAATGGGAGTTCACCGAATCCAGCTGGACCGGAACTGAACGAGCATGTGATCAAACCGGACTCTCTGAATGTGGCTGACAATGGGGGCTGAATGAGAAGCCATTGATAAAGCCACTGGGACTTGTTTCTACTGCATGCACTGGCTTTTTGGAACCCTAGTCTATTTGGATGCACATCTTCCTAGTCCTGGATGTAGGGGGGAGGGCCTTGGACTTCCCACAGGGCAGGGTTCCCTGCCCTCTCTTAAGGAGGGAGAGGGAAGGAGGAGAGTGAGTGGGGGAGCTGGAGGGGAATGGGAGGAGGGGAGGAAGTGTAAATTTTTGAATGGAAAAATAAGTAAATAAATAAAAAGAAATTTCTAATCAAAATCTACCCCTAGAGGGAAATACAATCATTACAGGTGACCAAAGGGTCAGTTCAGGAAGACATGACCATTGGAAACATTCGTGTATGCATACAGCATCAAACCATATAAATACATTGAGCAAATATTTCAGGCTCAAAATGCAAATCTGCCAATAAAGTAATCAATGCGGGGTATGTCAACCGTCCCACTTTTCAGAGATGGATGCAATGTTCAGACAGAGAGTTAGAGACCCCTGGAATCTTAGGCAGGGAAGGAGTGCCCACCCCTCAGCAGAGCCTTCTCCTGGAGGACAGAGAGATCTCAGGATAGGTCCCATGCTAGATCACAAATGATACTCAAGGAATCGCTAAAGTTGTGCCTAACACCTTTTCCAACCATAATCCACTGGAACCATGATTCTGTGAGAGCGATCAAAATGGAAAATTCACAAGGAGTCAGAAAATAAACAACACACTGTTGGACGACCTTTGGGTCCAAGTGGAAATCAGGTGAAGTTTGAAAATATGACTTGTCAAGATTTATCTTGTACCATAAGCAAGCTAGAAGTGGGAAGTTCAGAGCAAGGCGTGGTTGTGAAGACAATGAAGAAAGGTCTCACCCCACTAAACAGGCTACCTCGGGGGAATCCGAAAATAAAAACCAATGGGGCTCTAAATCATCATAAAAAAAGAAAATAGTAAAAGCCCAAGAATAAGTAGGTCAGATAGAAGACAAAGAGTAAAACAGCAAAGTTCTTGACATGAAAAGGGTCAGCAAACAAGTGGCCAGAATGCCCCCACTTAGCTGTGGTCTTAACTATTACCCAGAGGGCCATGTGTTCAGGCTTGTTTCCTAGGATGGTGAAGGTAGAGGTGGGAGAGTCCCTGAGAGAAAGGCCTCATGGGAAATCTTCTGGTGCTGGGGTAGACGGTTGAACTCAAGCCCACCTGATGCATCCACCTCCCCTGATGCTACATAGACCCAAAGTCAAGCTGCCCCAGATCATAGATGAAAACCTTGGCAATTTATCAACAGGTTCTCTTGGGTACCAGTCATAGCTTGTGACTCTGAACCATACGGTAAAGTAAGAAGAGGACAGACTCACAGTGAGAAACGAAACACACAACGGTCTCAGCTATGTGTCACAGGTGCCTGCAAAGAGAAATGTCATAAAATACAAAAAGAAAAGAAAAAATGCATGCATTCCTGAAACCACAGAACCTTCTCACACCAAATCCAGAGGAGGCAGAAAATCTGGACAGACCAAAACTAGACAAAGGCCCCACAAAAGCATTCAATTCTAGACCAATATTCCTGGTAAACTTTTATCCTTTGTAAAAATCCTCAATAAAATGCTAATAAACCAGATTCAACGTCACATTAGAAAAATCATATACCACAAGCAAAGAAAACAAATAATGGTCAACAGAAGCAAGCCAGTCACACACACACACACACACACACACACACACACACACACACACAGTGCAGAAAGGGTGTGATTTTTAAGAATATCAGTATTAATGAAAGTTTGCATCCTCTTAGAGAAATAAGTTAAACAGAAAAATAAATGCCAAAGAACCTCCTGACGCGCGAATCTAAGACATTGGCCATCACATAAACAAAGAGCGGATGAGGTGACTAAGATGGGAGACATGGGCCCAGGGCACCAAATTGTGTCAAATTAGATGGGCAAGGGGGAAGAGCTGCTGCCGCTGTAGCTAATGATGCTGTATTGGGGTCTCCTTGTCCACTAAAGGGTTGAATCCCAAGTGTGATGACCCTAAGAGTGGAGGCAAGGAAAGGAAAAGAAATCAGTCAATGAGGCTGAATGTGCAGAAATCACCATGGCATTCACATCACAGGTAGATCATGGCACTTGTGGCTCCTTGTCTTAGATGGGGGTGATTCTTACTCAGCTATTCCATGGCAATGTTGAGGACACACTTGGGCCAAACGTCTCAAATCTCTAGACTTTTTCTCTCAGTCATTCCTTTATTTCCATCTTTTCATCGCTAGTCCGTCCCTTCCTTTTTCCCTCCCTCCACCTCTCTCTCTTCCTTACTTGGTTTTGCTTGAGGATTATTTTTATCAAAATGAAATTGAATTCCATCTCCCATTTTTATTATTAAAAATATTAATAAATATTTATTATTAAAAACACAAATTGATATTTTACATTTCTAGGAAACTATGTACACAATAATGGCACAGATGTGAATATGTTACAAAAATGAATGCTTATATAAATATGATTGTCCAGAGAAGCGTAAGACAGTCAGACAGACACAATCACAAATTCTACTAAGGTATAAAGTCACAGTAGCTAGAGCCGAAGGCAGAGGGGCTAGTGACGCTTTGTGAGCAGTGACATCATAGATCAGGTGTCAGAATCCACGCACAGGTGTGAACAAATGATCACCAATCACACCAAAGAAGAGAGCTGAGCACACTGATGGCTATAGAGTATGCACAGGTGTCTGAAAGGGGGGGATGATTGGTGATGAGAAGGCAAAGTGGGCTGCAGGGCTTCTCTGTGAAGGGCTGATCAATACCTACTCTGTTGTCACTCCTCTCCTGCACTTCCTCAAATTAGCCATCAAATAGGAAATAGCCACTTGCCACAGTGAAATGAATGGCTCTCCCTGCTTCTCAGTAAGATTTTCTATCCAAAAGCTGGTGTGGGGCCAATTTGTTATGTGCACTTTCCACTTTCAAAATTCCATACCTGGATTTGTAGTCTACCAACATCTATTTTAACTGTATTCAAATCTTTCCAGACAATGGATTTGGATAAATATAGAAATAATTATCTATTGATAAATACCTTTGCAACATAGATACTTGATTGCAGGGGCTGGAAAGATGGCTCAAGTGTTAAGTGCAATGGCTTCTCTTCTAAAAAAACAGAGTTCAGTTCCTAGCACCCACATCAGGCAACCCATGGTGACCTGTAACTCCAGCTCCAGAGGGTCTAGTGCCCTCTTTTGGCCTCAGCAGACACCTGCACTCCCCTGCACATAAACACATACACATAGACACACAAACACACATACATATAGTTTTTTAATCTTTAAAAAATAATTGCAGAAGTTATTAATTATAGAATTTTAATCAAAATGCAAGCTTTAAACCATTTGTTCCTGTGTTTATGAAATACCAATCTCTTCTAAGATTAGATGAGAGTGTTGAAGGAGACATCTTCTCATGCAACAGGATAGAAAACTGGTAACTTATTTACTTCATATCCAGCCATGTCTGCTTTCAATTCTTCCTCTTAGTGAGTTCTATTTTATTGATTTCAATAAGTGCACAAGTTGGGCTAACCCTTGTATGTACTAATCTCACCAGCTTTAATTCCTATCGCTTATAGAATTTTCTTAATCATAACAAAGTAATTTGCATTACACTATGTAAAGCGACTGTGCAGTGTGCCACGTGCCCTTCCGTTAATTAACTCACGCACTGTTCCAACCATTCAGCTGACTTTTGTGCAGGTCATTATGTTTAACACATTTGTACTTTATGGCAAATTACCCACCCCATCAATATGTCAAACACATTTAATGAAATTGGAAAGTTGAAATTGATTAAACTTTCTACTTTTTCTCTTGATACTCAGACTCGGAGCTTTTGTCATGGGTGGTAATAAGCTGTAGAGAACTCAAGTTTAAATCCTCCAAGGACAGCATTCGTCATGAAGTAGTTCAGGAGATAAATATCAAGAATATTTGTTAAGGATTATATAACTTTAAAATATAGAGGACACACTAGCTTTCTGAATGCAACGCTCATTGCTTATGACATATCTAAGTACAATGGAGCTGAGGAGATTTTGTAGGATATTTTGCAAATTAAGTCTCATAATAATCACAGCCACTATACTCAGTATCATAATCTTTCTGATGATAATCCTACAAATAGTATCTTGTTAGAAATGCAGAGAAGTTAGTGGCCGTGATGAAAGCATTTGCCTTGTGCAACATCAGTGCTTTGAACATTGGCATCAGCTGGAACCATGACCCCAGCTCTTTACTGCTACAGCAAAGAGAAAGTGAGCCAATAACGTAGAAACTAACCAATGCTAGGTTTGTGTCCAGGGAAGACACACTAAAGACAAAGGTACATGTTAATGCATTTGAGGAAACCACTTGCAATAAACTAGTAATAGATGGTACCATTCAACCGGCTAGGGCTCCTGACAGGAAAGAAAGGAGACAAGGGAGCTGAGCACCAGCAGACACCCTCTCCTCTCTCTCTGCTTTTTGACTGAGGATACAATACCACCAGCTGCTGCCTGCCTCTGCCACCATGCCCTCCCCACCTTTGAACTGTGAAGTAAAAAATAAATAAATAACAAAGAACACATTCTTTCTTTTGTAGCTTTTGTCTAGTATTTTGTTACAACAAGGAAAAAAGTGACCGAGGCAAATTAGATTGGTCTAAAGTGAAATGCCAGAAATAATACCAGTGGCTACTACTTTTTAGAAAATTTTCATAATTTCACAGAATTGGAATAAGCTTACCTGGCTTTTAATGATGACTTATCTGCTTATCTCAATGATACCCTCAATGGCTCGTTACCTTTGCTATCTGGACCATGATAGTCATGGTTTCTACTGTTGCTGTGAGACACCATGTGTAGAGAGCTGCGTGGAGCCACACCTGATGGCAATGTGTAGAGAGCTGCATGGGCTGCACCTAATGGTGCTGGCTTCTGCCCTCTGCAATCCTGAAAGCAAGTGCTCTTTGTGATAATCAACTCCTAATATGGCTAAGGCCTGACTCATGCTATTATCATGCAGTGATCGTCAGCTGCTTGCATATGCATGAACCTATGGGCAGTGCCCACGTGGCAATCCGGGGTTGGCAGCCCGTGTCTTTTTAAAGGTTGGGAGAGGTTTGTCTGGGGAGAGAGAGAAATAGAAAGAGAAGGAGAAAGATTGCTGTGAACAAGGTCCTGAATAAACTGCTTGCAAGAAGAGCTCCGGTGTTGCGTCTTCCTTGCTGGTCGAGGCGGGCATGACAACAATGACCAAAAGCAACTTGGGCAGGAAAGGGTTTAATTCAGTTTACGTGTTGCAGTCTATCATAAAAGGAAAGTCAGAGCAAGAACCTGGAATCAGGAACGAGAGCAGAAACCATGAAAGAAAGCTGCTCACTGGCCGGCTCCTCGTGGCTTGCTCAGCTCACTTTCTTATAGCCCTAAGGACTACCTGCCCAGGGGTGGCACTGCCCACAACAAGCTGGGCCCTTCCCACATCAAAGAGCAATAAAGGGAATGTCCTGCAGACTCGCTATAGGCAATGGGGGCTTTTTCTCAGTGATGTTTGTCTTTCCAGATAACTCTAGCTTGTGTCAAGTTGACAAAAAGAAGCACATAAATAAACATGAACACAACCTAGAATCATATGAGGTAAGAGTTTCAGTGAGAGTTTTATATACATTGGGTTGGTCCGTAGGCATATCTATGGGAGATTGTCTTAATTAATTGATGTGGAAAGACCCAGCCCTCTGTTGGGGAGGGCATCATTCCCTAGGCCCCAGGTCTTGAACAATTTAACAGTGGAAAAAATGAGCTGTGCACAAGCAAGCAAGTAACCACATGCACTTATTTCTCTCTCTACTTGACTGTAGATGGGATGTGACCAGCCACTCCAAGCATCTGCCCTTGTGACTTCTCCTAAACGGTGGCCTATACCAGGGAACTGTAAGTTCTCATGACACTTTCTGCCATAAATTGTTTATTGTCAGTGTATTTTATCGCTGCAGTAGAAATATAAATAACACACTTGGGATGCGACCTGTGTGGTTCTAAATCACAGGGCTCCTAAATGTCCAGTCTCTCAGGACACTTTATTATCTACTGACTGTTTGCTGTGTGTGAAATTCTTAGGGTGGTAAATCATAAATCATTCTGATCTTAAATACCATAAGTTAGTCTCAGACTATTGTGTGTCCCTGGGCTTCTGTTCTTAACAAAGGGAAGTAACTCAAGAGAACACCTACTCAATTTCCCTAAGACTTTGAATTGCTACATTTGAGGACCAGAAACAATGGTGTAATCAATCCTTCATATTATGGCATGTTTCAGCTGGTATAGGATGACCTAGCTACTTTCTGAGAATTGTGGGAAGGAATGAAAAAATAATTAGTGGTAACAATCAGAATAATTAGTGGTAGAAGTAGTTTCATTCTTTGACATTCTTATTTAATCTCATTGACTCTTTCGCTCAACAAATGTCCATTGGACGACTATACATTTGTCATTCAATATGCTGTGTACTCATTGGGAACCAGTCAGGATCATCACCAATTCCATGAAACTCATAAGCTAAGTGGAGGAAAGATTAATAAAAAATATACAGCATCCCTACATCATGAAGAGTGAAAAAGGAGACTTTAGTGTGATGGGCAGGACTTGAAAAAGAGTGAGGAGTTTCCGCCAAGAAGGAAAAGTTGAGTCAGGCCCTGCAGGTGACAGATGAACAACCATGCAGAGTACAGGGATGATGAAGGAGCATCAGGACAGAGCAGAAATCCAGGAAGAACAAAGTGGTTGGATCATTGGGGCTGAGCAGAGTGGTTGGAGCACTAGAGAGGAGAATACAGTCCTGACCAAATGAGGATTGAGTTTTCCTCTTGAGATGGTGAGCACAGAGCAAAGAACACACACACGCACACACACACTGCTGGGGCAAAGAGACAGCAACAAGATCAGGGACCAACAGAAGGGCCACAAGGAAGAATGTGTGAACCCTGAGACTTCACACCATATTCCTGTTTAACTCACCTAAAAGCATAAGAATTCAATGGACCAGATTGAACCAGCAACCTAGGCCAGAGCAGGCCAAGACAGAGAACCCCACAGGAGCAGGAGAAGATCCAGACTAGGGACATTTGCAGAAACAGGACTGAGCCAGTGACCTAGGCCAGAGCAGGCCTGAGACAGTGAATTCACAGGATCGGTACAGGGAAGCAACCTCTGAGGGAGTGGGCCAGAGCCAGAGACCTCTGCAGGTCCAGGCATGAGTCTGGGATCTCTGAGGAACCAGGCCTGAGCCAGGACCTCTGTAGGTCTGGGCACACCTGAGAGGACCTCCAAGGAAGTATATCAGAACCAAAGACCTTTGCAGGACCAACCCCAAGCCAGGGACCTCCACATGAGGGGATACAGACCAAGAACATTTACAGAAACAGGATTAAGCCAGCAACCTAGAATAGAGCAGGCCTGAGACAGCAAACTCCACAGGAGCAGAACAAACCCTGGGAGCACTGAGCAACCACCAGGAACACAAAGTAACCAATGGGATGTCTGGAACCATGGCACTGACTGCACCATGAGGAGCAACCAATTGAGCCTTGGATTCACTGGCACCTGGAAGACTGATCACCAGAGTCACAGACAGCCCCAACCAATCAGAGGAAAATATGGATAGACAAAGTAAGAACACACACAACACCTCAAAGACCAAAACAACACCAGTAAAAACTAGTGGCCCTACAACAGCAAGACTTTAACAACAAAATATAGGTGAAGCAGAAGAAAATGACCTAAAAAAAATAACTTCAGGAGAATGCTTGAAACCCTTAAAGAGGAAATGAAAATTCCCTCAAATAAATGGAGGAAAAGACAAACAAAAATTGGAAGACATCAACAAATCCCTTAAGGAAACCCAAGAAAAAGTAATCAAGCATATGAAAGAAACTATTCAAGACTTGAATAGAGACAATAATGAAACACAAGCTGAGGGAATTATAGAAACAGAAATCATGAGAAAACAATCAGGAACCACAAATGCAAGCATAAACAGCAGAATACATGAGATGGAAGAGATAATCTAGAGCAGTCAATATAAGAAATAGATTCATCAGTTATAGAGAACATTAAATTTAACAAAAGCTTAATACAAAATATCCAGGAAATATGGGACACCATAAAAAGACCAAAACTAAGAATAATAGGTATAGAAGAAGGAGAAGAAGTTCAACTCAAAAAGCACAGAAAATATATTTAACAAAATCATAGAAGAAAACTATCTCAACCTAAGGAAAGATATGCCAATGAAGATACAAAAAGCTTACAGAACACAAAATAGACTAGATCCAAAAGAGTACCTTCATCACATAATAATCTAAACACTAAATATACAGAATAAATAAAGAATATTAAGAGCTGCAAAGGAAAAAGACTAAGTAATATATAAAGGCAGACCTATCAGGATTACACCTGACTTCTCAGTAATGACAATGAAAACCAGAAGGGCATGGGAAGGGCATGGTCAAGCATTATGTAGACATTAAGAGACTACAGATGCCAGCCCAGACTACTATACCCAGAAAAACTTTCAATCACCATAGAAGGACAAAACAAGATATTCCATGACAAAACCAGATTTAACCAATACCTAGCCACAAACCCAGCCCTACAGAAAATACTAGAAGAAAAACTCCAAACCAAGGAAGTTGGCTACATCAACAAAAACAAAGAGAATTGATGATCTCACAGCAGCAGATCCCAAAGAAAGGGAAAATACACAAAATAACATCATCAACAACAAAAACTAAATTAACAGGAGATAGCAATCACTGGTCATTGATATCCCTTAATACAAATGGACTCAACTCACCTATAAAAGGACACAAATTAAAAGATTGGATACAAAACCAGAATTCATCCTTCTGCTGCATACAAGAAACACACCTCAGCCTCAAAGACAGACTTGTATGACAAAAACTTTAAATCTTTGAAGAAATAAATTGAAGAAGACACCAGAAAGTGGAAAGATCTCCCATGCTCTTGGGTAGGTAGAACTAACAGAGTAAAAATGACAATCTTACCAAAAACAATCTACAGATTCAATGCAATGCCCATCAAAATCTCAGCAAAATTTTTCACAGACCTCAAAAGAATGGTACTCAAATTCATATGGAAAAGCAAAAAACCCAGGATAGCCAAAACAATCCTGTGCAATAAAAGAACTTCTGGAGGCATCACAATCCCTGACTTCATACTCTACCACAAAGCTACAGTACTGAAAACAGCATAATATTGGCATAAAAACAGACAGGAGGACCAATGGAACTGAATCAAAGACCTGGATATAAATCTACACACCTATGAGCACCTTGTTTTTGACAAAGAAGCAAAGAATATAAAATAAACAAAAAGAAAGCATATTTAACAAATGGTGATGGCATTTGGATATCAACATGTAGAAGAATGAAAATAGATCCATATCTATCACCATGCACAAAACTCAAGTCCAAATGGATCTAAAACTTCAACAAAAGACAGACAATTCTAAACCTCATAGAAGAGAAAGTGGGAAGTAAATTTGAACGTGAATGCATTGGTACAGGAGACCACTTCCTAAATATAACCCCAGTATCACAGACACTGAGAGAAACAATTAATAAATGGGACTTCCTAAAACTGAATAGCTTCTGTAAAAAAAGGACATGGTCAACAAGACAAAAAAGCAGCCTACAGAATGGGAAAAAATCTTCACCAACCCCACATCAGACAGAGGGCTGAACTCCAAAATATACAAAGAACTCAAGAATTTGGTCACCAAAATAATCCAATAAAAAAATGGAGTACAGACCTAAACAGAGAACTCTCAACAGAGGAATCCTAAATGGCTGAAAGACTCTTAAGGATCAACATCCTTAGTCATCAGAGAAATGCGAATCAAAACAATTCTGAGATTCCATCTTACACCTGTAAGAATGCAAGAATGGCCAAGATCAAAAACACTTATGCTGGATCCATTGTGGGTAAAGGGAACACTTCTGCATTGTTTGTGGAAGTGCAAGCTGGTACAGCTCCTTTAGATATCAGTATGGCAACTTCTCACTAAATTTGGAAACAACCTTCTTCAAGATCCAGTAATCCCACTTTTGGGTATATATCCAAAGGATGCTCAATCGTGCCACAAAGACATGTAATCAACTATTTTCATAGCAGCATTGTTTGTCATAGCCAGAGCCTGGAAACAATTAAAATGCCCCTTGACCAAAGAATGAAAGGAAACTGTGGTACATTTACACAGTGGAGTATTACAGAGCAGAAAAAAATAATGACATCTTGAAATTTGCAGGCAAATGGATGGAGCTAGAAAACATCATATTGAGTGTGGTAACCCAGACACAGAAAGACAGTTATCACATGTGCTCACTCACAGGTGTTTTTAAACATAAAGCAAAGAAAACCAGTCCACAAACCACAATCTCAGAGAACCTAGACAACAATGAATTCTCTAAGAGAGACATACATGGAGCTAATCTACATGGGAAATAGAAAAAGACAAGATATCCTGAGTAAATTGTGAGCATGGTGACTATGGGAGAGGGCTGAAGGGGAGGGGAGAGGAAGGGAGGGGAGCAGAGAAAATGTATACCTCAATAAAATCAATAATAAAAAAAGAATTCAATGGACCTCTTTCTCATTGGGCTTTACTGGGATCCTGAGCTTCAGAGTATAGGTTTGTAACAGTGTGCCTTTGGTGCCAACCCATGGAAAAAGCAATACCCATGTTCTTTGCTTCCAACATATGTTCAGGCATACCCGAGCCTGACCACGTTAATCTGTGTACTTTATTTCTTTCAATGACAAAGTGAACAGATTCAAATAAATTAACACCGATGAGTTTCTATTTATACTGTGTAATTAAAATATAGGGTAACATGCATACTTGAGAAATACCCCACGATTAAATGTTGAATATATAGATTGATTGAAATAAATGGCTCCTAGGATCTGGGCTTGAGCAAGTAGTTGAGCTAAGGGTGTAGCAGTTGGCCAGTGCGGAAGAGAGAGGTGACCTAAGAAAAGGAGTAAGGTGTCCTGGCTGAACAAATTAGACCTTTTTTAGAGTTTCATCAGGAGGTGGTGAGGAAGCCTTTGCACATGAGAATCTAGAACATCTGTTGAATCTTTATATTGACTTTTAACAGAGTAATTTTCTAAGATGGCATGCACTTACCAGTCAGTAGAAATTATTAACAATGAGAATGATGGATAAGTTATGATAAATAAAGGTATAATAAAGCATAAATAATGGTAAAATGTCCTGGAAATAGAGAATGATGGGCTTAGGATTATAATCAATAATCTAAATGACATTTGTAAGCATTCATAAAGTGGAAGGGAAATTGCTCTGTTGCTGAATTACTTGTGCTATCAAAAGTTTGTGTCAATATTCAGATTTCAAGAGTTCAATTGGTAAGAAACTAGAAAAAACAACCATAAAATAACACCAGCTAACTCTTCGTGTTAGAAGTACAAATGAGTTCCCTAACTCTCCCTGTGCTTCTGGTATTAAGATATTGTAAGCAGAATTTATTAATTTTATCTTAAAAATTATTATAAAATGAAAAGACCCCTTCTAATTACCTAATATAAGTAGCTATGGATGGGTTCTTAATAGCCTTGCTTGGGCAATCAAAAAGAAAATGCAGAAGACAAACTGACCATCTCATGAGGGAGTTTAAATGACTCTGTGGATGGCGTCATAACCCCCACTTTGTGAGACACTTGGTGTACCATCGGCTTCATCTTCACCTTGGCAGCAATAGATGTCCCTGTGTCCTCTGCCTCACTTTGTCCTCACCCCCTAGGCAGACCCAGAGACTCTTGACCTTTACCTTCTATTTCTGCTTAGTTTGTCAGCTAGATTCACAGGAGAGCCATCCCCATTTCTTTTGCTTGAAATAATCCATTCAGTTGAGATCAATAATGCAAGTATGAGCATTTGGAGGGGATATGGGAGAAACTCATTAACCTATTATTGCCACACATTCTGTGGGAATTTAAGGTGTAACGCATGTGTTCTCTCTATAGACTGGAGAAAACAACGCAGAATAATATTACTAAGAGACTAAAACACTGCTTAGTTAGAAACGAGACATTTGGGTTGCTGAGTTTTGGCTCCTCATGTTTTCATCCCTTCTTCCTTGCACCAAGTTAATGAAAACCATACACAAAGGTAACATACAAACCGAGCAGATTCTATTCATAGATTTAGGAAATACACATATAGATGTTTAACAACAGTTAAAGAAAAAGTGGTCATGAATTTGAAGGAGAGTGAGGGGATTCTTGAGAGGAGTTAGAGGGAGCAATGGGGGGATACAATTCTTTCATAACTTTAAAAATAAAACATTATTTTTGAAAAAGCCCTACTGGGCTCATTGATTCCTACCAACTGAAAGTCAAATTTCTAATTACAGTCCCTTACAGAGCCTTTGACTCCTGGCTTTGTGTGATTTTTGGACATCATGTGACCCACTGCCTTTCAACACTAAAGCATTGGTGTAGGAGGTCCTTCTGCTTATGTGTTGCTTTCATTGGGTTGAATAAAAAAAACTGCCTTGGCCTCTTGATAGGGCAGAACTTAGATAGGCAGAGTAGACCAAACTGAATTTTGGGAAGAAGGGCAGTGTGGCAGATGCTATGGTTCTTCTGCCCAAGATGAACGCTGGTTAGACTCATGCCGGTAAGCCACAGTCAAGTGGTGATACACATTAATGGAGATGGGTTAAACTAATATGTGAGAGTTAGCCAATAAGAGGCTAGAGATAATGGTCCAGGCAGTGTTTAAATCAATACAGTTTCTGTGTGGTTATTTTGGGTCCAAGCTAGCTGGGTGGGATGAAAAGCAGGCCCTCCCTCCTTCAACAAAGCATTGTGGGCAAAACAGAAGACACTATTGTGTGAGAAAGCAAAGTAGAGACAGTGTCAGGGGAAGGGACAGTCTCGTTCTCCCTTCCCCCATCTTTCCTGGGCTCAGACAAGCACTGGTACAGATGTGACAACACCTCTGTGCTGGAGCAAGAGTTAAATTTCTCCTTGTCCTAAGACAAGGTGCTGTGGGAATTCCTACCACCAGTAGCCTTTAAGCAACCCGCCTACTTGGGCGTGGCCTCTTATACTATTTATGCCAATGCAAAGTGAAGTTTGGCCTCTTTCCCAGCTGCTGGATTCAGTTACTGTTCCCCTTTGGAGCAGAGGATTGTGATCTATGAGTCTACACCTAAATAAATAACCCTCTATTATATTCAGTTCTGAGCTAGTGTGGGATTTCTTTTAAGCATCCTTCTTCAGCAAGGACCAATGACTCCTGAAGCTGCACAATAAACATCTAAATGACTGTTGTCCTGACACAAAGCAGATCTGTCTACACTGATGTACCACCATGGGGGCTACTTACAGGAGATGCTACCCAGGGATCTGGAAAATGAATGTAACCAATCAGGAATGGGGCGGTGTGACATGTGCTGTGATGTGTGTGCTGTGAGTGTGTGCTGTGACTTGTGCGTATGTTTCTAGGATTGGAATGTATTTGTTGGTGTGGATTGCATCTGTAAATGTGTGGGATGGGTGGGCCCATGGCAGAGTCACACTCACAATTTTTTCTAATGTGAATGATGCCAGGTTAGAGAAGACAAGGTCATGGGAGTTCTAGCTACCACATATGGAACATCACTGCCCCTTTGAATAAGTAGAAATGGCATTGATTTTGCTAGATCCTTCTAGAATATTCTGTGCATAACCATTGAACCATAGCATATGTTCAAAGATTAGCAACCAAGAGAAATCTCAAGAATGGATAAGGCTGATTTGGGAATTCTAACTCACTTTAAGAGATTTGAAGGAAAAGAGTTTGAGCCTAAATTCATGCAATGCAACCTTAGAAAGAACTCAATAAGAATATAATTTGTCTGGCCAACCCCATCAGTGAACTTTGTCTCTTCCAGGATATCAAGACAGGAGACTCCCCGCATAACAGCTGCCACACAGGCTCACACCACTTCACTCTGGGAAACTGGTAGGTGTCACATACTTTTGATAAAAATTCAGATAGTTCATCATTTTTCTATGACTCAGACTCGAAGTCATTGGAAAGAATGCTGGAGACAGCGTTAAAAGCACTCACTATGCAAAGGTAGTTGAAGAGATGGCTTGGCTGTTTATAAACCTTCATTTCCCATGTTGAAGAAATGCCTGCTCAAAGACAGGAAAATTAAGTCAAGCATACTGAGGATGACCTTCAAAATATTATTAGTCTGCTCTCCATGTTTTCTCTGTATTTCTAAAAGTTTTCTTTTATAATTAAAAAATACTATAAAACAAACACAGTTTACTTTCTATTGGGAGGTACATACTCCAAAAAAAAAAAAAAACCTTCATGGGACATTCATATCACAAATGTATTCCCTAGGAAAACAAATGAACTCCCTTGAATATTTTCAGTTGTTTCTACAGAAAGGCATCATTTGAAACACGAACTTCCACTAATTGTTAAGAAATCAATCAGGTAAGCACAGCAGATCCCTGCAAAGTCGAAGCTCAACATTTTTAGGCTTTCCACATAGTAACTGCTTTCCATTTTTCAAGTGCTAATTAAGGCCCAAGGGCAAGGCATTGCTTAGCAGTTAATAACCATCAGGGTTAACTGCCAAGGACTGGCCTTTCCTTATTGCTTCATTATATCAAATCAATTTGGTTTTCATTTATTTTTGCAAAGCAGAAAAGTCTTTTAGTGAGGCCAATTTAGCGTGTTTCTATATGTCTGTTTGTGAAACCACTGACTGTGTTTCCTTCTGTAATATTAGAAGCTCTTTAAACATCAGACACTTGCGTCTATTAAAAGTATTGGGTTGTAAAGAAAGCAGTAAATATTTGAGGACATATTTAAGAGAGAGCAAATATTCACTCATGAAACATTAGGTTATAGTAGGAAATACAGTGAGCATGAGGAAAAAGAAAAAACTCAGGTCTAAAATGAGTTAACATGGAAAAGAGTCACCTTGGAGTCTGTCTGATAGAACAGGTGTCTGTCCATAAGCTGGAGAGCCTGATGAGGTGGAAGCAGCAGGCAGAGTCAGTATGTCACCCTTCAGTGGAGTCTGCCACATACAAAAACGCTGCAGACTTTTTGTTTCAGATGCATACGTCTGAGTCGTGTAAGCAAATGTGCACAGCAATTAGGAAGATTCTAAATTACATTGCTGGGCTACAGGGGCTTTGCATGCCTGTCTTCATGAGTGCCAGTGGCACTCTCGGAAAGGGATACGGTGTGCTTCTGTGTCCCACCAGACACAGGGTGTGAGCTGGCCCAGATCCTTGACCTCATGGCGTACACTCCATTTCTTCAGGGGATGTTTTATTTGATTGGCTCATCTTTCACTTTATCCATTTAAAAAACTTTACGTTTATGTTTATTTAATCAAAGAAGACAAGTATGTTGGTGCTTGATGGTTTTATGTTGTTGACTCTAATGACTAGTAAAGAATATTTTCAGGGAGGGGCTCACAAAGCCCCACCTGTAAGTAGGGATCTTTTGGTAGTTGATGGCCATTAGGGGATGAGTGAGAGTCAGTTTCCTTCAGGAGTGTGGTCCATGCCTCCATGGATGGCCCTGTGCCATGCAGATAAGAGCATTCATTGGATTCAGTGAATTAGAAAAAGGCAGAAAAGGGCCTGGCGGTGGTGGCACATGGGAGGCAGAGGCAGGCGGATCTCTGTGAGTCCGAGGCCAGCCTGGTCTACAAGAACTAGTTCCAGGACAGAAACCAAAAAAGCTACGGAAAAACCCTGTCTCAAAAAAAAAAAAGACAGAAAAGGAAGGGGAAAAGAAAAATTAGGAGAAGAGGGTAGAAGACAGGGACAATAATGACATGAAATTGGAAGAAGATATGGAGGTCTTTTGGGAAGAGTTGGGAGTAGGAGGTAGATATGCATTGTATTCATGTATGCAATTATCAAAGAATAAATAATAAAAGTATATTTTCATATGGATTTTACATACAGATATAATTTTATTGTTGAAATGTCTTGCCTGATATTACTAGCTGGCCTTAGAAATTCCCACATAATTTCCTAAGAGAATATATATGTAAATGTTTATTTATTTAAAAGGTAATTTTTGATTGCCAACTATGTGCTAGGATCCTATCTTCTCAAAGGACACAAAGATAATTAGGAAATCAACTCAATCTTGAAGAGCTTGAAATTTATTGAATGTGTGTTAAGGAAAACAAGAGACACAACACCTAATCACCAGTAGCCTTCCTGAAGGAAGAGCAGAGCGGTTCATCCAACTGGGTTAGTAGTTACCAGGTCAGATTCGGTGCTGCAGGCAGGGTTTAGCCAAGGGATTATAGAACAGAGAATTCCAACAATGAGCCCAGAAATCTCAAAAGCCCCGGTGTTAGAGAAGAGAGGACTCATCTGGAGATGGACAAATGCTGTCAGAACTTTGAGACACTGGGGGAGAACAATGAACAGACCTTGGAGCTGGGGTGGTACCCTCATCACTGAATGTTTTGGACTATTGGCTAAGGATTCTAGGCAGTGCCGTGACTGCTAATGCCATCTGGAGGCACTGTCGAATGGGGGATGTTTTATGAAACTCTAGTTCAGAGCCGGATGCTTCGTTGAAAATTCAGATAATTGGGTCCTGGACTAAGATAATGAACGAACATTGAAATAAGTGAAAAGTCTGTCTAGCAATCCATTTCAGCTACCTGTCATCACATGCCAAGAGAAGCAGAATTAATTACGGGTTCATAGAGTGAAATCAGTGCACATCCCCCACCAGACAACCAGGCTCATTACAGCCCTGATCACATATGGACACACTGTCACGTCAATGGTGACACTCCTGATTAGCACCCAGAATTCTAACCTGAACTAAGAGTATTGAAAACTATTATCTCAGAAAGTCACTCTGACCAGATGAACACACACCAGGATCAACCAGATAAACATGGCGAGAGACAGAGGAGAATAATAACAGTATGAATCTAAGAAAGACATACTAGGCTTTAAGTGGCCCTGTGTTCCATGTTGTCTCCGTGGGTTTATCCAGGTTCAATAGTAAAGAGAGGTGAGAGGCCCTGAGGCTGGGCAAGGGACCCTAGGGAGCTCCCTTCCACTCACATCCCCCGCCCTGATATCCCAACATGCTTAGAAGATCTGAAAGCCACTGTGCATCTGAAGAGGATGGAGAGTCCCACAATCTGGCTGTGGCATTCAATCCCACAGCTGCAGGCAGGCAAGGAATACAGCATCTAACAGCTCCAGGGCAAGACATAAACTATATGTATGAAGATATTAAATGTGACACACATGTAAGAGTGTGAAATACAGGATGTAACAGACACATGAAAAAGTAATAAATCTTTTCCAAAAGACCACTATTGATCAAAAGATAGATAGGTTTGACCGTACTGAAAGATAAATACATATTGACAATAAACATTACAAGCAGAATTAGCATATCAGCAGACTATAAAAAAAACCTCCAGTTTTTGACATGAAATTGGAAGGAAGATATGGAGGTCGTTTGGGAAGAGTTGGGAGTAGGAGGTAGATATGCATTGTACTCATGTATGCAATTATCAAAGAATAAATAATAAAAGTATATTTTCATATGGATTTTACATGCAGATGTAATTTTATTGTTGAAATGTCTTGCCTGATATTACTAGCTGGCCTTAGAAATTCCCACATAATTTCCTAAGAGAATATATATGTAAATGTATATTAAAAGTATCCTTATAATTTAGTAAGAAAATATATAAACCATAGAAAATTAGACAAATGTCTGACCTGTCAGGATGCAGAAGGAAAACAAACTAGAGGCTGTGGTACCCACCCTCGGTGTTGAAGATGGTTCAGCTGAAGCTGGCTGAGAGAGGGTTTATTTTCCTTTTTAATTTTAGGAGTTTTTTTTTTTTAATATTATCCAGTGCAAGAAAGGATACCAGATATATGCCTGCACACAGATGAACTCTTCTGGTCCTATCTCCGAAAGAGTGTTCATTACTCTGCTAGACATGAAGTTGGGTACCTTCTGATGTTTAGTGGTTATGTCTGAATGTGACATTTATAAGTGGGCCCTCACTAGTTCAGTCTTCCTTTGGAGGTGATTGTACTAAACCAAAGAAGACAGAAGTATTAAAAAAGAAAACTGCCACAAAATCAGACTGACCAAAACTCTCAAGGGTGTCTGGCCACTTGTCAAAAGCATGCTACAGAAGACCCCAATCTGCCTGAGATCTTCTGAACCAAGTATTATCAGTGTGATAAGTGTAAATATAGGAATTTAAGACTTTTCTTTTACTTTCTGTGTATGGGTGTTCTACCTACAGAGATGCATGTGTACCCTGCCAGTACACAGTAGTGCCCAAAGAGAAGTGGGCATCAGATCCCTCAGTCTGGAGGTACAGCTGGCTGTAAGGTGGTCAGAATCAAAACCTAGCCCTCTGTGAGCACAGCTGTTTAGCCACTTCTCCAGTCCCAATATATGAACATTTTAAGGCCTTAAAAAACTGAAAAGTAGAGAAATCCTTTAAATTTCTCCCTCAGTCCACTGATCCTTTGGGGAATTTGACACGGGAAACGACACTCTGCAGTCTAGCTAGGACTCCTGAGAGTTTGCTTAGGCCCTAACAGAGATCCCATCCTGTGAATGACTTTGAAGTCCACAGAGGCCAGAACTAGCATCCTGTCCTTTGTCTGCTCGGCCGTCATAAGCTATGGCAGGCTTGTTAAGGACTGAAGCCTGCTCTACTTTTAACAAGACATCCACTAAGCCTGAACAGGGGCAGTTGAGACTTGTCTGAGGCATCTGTCTCTTCCCAACGCATCAAGAAGGAATCAGCGACAAGCTCCCCGTGACACGGAGCGTGGGGAAACATGTCAAGGTTGTTTACGCTGCCCACGTAGCGATTTTCCTTGGGGACAGTTACGACTTTGTACTGTCGTTTGCTTCAGAGTGATGAGGTATTACGAAGACAGCTTAGAGGTGTTTTTACATTGCTTAAAGTTGAGAAGACTAAGTGATAGATCGCTGTCAGAAGCAATAACGTCTGGTGACGTATGTGGCAAACCTCTGTGGGTGAGATATGGATTGTGAGGTGAACATATGATCTTCAATTTTAATTGGACCGATGTGTGAGAATCAAAAGCATCCCCAGGTCGGCTTTCCAAAAGCCATCGATTTAAATCCTTAGACAAAAAACCTCACGGCCCCTTCATTCCCTAGGAAAGAGCGAGCTGCTGAGGTTGGTTATACGCGTTATCTGGCAAATTCCTTTTTAAATGATATTTTATTAATTCTTTGAGCAACCTGTTCTTATCGTATTTACCTCACTCCCCCAGATCACCCTACCCACCTGCCTTATCTTCTCTCATTCTCTCTCTCTCTCTCTCTCTCTCTCTCTCTCTCTCTCT
>NC_022029.1:24487913-24489452 GCF_000317375.1 Microtus ochrogaster
TCTCTCTCTCCCTCTCTCTCTCTCTCTCTCTCTCTCTCTCACACACACACACACACACACACACACATACACTCTAAATTCATCCAGTCAACCGGGGCGCTCAGCTCTCCTAGGTGTGGGGCCTGCTCCAGCATGCTGTAGTATCCCAGTTGTCACACCATTAAAGAGAACTAACGCTATTCTACCCGCAGCTATCAAATGCCAGCTGCACATCAGCTAAGAGGGGACTTCTTATCTACCTCCCTTCTGCCATGCTGGGCTCTTGCTTGGCTTGAGTTGGCACAAGTCTGCTGTGTGCTGTCACAACTGTTGTGAGTTCCTGTGTACATCTGTCCTGTTGTGTCCAGAAAACACTGATTCTTTGAAGTCATCCGCCACTTTTGGCTCTTTAAACCTCTCTCCCCATTCTTCAGCGTAGATTCCTGTCAGGAGGGATATAACGCAGAAACCATATTTAGGGCTGGGCACTCCGCAGACTCTTCTTTCCTTGACCAGCTGTATGTCTCCGTGTTAATTGTCGTTATCTGATGCATTCTAAAATATTCTGATTTAAAGTGATCTGGGGGAGCACATGAATGTGTGTCGCTTGTGCTTCATTTGAGAGGCTCCTGTGCATGCTAAGAATAGAAAAATCTAAGACAATGTGGTGAAAACCAGAAGTCTGAGCCTTGATGCTGTGTCCTGTGCATGTTTTACTAAATAAGTTCAAGTTTATCCTGAAGAAAGAGGTTCTTATTATCAGACTTCAGCAGCAGAGCCCAGAATATCTGGCTCAGTGTGACCATCTGAGTGGAAAAGACACTGTTTACTCATAATGTAGCTGAGCAAGTAGGAGACTGAGAGGTGGGACCTGCGTTTGAATCCGAGCACTCTTGGAAAAGTCGGGGTGATGTGTGCACCTGCAGCCCGGGGCTGGGAGATGGAGCAAAGCAGATGCTGGGAACTCACTGGCCACCCAGGAAGGCAGGCTTCCCATCTGTGGGACTCTCTTCCCAGGCTAAGAAAGTAGAGAATGAGAGAGCAGGACACTGGATGTTCTCTTCTAGTCTACACACACACAACATACACACTCTCTCTCTCTCACACACACAACATACAATCTCTCTCTCACACACACACAACATACACACTCTCTCTCTCACACACACACAACATACAATCTCTCTCACACACACACACAACATACACACTCTCTCTCTCACACACACAACATACAATCTCTCTCACACACACACCATACACACTCTCTCTCACACACACACACAACATACAATCTCTCTCACACATACACACAACATACACACTCTCTCTCTCACACACACACAACATACAATCTCTCTCACACACACACACAACATACACACTCTCTCACACACACACACAACATACAATCTCTCTCACACACACACACAACATACACACACTCTCTCTCACACACACAACATACACACTCTCTCTCACACACACAACATACAATCTCTCTCACACATACACACAACATACACACTCTCTCTCACACACACAACATACACACTCTCT